>NC_046324.1:31184639-31531890 GCF_009819535.1 Lacerta agilis | reverse complement strand
ACAAGGAGCTATCAAAGAGACAGTTGGCCAAAGAAATGTGGGTGCAGTTGGACAAGTATTTAACAAAGTCTCTCGAGTCTTCCACCTTACAGAGATAGGTGAGTTGGTCAAGCCAAGAGATCCTGCAGTATAAGACAGTCTTGAAGCAGATGAGGCATCTCCTGGGTTACCAACGACATTAAGGAACCACAAATTGCATAAACAATGGTCTTCTCAGGAGGGTGACAAGTGCAAGAGGGACAGATCTATCCCCCTTGAATTATTTTGCGGGAAAGAAAGTTTTAACAGGTACAACTTGACATTAAAGGATTAGAAGAACACCACCTCAACCCACAGTTTCCTTTTCTCACAGTGGCCAACCAGATGCTCCAATAGCAAGCCTATAAACAGGACCTGAGTGCAGCAGCACTCTTCTCACTTGCGACCCCCTCAACAGGTATTCAGAGGCATATCACCTCCAATCGTGGAAGTGTTTGCTTTATATCCAGTCATGCTATGACTGTAGCTTATGTTAACTGTCTTAGGGGCTGTGTATGCAATGTGTTATATACAGTTAGCACATGACAAGGGAGGGTAAATCTGAAATCAATCCCCCGTCCTGACTTTTGTACATTCATCTGAACCTTCTGAATAAGGTCTACATGCAAAGGGAGGGCCAACAAGTACAGTGTGGTCGGAAACAAGTGTCCTATCCAGGGCCGTCTTAGGCCCTGGTCCTATTCTATGTTATCGACAGGGGGCTTTTCAGCACCTCATAACTTCAGACGCCTGGGTAGACCTGAAATTTGGCTTCCATGCATGCAATAATGAGGTGGTGGAGTCCCAATGTAGGAGAATTGACTGTACGGAAGTTCTTACATGGCTGAACATTCAAATATGTGATTCACTCGCCTAATATCTAAAGTGGTACAGCCCACTTCACTGGTAGAATCCTTGAGCCTTGAGTAGATCATACATTAATTGTGTGATATCCAGGGCTATTTTTCTAGAAAATGAGGTGTGGAAACTATCATGAACACCTCCCTCATTCTCTTAGCATGGCACCTGCGAGGTGCCAGAACTGAGTTCCGGTGAGTTTCTGCTGAAAAAAAAAGCCCTGGGATATCCTCTCCCATGCTTGTTTTGTTTTTTTAGTTTAGAAATAGCACCCATGGTTGGAGAGGTGATCCATAGCATGACTGAAGAACATGAGGAGACTTGATACTTCCCCACCAAGTTGTCATCTCACTGATAATAACTGCAGTGCAGCACAGTTATTATCAGTGGGGAAACAGAAGTCAGCCCACACAGGGCAGCCCCACGTAGAGCTCATTGTAGTAATCCAGCCTTGAGGTTTCAAATACATGGACAACAGTGATCAGGAAGTATGGCAGCTGGGAGTGCAAGTGCTGCCTTAGCCTGCAGAAATGGTTGCTGGAAAGGAAAACACACACACACACACACACACACACACACACACACCACCCTGGACCTCGTAACAAGCAAGCATGCTCAAAACCCCTATTCCCACCGAAATTCTAAAGCGTTCTCAAGTGCCCCAAGAAGCAAGGCAGGGGAAAAAAATATGGAATCCTCTTTTTCAGTGAAAGAAACGTCAAAGAAACTGGAGGATAGATTTCACTATGACACTAATTCATACAGCTGAAATGGGCCTGCATGTATTCAGCTTTTAAATCTGGAAATGTTTAACAGCCTTTTGGAGGCTGTTTAAAATAAAAATAAAATAAAATAAAATATCAACAGCGATTGAGCCATAACAATGCTACTGTACTGCAGCTTGGAATATTAGTAAATTTCACCAAGATTACATGTGGTAATGCCTGTTACGTCTGCTGGGCTCCATGCTGGGCTAATGATCCTGGTGCCTGGCTGTTCGGCACTGAGAACGAGACTTTCACATTGTAAAACCTTTCATCTTCCTCAAGCTGCCTATGCTAATGAATTTTTTATTTGTTTACTCAATGCTTCTCCGGATATAAAAGTGACACTTAACTAGAGAGAGAGAGAAAGGAAGAGAAAGATGAAAAAATGAAACACACCTCAGCCCAACCTCTGTGTTAAATCAAAGCTAAGCACTGATCAGATCAGAAGCCTCTGAATGCCTTTTATTTCCCTGGTTACCATGTCCAGCAAAAGAAAAAAGGGGGGTGGTGGAACTTAAGGAAATAAATAGAGCAATATGATTATTATTTTTTTTGCGGGGGGGCGGGGAGTATTATAGAATAGGAAAACACTGAATTATCATGCTCTGATGGACTGTCATATGGGGCCATTATAAGCATATTTGCAAAGCAGCTGTGCCTCTGTGTGTTGCTGAATGAAAACGCAAGTTCTCCCGTTCTTTCTTTTTTTAGATCATCTTTCATAAAAGCTAGTATTTATTGTGGTTCTTTGGTTGCTCGATTGTTCAGGCCTATAGAGCAATTGGCCTCCCCACCCTGCAAACCAAAGTTGCATAGAATATTCACAGAATATCTTTGGAAATGATTCAGTATATCTAATGTACCCAGCGCAAGGAACTAACCCCAGTTCAATACCTTTACATGATAGGAATAATACACCTGGAACATCTGCACATCCAACTTTCACATCCGCACCGCGCATTTAAAACACACTTTAACAGCCACAGTTTCCTGCAAAGAATGTGAGAACCGCCAGTTGTTAAGGGTACAGAAACCTGTACCCTGGGGAAGCCCCCTTTTCTCATTATTGTTGGCATCTATCTGTCTCAAGAGACCATGGAGTGCATCTCCGGGGATGAAGTCAAACCACTGTGTTTGAAACACCAAAGCAAACTCCCCAGGGCACAGGCCATGAGCAGTATATGGAGGTCCTGGGCTGCCCAGATGACCAGACCCACCTCTTGGCCTTGTGGTCCAAAGGAACGCAGAGCAATACATTTGCCACCAGCTTGGCTGCAGGAGTTGCCGGAAGGAGGCATATAATAAATAACGCCCCCCCCCCAAAAAAAACAAACAACATTAAAAAGGATGTAGGATGTTTACCAGCCAAAGACAACAAAATACTTTTATCATGCAGGAAAGCTCAGGTTCAATCCGTATTATCTTGGGAAGACCCATGCCTAAACCCTGGATAGCTACTGCCAGTCAGTGCATGCAATGCTGATCTGGATTGTCCAATAGTCTGGCTCTGTACAAAGCCGTTTCTTGTGTAAAGGAAGGGGCATAGCTCAGCAGCAGAGCACCTGCTTTGCATGCAGAAGGTCTCCGGTTCATTTCCTGGCATCTCCAGGTAGGGCTGGGAGAAACACCTGCCTGAAACCCTGGAGCATCACTGCCAGTCAGTGCAGATAAAACTGAGCCAGATGGGTCAGGGGTCTAACTTGGTATAAGCCAGCTTCCTATGTATTGGACTCAGTGAAAAGAGAGTCTAACTTGATAAAGGAGTTCCCGGTGTTCCATATTTGTGGGTTTAGACTGTGTATGCAACTTGTTTCTTGCCAAATGATGATTCTGTTCAAACCACTTTGATGGGAAACTTAAAAAAAATGTAATAGAGTTCATTAAAGATATGATATTTCTCTCAAGGGATTTGTTATGTTATAAGCGACTGAAATACTAGTGTTAATCAACCGCATTCTACTGAAGTCTATACTTAGATTAATTAAAAATTTTTTTAACTCTGAAGGAATAGTTCAAAATGCAAGGGAGTGAAGGAATCATTGAAATTACAAGTCTCCTGCCCCACGGATTCCTTTGCCATTTTTGTAAGCCTCCAGCTTGGCAAGAAAGGGTGGCACATATGAAATGAACCTGTCTGTAGCATTTAAGGTCGCAAGCTTAACTGGTAACTTTTGAAGAGCTTTGCATGCCGACAAACATGACCCCCAAGAAAGTTGCAAAACACATATCAGCGTTTTGCTCTTCTAGTGTAGTGTACAAAGGGAGGCCATGCATATAGTACAGTGGTACCTCGGGTAAGAACTTAATTCGTTATGGAGGTCCGTCCGTTCTTAACCTGAAAACTGTTCTTAACCTGAAGCACCACTTTAGCTAATTGGGTCTCCTGCTGCCGCTGCGCTGCCAGAGCACAATTTCTGTTCTATCCTGAAGCAAAGTTCTTACCCTGAAGCCTTATTTCTGGGTTCGTGGAGTCTGTAACCTGAAGCGTATGTAACCTGATGTGTACACTGTATTACAGAAAGCAGACACTCACACATCACCCCACGGTGGAATTCTGCAAGTTCCTCCTTCATGTTCCAAAATCACTCCACACATGGAACAACATGAAAATGCAATAACTTCCTCTCCCCCTCTTCACTCAAACTGTCCCCAGACCTGCTCCAGAGGGAAGAACTGCTGGGGGGGCTGGAGGGGCAGGGACACAGGAAGAAGAAGATTCTTTGTCGGAAGCAATGACTGTCTAAAGTAGTATCATAGTGCTTTAAATGCATGGTGTGAATGTGGCTGTAGTTTGCTATCAGTCCATGGTGCAACCCAAAGTTAAATTGTGCCTAGATTTTTTTTAATCAACTGATCAAGAATTGGCAAATGTCTAAATTTCAGCCTCCAAATGATCTTAATAATAGTAATAATTTATTATTTCTACCCAGCCCATCTGGCTGGGTTTCTTACATCTGAGCTGTTTGTTTGCACTATTGATCATCAGGTTATTGAAACAATGGCAGGGGCTCCTGCTTCAGTACGAAAAGTGAAACAGAAGAACTGGATGGGAAACAAGGTCCCTTAATTGGGATGGCTTTCACCTTCGACAAGGAAATGCCAATTAAAGGGATTCTGTTTCTCTGCATTGTTCTTCCATGAGGTCTGTGGGGGTCAGAAAACGAAAAGCTACCAACTTAATACTCAGAGAGCACTGAGCATTAAGGAAGATTAAGAGGCTAGTCTTGACACAAAGACTTGGTTAACTTAGTAAAATAAAAGAGCTTTGGGGTTTGGGGCGAGACAGAGCAAGCTTGTAACAATGGCTAGTTAAGGAGAATGCAGCCATTATGAGCCAGCCAGTTTCTGGTCCATGGTCTCTCCTGGTTTGAGAGGTGTTGATACAGCTCCTCTATGGACAGGGTGTGGTGTGGAGCAGGGGAGCTTAGGTATGCCTCTGGGTGTTGCGATCACATCTAAAAGTCCCTCCTGGCTGCCTTTACGTCCAGTACATCTAGGATCAAGGCAGTCTCCAAGAGTGCCCCCAGTGTAAACTGATACCCTGCCTTCAACAAGAACAAACATACTCAACTTCCACTCCCCAAGTTGCAAAGTCGGCTGAATGTGACAGAGATCCAGCGAAGGTACACATCGCCTGTGACGACTGCTTTAAAACATTGTTTAAATGTACGATTAAAAATGCATGCGGAAAAATATAAAATGTCTCTCCTGAACATTGCGCTAATAGTAGAAAATGAATTCTGAATTAGGCAGGATGCATGGCGATGGGTCCTATCCGCGCTGTTGTCAAGAAGCATTTAATTGAAAATATGAGTCCTAGAGTGACAGTTTGGTGCCTCCTAAAGTTATTTTATGGGCGCCTCTGTTTCTACCACCATCTCCTAATAGCAGGAATCAACTTGCAGTTTGCTTTCAAGTAACTTACAGTTTGAGCAGTAACAACATCAACACTGCTTCCATCTTTGTTTTCATTTCCAAGAAGGCAATCAAAGCTCTATTAGCGGGGACATGGCTCCTTGGCAAACACCTCCTAAGGGCTGTAGCTCAGTGGTGGAACATCTGCTTTGTGAGGTTTAATCCCTGACATCTCCAGGTAGGTCTAGCATTATCCCTTGTCTGAAATCCTGGAAAACTGCTGCCATTCAGTGTAGACACTACTGAGCCACATGGACCAGTGGCTTGCCTTATGTTCCTATATTCGCTAATTTAAGGTCAGGAATCAGTATCATCTGGAACTGGGAATATTAGCTTTACAATAATCTGAAGGCTAGGGATGGAGAAGAAGATTGATTAACTTGCTTTTAAAGTTGAGCATACTGTATCACTCCACTTTCCTGAAACAAAATGAGAACCCAAGCACAGCTGTCCCTCAAAATTTACACTTCTCAAGAATTCTGCAAAGCTGTTACCAGTCAAGTAATGTGTACAAAAGTGCATATGCTAGGGTAAAATGTGCATAAAAATGCATATATTGGTGAAAGTAACATACAAAAATGCATTTGATTACAGGAAATTGTTTCACAGAAATGTGGGGGTGGTTTTTTTTTTTTGCAAAATTTATTAGGAGAAATTTCCGTTGAAATGCTGGTCTTGTTTTCCTTTTTTAAAAAAAGGCTCACAAATTGCTGCAGAAATGTAGAGAACTGAATTTAACAATGGAAAAAATGAGGAGCTGAGGGAACCGAAACCGACAGACCTATCCATCCCTATCTGATATCGTATAAAAGACAACATTTTAGAACAGCTTTCCACAAACTACGGGCCAGACCTCAGCTTTACAGCCCATTCCCTGGTCATACAGTTGCCTTTTAGTGGATAGACAATAACAGCAACCAGCAGTTCCAAAAGTAATAATAATAAACTGGGAATAGAGGTAGAGGATAAGATAGGGACACGGTTATAGGAGGACGAGCAAGAGAATGTGCAAAGAGGAGGGATGAAAGTTTCAGTTTGGTATGAAAAGAGAAGAAGTAACAGGAAATAAGTAATAGTGTTTTAGGAGACATACACAGAGGTGGGGAAATACAAGGGAGAAAGGCCTTCTCCACCTTACACCAGCAAATTCTCACTCAACTGGAGAGGCCGAGTCACTGAGTGCTGTTGTGCTCAGGTCCTGCTGATGGATTTCCAATTGCGGCATTCTCTGAACTATGTGCAGATTTATGATTCTTTGATCAAATGTTACATTTCTAAATGCATAAAAGCCATGTGTGTGTGCATGTGTGAAGACAGTACATATACATCATTTATTATAACCTGGGATGCCATGAATATGCATGATTATTTAGATATTTGATGCTGCAGATAAGTATCTCGAATAATCTACAGATTCACAACTGTTGGTATGCACATATGCTCCTCATTTAAGTCAATTGTGGTTAACGAAGCATAATACAGAAGAAGAATGGTTTAGATCTAGATGGATTTCCATGGCTGGTTGTGTTTGAATGGAAAATCCAGTGGAAAATCCTATATTCGTTTTTATCTTATCTTATATTTTATTTTTTTGCAAACAAGTGGTCCTGAACTCATGGAGCCAACATGTAGGAATTTTTGAAATACATGTTTTGAAATAAAAAGAATGGGTTTTGCATATCCTACTGAAATGGCCAGTTTTCAGTCTGACTTGCAGACATGGCTATGAAACTGTGTTCCTCTATTCTCCCTGTGTCATAATGCTAGAACACTGTGGACACCCAATGAAGCTGAATGAATTTGGGACAGACAAAAGAAAGCACTTCTTCATGCAGCATATAGCCAAGCTATGGAACTCACTCCCACAGGAGGCAGTGATGGCCACCAACATTGCTTTAAAAGAGAATTAGACAATTTCATGGAAGAGAGGGCTACCCATGGCTACTAGCCATGATGGTTATGCTCTGCCTCCATGGTCAGAGACAGCAAATGCTTCTGAATACCAGTTTCTGGAAAACGCAGGAGGGGAGAATGCTCTAGTGATCTGGTCCTGCTTGAAGGTTTCCCACAGACATCTGGGTGGCCACTTGGAGAACAGAATGCTGGATGACATGAGCCATTGGTCTAATTCAGCAGTCTCTTCTTACACTGTTGTGAGTTTCTCTCAACCTTTTAAAAATGCATCTAAGCTAGAGGCCATTATGAGACCTTGTGCCAGAACATTCAGTCCGTAGACTTTGTGAACACTGCTGAGCACTGGTGGGTCATGCTGCCTGGGGCTGATATGAGCTAAAGTCCAACACCATCTGGAGGGCCACAGGACCCCCTTACCTGCTGCGGGGAGAAAAAATGACCCCTCTCCCATAAAACTAGGATGGGGCAGGCAGCCTGCGCAGCTCATCTTTTGTATATCTCCTCCTAAGGAAGTTTAACGGCATATTACACATCCAGTATTCAGCCTGGAGACAGACACTGAGAGAAAACACTTCATCACTGACACAACTTGGAGCGCTCTATAAGTAAACAGCATATTGCGAGTGACATGCAATCAATTTCACAACAGAGCAATTAAACATGTTTGGGATGGGCTTGCTCTTAGGTGAAAATTTGAACAGGCATGTGTGTGTGTGTGTGTGTTCACCTGGCTTACAAGTGAGAGGTGATGAGGGCATGAAGGCAGCCCATGAATGTGTTCAGTGGACATTTGGTGATTGTGCTATTCTATTTTGTTTCCTTTAATGGCTTTGGTGCCCCAAAATGGTACATAGACAGACAATAATGTAACACATGAGTTGCATTGGATGACACTGAAGAGAAGACAACACAGAGATATCATACTGGGCAGCTCCTCCTGCAACCTATTGTAAGATCCAGCTCCATCCTGGTTAGCAAACAGCTGATGCAAAGAAAGCACATTGTGCTCCCCCTGTTTTATAAAGTCATTGGCAAGAGCCAAACTTGATAAACATTATAGGAACACTTCAATACTATCAGGGGGGAAATATCAACCTGCATATTATCCTTTGCTTAAAAAAAGAAAGGAAGGAGGTTTTTAGCAAGTGCCTGCTCCTGGGAGCCACAGAGGTATCTATGTAATTATGTGATTTCAGGATCTTTATCTGAAATATCTCTACTTTGCCACAAAGTCTGAGATGACTTCAGATTTCTTCTGGGACCATTGCACCAAGATATATGTACACATTACTCCTCAAAGGAGATTAACACAGAGATGACCTCTTAGCTGCAGCTCCCCATGGGTGGAAGGGAGGCAAGCAGGAAAACTACTATAGCAACTTTGCAATATTAAGCTAGCAAAGATCACAGATAAACAGCCGACACCAGTACAGCTCCCTCGTTTAAAGAGTGTGTGGGGTTTTTTGTTTTTTTTACCACGGTGTTAAATCCATGTCACTGCCACTGGGGGAAAGTAATAATGTAACAAATGAAACTGTTGTTCAGTTTCATTAAGAGGAAATGTGATAAGATTGGCTAATTCAATCATGCCCATCGTTTTAGATTTCCCACATGTTGAACCATAATGAATATTATTGCTAATAGAATAAATCACAGAATGGGGAGTTTGGGGAAAAGTTGTTTGCACAATCAGGATCAAAACTATGGGGCATCCTAAAGGATATTGTTGCCCATAACCCAATCTTTGAGTGGAGAAAAAGAGAGACTTCATGAATTTTTGCACCTATCCAGAGTTTGGTTTCCTTGGAATAAAGGTCAATGGAAATGGTCATGTCTTTAAGACATATAGGTTTATTTGCACATATAGACAACCTGAACATAGGGTGGAAGGGCTCACAGCATTATCACTCCAGAAGAGCTTGCCTCCTATTAGGTCTTCAGGAAGATCCATAACTTTCGGTCCAGCATAGAACAAGACAAGCCTCTCTGTCTCCACCTGTCAGCATCAACCAAAACCTATTCTCACACACAGCCCTCTTGGCCCATTGTTCTACATACTAGGATGATACGACATGCAGCCATGTGAGGTGGGGAAAGGCCCGCCCATTTGTCTCTATGACAACAGAGTTCACTCTTTAAGATCATGGTTGATGTTTTATTGTGTTTTTAGTATTTGGATGGGAGCTGCCCAGAGTGGCTGGGGCAAGCCAGTCAGATGGATGGCATAAATAGTAGTAGTATAGTAATAATAATAATAATAATAATAATAATATAATAATAATATACTGGCATGTCATGCTACAGGCAATCCCCCATTTACAAGGGGGTTACATTCTGCGTCAATGCATGCTTGCATTAAATGGCGTGAACTTGGAAACCTATTGAAAAAGTCTGCAAACACTCCATCAACAAGCCAGAGTTTCATAAAGCAACAATGACTGCAGTGTTAAAAGAACACTAGAAAATGGGACAGATGTGCTAGCATTATAATCAGGAGAAATAATGCAGTATTCCTCATGTCTGAATGAGCCCTGAGTCTCACTTAGGGATGGGCTGAGCATCCAATTCCAGCCTCTTTTATATCTTGCAATCTTGCTGGCACTCAGTCAGAGCTATTCTATCCTCCTCCATCCAACTGAATTCCATTGTGTCCTGCTCCATGATGTTTCAACTCGTCATACACAAAGTATTTATGTGCAATAACACACTTCCCAATGCTTTTCATGGCATTCACCTGTGCATTTTGCATGCATCGTTTATATAAAACACATAGAGTTGCGTCCAGCAAAGATTCACTCAGAGTACACCTATTGAAATCAATGGACCTAAATTACTCAGACATATTAAAGTCCAATGAGATTACTCTGAATTGGACTAGCTTGGACTAGAAGCTAGATTTTTGTGTGTACTTTCTGCACATCAAACATGCTTTGCAGAAGCTGGGTGGGGGGAGAGACCTAATCTAAGAGTTGTGTTCTGATCCACTAGGAGATTTAACAGCATTGGTACACCATACTGTAGAAAGTGGACTATGCAAATTCCTCCCCAAGTCCAGGAGTGTGAAAACTTGGTCCTGAGACATGGATGCAGCTCTCCTGGCCTCTCTCTCCCTGCCCCTTGAAACCATCCCTGACCACACCCCCATTGGTCCTGCCTCACAAAACCAGTTTTTAACTGTGTCCTTAAACTCTGATCACGGCTCTTGCTCAGCGGCACCAACTATAGGGGGCATGGGGGCAAAGGCAAACACCCCGTGGGACCTCCAATGCAACTTCCAGTGCTTCATGAGGCACTGGAAGTTGCATTGGAGGCCTTACAGGGACTTGAAGGTCACAACTGAGCCTTCAAGGGCCTCAGAATTTGTGCCCGAGGCCTCATGGGGCTGCAACGTCTGAGGCTCCCAGGCACCGCCGGAGCACCAGGGACATAACGTGGGGCCGAAGTTGGCGCCCCTGCTGTTGCTTGCTGATGTGGAGGAGAAAGAAGGATTTGCGAGTATGTATAGAAACTACCCTTCTGCACGAAGGTAAAACTCACAGTTGTTGCTCTGTCCCATTTTGCCCACCACTTGCATGTGGCCCCTGGAAAGTTGAAACAAAGGGAATGTGGCCCTTGGGCTGAAAAAGGCAGACCCTTGTCTGCCCTCGAATGAGGAGTTCCCCTGGACCAGGGCAAATGAGGGCAGTCAAGGATCTGCCCCCCCCCCAAGGGATTTCTGCAAAGCCCACTAGGCTGTCACCCAGGCCAGAAGAAGATCACAGACGTCATCTGCAGAAATAAGAAATGGCAATTATAATCCATGACACTTCCCTGTTCCACTGCCCCCGGCCTTTTGCTTGTGTCTCTCGGATTGTGCAGCAGAGTCCCTCAGTGCCAAGTAGTTGCCGCGATTGCTCTAATTGACACTAATGAAACAAATTGCAACATGAGGTGCGACATGTCAGGTTACATTAGACACTCGGGTTGTCTGATCTACTGATGTGTCACTTTATGAATCTGTACTGCGGCAGAGCACACTTTGACTCTCCCCTGTCCTTAACGCCTCTGAGACTACAGTAATTTTACCAAGGACATGCACAGGTGTTGTTAATGACAATCTGCACGCAATTCAGTTGCACAGGTGCAGGGGAAGAGATGGGGCGGCTGAATCAGCAGTCATAGGCATGCTGGAAGAATTTAGCTTCTGCAAACTACAGGCCATATTCACACCATACATTTAAAACACTGTGATTCCACTCCAAGCATTCATGGCTTCCCTCAAAGAATTATGGGAGCTGTCATTCGGTAAGGGTGCTGAGATGGTAGGAGGCCCCTATTCCCCTTCCAGAGCTATGATTCCTAGAGTGGTTTAACAGTTTATCCCTCTTCCCAAGAACTCTGGGAATTGTAACGGGGTGAAATTTGACAATACGGCACCCTGGGCAAGGGCAAAATCTGGCACTCCCTCCCCAAATATCTATTATTTTCACAATAATTCCTATTGGTACAGTTGCTTTTTATGGATCTTCTCAGTAGGTACCCGTATAAATATAGCTGTAAAAAGGTAAAGGTAACGGTACCCCTGACCGTTAGGTCCAATCATGAACGACTCTGGGGTTGCACACTCATCTCGCTCTATAGGCAGAGGGAGTTTGTCCACAGACAGCTTCCGGGTCATGTGGCCAGCATGACTTAGCCGTTTCTGGAGAACCAGAGCAGTGCACGGAAATGGCATTTACCTTCCCGCCAGAGCGGTACCAATTTATCTACTTGCACTTTGACGTGCTTTCGAACTGCAGGAGCAGGGACCGAGCAATGGGAGCTCACCCCATCGCAGGGATTTGAACCGCCAACTTTCTGATCAGCAAGCCCTAGGCTCAGTGGTTTAACCACAGTTGCTTTACATTGCTTTTAAATACTGAGTTTCAATTGTTGTAAACTGCCCTGGGACCTTGGGGTAAAGGGCAGATTAACAACACAACAGGGGAGCTTTTTCCCTCCAGGCGTCAGGGACTGGCTGGATGACGAGGAATGGTTGGAGGCCCCAGCTGGCGAACCAAAGCAGCACACGGAAACGCTGTTTACCTTCCCGCCAAAGCGGTACCTATTTATCTACTTGCACTTTGACATGCTTTCGAACTGCTAGGTGGGCAGGAGCAGGGACCGAGCAATGGGAGCTCACCCCATCACACGGATTCGAATCGCCGACCTTCCGATCAGCAAGCCCTAGGCTCTGTGGTTTAGACCACAGCGACACCTGCGTCCCATAAAATATAGTTGTAGTAGTAGTTATTTTCCAGCCGCTCAGCTCGGTAACCTGGGGTGGAGGGGAACCACCAACCTAAATCTGGTGCTGATTGTAGCTGTGGGATGCAATAGGGGTGTCCCAACAACTCGCAGCACCCTTAACTAGCTTTGGGGGAAAGCCATGGCTGTTGAAAGTGGTGTTGTAAGTGCTTTATGTGACCTGATCCATGCTTCCTGAAATACTGTGTGGATTGGCTCATAATTATCCTTCAGAAAACTTTGAGGTACAGTTCTCAGCTTTTAAAAAAAGAAAAGAAAAAGGTACACAAACTACCGTACATTACAAGATGCAAATGTTAGGATAAACTATTTTTAGAACTGCATATTTAGATTCTCAATCCAGTACTCAGCTGCATTCAGAAACCTCATGCTCTACTGACTTGCGTATAGGCTGGTTCCCTTTGATCAGAAACAACAACAATGATAAAACAACAAGTACATTTTGGACATAAAACTGACTCACCACACAGACACCTGCCCCTGCCGCAGGGTCACATAACACACCCCAGGGATTCACTGCAATCGTTCAGCAATCCATTTTACAGATTCAAAAATCACTTCACAAACCTCAGGACATCAAAGTGATAAGATGAAATACAAACAATACACATTCTAGAAGCAATTAAAACCATGTATATGACCTCTCAAAACAATAAACCCATTCCTACAAGTGTACAGTTAATATTCCAGGAAAATGATTGATTCACACACCTCAGGATAAGCCTTCTCAAATTAAAAAAACAAAACAAAAAACTTTTCAATAAGGCCCTAAATACCATGTCACTAGACCACTGTCAGCTGGTAGCTACTTCCATGTTGAAGTAAGAGTAGAGAAATTGCAGCTAAGAAGCTCAACTCTTATATGACCAACACTCTTCTTTGGGAATTAAACCAACCGTCCAGACTTTTAACATTCAAAAACTTGACCTGCAGAAAATTCTAGTTATGATTAATACATAATATTTACAATCACATGCTTATGCTACCACAGGCCCACAGTCTCTTCTTCTAACTTAGCAACAACTGCATTTCCCTCTCTATCCACCTTCTGTACCTCAATTAGCCCATGCCTTACAGCTCCTACTGAAAGACTTCCACTTTTACCTTCTCCTGCAGCTTTGCCCTTTCTTTCAAGCAGAGAAGTGTGGGGATAGCCAGCAGATGGGACGACCAGTAATCCCGGAGTTCCTGCTCCCACTGCGTCGTGAAAGGGTCCGCTGGCTATGATCTGAAGGTAGTTGTCGTGAGTTCTGAAGGTTACTGAAGGTTTCCGAAGGTTTTCTGCAGGTATTTGAAGGTTCTGAAGATTCTGGAGGTCTCCGGATGGAAAGATAGGCTAAGCTAGGTAGCGGCCAAAACTTAGAAGGCCAAATAAAAGCTTTTGAAATAAAAGAAATAAAAACTAAGAGACTGCAGTCAATGGTGAAGAAGCTCTCAACTGCTCTGTGCGGCTGGTTTTGCTTTCGGTTTCTCTCTGGCTTGTCTCGCACTGATGTTCGCTCTGGCTTGTCTCGCGCGTTCTCCACACACACTACAGAGAGCGGAGGCTATTTATTAAGAAATCAAACATCGTCACAACATTTACAAGAACCAATCACAAACTTATCTCTAAGCTAGTTTCTGGGCGGGAAACTATCAACTGACCGTTACATTGCCTAAATTTTCGCACTTTGCCCAAACGCGGAGGGATCCATGCAGCAAACTCTCTGCTGGATCGTTTGCCCTTCGTTTCTTACGCGGAAGGTTACCTTAAAGTTAACGTAAACAAACAGGTGCAGGAGCACCTTAAAAACGTATTCCCACAGAGAAGAAGCACTCCAACAGTGTTCACAGTGGATTCTAAAGCACAGTCATCTTGCTTCACCTAAAATGGAGTCTCTCCTTCACCAGATACCTCCCATGTGGCCAACATTAACCAATCACATGAGAACTACTAGGGAACTCTCTAGAATTCAGTTACTAACCAAATTTAAAAACATAGTGATGTACATAAGCATTTGCAATTCCAGTGAATTAAATTACTATACTGTACTTAACATTCCAAAGACCAGGAATTGCAACACTAAAAGCCCAGTTTCTAGTACTGTGGCACCTCGGTTTTTTAGCGTCTCAAAAGCCGAATGCTGAAAACCCAGAAGTCAATTCTTCCGTTTTCGAACGTGCCTCGGAAGTCGAAGGCTTCCGCTGTGTTTTTCAGTTTTATCCATTGAACTTGCAGCCAGCCCTTTGCGCCTCAGTTTTTCGAACGTTTCAGAAGTCGGACGGTCTCCCGGAACAGATTACGTTCAAGAACCAAGTTAACACTGTATATGCAAAAAGCACCTCTGGAGCTTGTGTTTCTGTCAGTAGTGCCGCATCTGAGTAGTGCAGTAGCTGTGTCTATATAATGCTAAGGCACTTAGACTATAGCAGTTTGTGGGGTGACACAGGTGGGACATAGCTCACCTGTCTTCTGAACTCTGTGCATCACTGATGACTCCTGAGAGGGAGGAGTCCCGTGTGAATAGGACAAGGGGGCCAAAGCACACAAAGCTCTGACTCCCTGTATTGCCAACTCATTGCCCTTCACAAGTCAGAGGGTGAGGCCTAAAACAGGGAACCTCCTCTACTTCATGCAGCTTGGCACATGGATTAAGGCCCTGCAAAATCATGAACACTCACTCCCCACTTCAGACTTTACCCTCCAGTGCATGCCACAGGGATTCAGGAGGGCACAGCTTAATGGGAATCATCTCCCCAACTTGGCATTTGCCAATGAGCAGCACACACCAGCACTGGTGTGGGTGCAGGTCTCTGCATAAACTCCTGAAACACATTTTTCTCTGCTCTCAGCACATTAAAATCTAATATTCCTTTGGTTGCTTTCTGTTTAGCAGACTTGCAAATAGATTAAGCCAGAAAGTGCTTCCTAAGCATTGAAGAGTCTTGGAATAGACAGGGGGCCACTTAAACATTCTGAAGACATTGGCATGTATTGATGACTCTGTATACAGATCAATTATTCCAATAAACGAGTGCTCAATAGGCAGTTATATAGGCAATTGGCAAAGTCCAGCACTTGTTCCATGGTGATTTCAACTTTGAGTTCTCTGTACATAATTAAAAGTGCTGTGCTAAAATCCAAGCTCCACATTTTTGAACATCTCATTCCCCTTCAAAAGAGACTTCCAATTTGGGGGGGGGGGCACTCCCCTATGCAAAAAAAAAGGTTGTAGCATTTAGGACGTCTTGGTTTAGAGAAAAGGCAAGTAAGACACAACTTAGCAGAAGTGTGTATAAACGACATGGAATGAGTGGATAGAGAGAAGTTTCATTCCCTCCCTCATAAGACTAGGACTTGGTGACATCCAATGAATCTGAATGTTGGAAGGTTCAGGACAGATTTTAAAAAGGAATTCTTCATACAGCTCATAGTTATGCCCACAGGGGGCAGTAATGGTAACCAATATGGGTGTCTTTAAAAAGGATTGGACCCTTTCAAGGAGGATAAGGCTAGCAATGACTACCAGCCACAGCAGCTATGGTCTGCCTTCACAGTAAAGGTAAAGGTAAAGGGACCCCTGACAATTAAGTCCATCGCGAACGACTCTGGGTTGTGCACTCATCTCGCTTTACAGCTGAGGGAGCCGGCGTTTGTCCACTTCCGCAGATGGTTTTTCCGGATCAGGTGGCCAGCATGACTAAGCTGCTTCTGGCTAAACTAGAGCAGCGCACAGAAACACCGCTTATCTTCCTGCCGGAGCGATACCTGTTATCTACTTGCACTGCATGCTTTCGAACTGATAGGTTGGTTGCTAGGGGAGAGTGTTTTGGTGCTCATGTCCAGTTTGTAAGTTTCTCAGAAGCATTTGGTTGGCTGCTGTGAGAACATGATCCTGGACTTGATGAGCCACTGGCCTGATCCCGCAGGCTCTTCTTACATTCTGCCTCATTTCCAGGGCATGTTAGAATTTATTTAGACTTTCTACATAGGCGGGGCATTGAGCTTACCTCATCATTTTGTGGTGGCTCAGGGTGGTGTGTTTCTTTCCAGCAAATATTTCTCCAGCACTCTGTAGCCTCCCTAGCTGCCTTTGCTTCCTGATCTGAAAGAGCTGCATGGATACCTCATGGTGTCTTCCCTTGGAATTTAATTAAAGCACGTTGCAGGATAGACCTACACACTGGCCACTAAGAGTCTGGAGGGACCCACAGCAGGAGCTTGGATGATCACCTTCAAGTTCCCTTTCAGGTCTATGGGTTTTATCCATTGTTAGTCCAGCTCAGAGTAGACCCATTGAAGTTAATCAATATAATTAATTGTGGTCCATTTGTGTCAATGGTTTACGTCAAGTATGACTTATATAGATGGAGACAACCCTCTGATTCTGTGGTTCAAAATTCTTAAAATGGGTTTGTCTAAAGAGGGAACCTTAAATGTCTTTTGAATTTCATGTTACCTTGAAATACTAATAATAGAAATTCTATTCCTGTAGAAAAAGAGCATTTTCAAATCCCTTGTATAATATTAATATTATTATATTTATTTTTCATTTATTTCTATACCATTTTATATTTTTAAGGGGGGAAACATACTGATAGGTGATATTATTATCATTCATGGTTGTTAGTGTTGTTTTCTTGCTTTTCTGGGTTCACTGTGACCGTGCATATTTGGTGTTGGATTCAGGTTCATATTATTTTAGTTTCTTTCATACCTATTCTGTTTTAAAGCTTTTATTTCTGGCAACCTTTTTTGAAAACAAAAACAAAACAACCATCCTTTTGAACTACTCTTGAGTTAATGTACATTTACTCCAGAATAAATGCCACAAAAATGTTACAGTTGCTTTGGCCCTTAATGGTAGCGAGCAGATTGCATTAATGGAAAATGCTTTTTAGCTGAAGGCTGCAGGTACCTGTCAGGTTCAATTTGATTCATTGTACCTTATTGCACCAGAGATGAAATCCAAACTACTCTCTATCTGTGGCTGTGTAGACTTGATTTGTGGTGTGCGCTTGCAAAGTGAGCACACAACATAAAACTGATTGTGATGCTGTTGCTGACTTGCAGTGATCCTTCCCTTAAGTTTCCCAGCTTCTTTGTCAACTGGTGCTGTGTGGCTCAGCAGAGAGAAAATCTAGATTCTGCTGTATTCAGAGGAGATATAGAATGTTTCTTTGTTTGCTTATGCATTTAATAGATTTTAGACAATGTTAAGGCAATATTTCCTCCCAAAGTGATAGACAACCAAATAAGAATAAACATAACTACTACTACCATTTTTATCATTATTGTTATTACCACTCACCCTTCAACAGCAGGTCCCAGGGCAAGTTACACCTATTTACAATTCTGAATTAAAAATAGTTAGAACTTATCATAGTCACATGAACAGAGTGGGTCCTGAAAGCATACCTCGCAGGTGTCAAAGGTCAGAGTAAAGAGGTGTGTCTTCAGCATTTGTCAAAATACGTATTGTGACAAAGCCAGACACACTTCTGCAGACCCTCCAAGTGTCCCTATTTGTCCCTGATTTAGAAAAGCCGTCCCAGATTCTGATTTGATCCCAGAATGTCCCCCTTTTCCTTAGGATGTCGCCATTTTCATCAGAGAAATGTTGGAGGGTATGCTTCCGTGAGGTGGGAATGCCACAACTTAGGGTTTGCCACAGAGGAGGCCCTCTCCTGGGCCACCACCACCTGAATTTATGAGAGAGGTACAACTGCTGATCTTAACATCCAGGAAGGCCTGTAGGTGAGTGAAGGCAGTCTTTCAGATATCTGAGCCTAAAGTCCCATGAATGAAAACCATTTGGAACAATTACAATATCCGGTATCATCTAGGAATGGAGGAAAATGCAAACTGGTGTAATTTGCATTGAACAAATGAGTCTTTAAGGCCTGTTTGTTCCGTAATTGGGGAAGGGGAGGTACAGTGCCATAAAGAACTGTTCCTTCTGCCCACCAGCCTAAACGTTCTTACAGACGAGCACCCTCAGATGGTCTCCAAGTTAAGATATGAGAAGATTGATATAGGTGCAAGCAGTCTTGAAAACAACCTGATCCCAAAACCATACAGGGCTTGAGAATTTAAAGCAGGATTCAGAATAGAAAGTTTCCACAGCAGTGTTCTTTGTGCAAGGATCTTGCCATTCATTGACCAAGAAGCATGCTGAGTCCCCTTGGAAGCTTATTAAGAGACCCAGGTGGTGCTGTGGGTTAAACCACAGAGTCTAGGGCTTGCTGATCAGAAGGTTGGCGGTTTGAATCCCTGCCACAGGGTGAGCTCCCATTGCTTGGTCCCAGCTCCTGCCCACTTAGCAGTTCAAAAGTATGTCAAAGTGCAAGTAGATAAATAGGGACCGCTCCAGCAGGAAAGTAAATGGTGTTTCCGTGCGCTGCTGTGGTTCGCCAGAAGTGGCTTTGTCATGCTGGCCACATGACTCGGAAGCTGTCTGCGGACAAACGCCAGCTCCCTCGGCCTATAGAGCGAGATGAGCGCCGCAAACCCATAGTCGGACACGACTGGTCCTGATGGTCAGGGGTACCTTTACCTTTACCTTTACAGTGAAATCAGTAAAGATGCACTAAGTTACCTTAGAATACAAGCTTGCTATTTCCTATGGCCTTACTCCTGCAATGTGGACATGAGAGGGAGTGCTAATTATGTTCCTAGTAGCACGATCTATTCCCCTCAGTCAAGTTTGTGGAGGATAAGGCTATAAATGGCTCTTCTTGTATTCTTATCCCAGGATGAACTGCCTGTGTATTTCTTAACAGTGCCAGAATCACGCACCATGCTAGGGTGAAGTAGCAGATCTCTGCACCCAGCATTCAGCTGTATGAATCTTTTTTGAAATGCAAATTCAACCATGGGGCACAATTGAACTTGGGAACCGAAGAACCTGCTGGCACATGTCACAGTGGCCAACCCAGATGTCCCAATAGGAAGCCTGCAAACAGGACTTAAATCAGTGGACTCCCTATTTACATACCCCCCAACATCCCTCAGATGATAATAGATAACATTTCTCACTTCCCCCAACTGACCCTTGACCACCACTCCTTTTGTCACCCCTGTCCCCACAGAGTATTTCCTATCACAGAAGAAGGTTGAGTGTCACCAACCCCACAACAATGAGACACAGCATATATGCCCTCCACAATCCTGAGAAAACTCCTTCCTTCCAGTTTTATTTTATTCCATTCTTCGGTACGTTTATGAAAGAAAAGCACACACCAACAAATACATTTTAGAAAGGGGCAAGATTAGACATGGACACACAAAGCAGTTGGTTGTTTTTTCCTTGTGCTTCGCTCCGTTCCTTCTTTCTTCCTGCCTAGGGCAGCCCTGCCCTCTGCCTGCCCCTCAGAGCCGGTGCATTAGGAGGGGCAGGACCTTGGCGGCCGCAGGCTCTCCTCCTCCTCCTCACCCGCTCTCCAGCAGCCAAGTAGAGCTGCCCAAGGGGGGAGGCTGGCAGGAGCGGCTATGGAGAGGCAACAGGGTACTCACTTGTGGCCGTGATTGCTTGGGACAAGTGATGGCCTCATCCTCCTCCCTAAGCTCAGCAGCAGGAACAGCGGTGGGGGAAGTAGGGGCATTCCAGGATCAAATCAAAAGTCATGGTTGGCTTTTCCAATTCCGGGACTTTCCTAGGAAAATTGGGACACTTGGAGGGTATTTATTTACCATTCCCTCCAACAGTGGAGAGAGAACATAGCCATCATAGCTGCTAGCCATTGATAGCCCTCTCTTCCCTGAATTTGTCTAGTCCTCTTTTAAAGCCACCCAACAAGCATTTTGGCATCACTCCTGCTCCTGAGGATTTTTTATTTATTTATTTAGTTAGTTTAGTTTGATGCTACCCTGTGACAAATTTTTGAGAACTTAAGAGTGTGACACAAAGGAGAAAATACTGGGAACTGTCTATATATATATACACGTAACAAATTCCGCTCTGACTTCCCCTGTGAAACGGAGAGGGGGGACAAAACACCCAATGCCTTGCTTTCGCGATGCATTTCTTTGAGGCAGAGATCTTATTTTTAAACCACGCACAATGGTAAGAAATTGGATTCAAGGAGCAGAGGACACAGTCCAGAAGTTTTGCAAACCCAGCAAGCCTGTTTTCTTGCCGGAGAATAATGACAGCGACTCGGCTGAAGTGCCGAAACAGTCTCACTCTATTGAATTACAGCAACTTGAGACAACGGGGTTGGTTGTTTCTTTCTTTTTTCTTTTTTAACTGCAGCACACAAAACACCGCATTGTAAATAGGATAGCCAGGCAAACTATGGATGCTTTCCCTTCTGTATTCTTAAGCTTTCTCAACAAAATCTCTTCTTAAGGTAACGGCTCAATGCAAACGTCTTGGCTCCTGATCAGAATAGCATTTTCATAACATGGAAGAACTCTCTGGGGACGTCCTTGTCCATTCTAAACTTCACGTTTTGAAATCCCTTTGAGTCTGGCTTCTCTCTTCCTTGCATAGCAGGAAATAATCTTTTCCAAATCTCCTATAATTAGGGGGTGCAAGGAACATCCTCGGTTTCCATTTGGTGGGATAAAAAAGGAAAAGAAAATCACCACACGTTCATGGTTGCAAATAAGATTCCTGAATATTATTGCTATTATTTATTCCATATGTACCCTGCTCTTCCTCCCAAAGGAGTCCAGGTTATAGCAACCTTTTTATAATTATTACAAATCCAAAGAAAAATGGAAAGGGGGAAGCAAAACCACAATGTTGCATGGTTAACGGTGCAATCCTAGACATGTCTATTCAGAAGTAAGTCCTGTTGAGTTTAATGGGAAATACTCCCAAGTAAGTGTGCATAGAACTGAACCTTGGGCCACATTTACATCATACTTTTAAAGCACTATGATACCGCATTCACACCCTATTTCCTTCCCAGAGCTCTTTCCATGGAATTCTGGGAATTGTAGCTCTAGGAGGGGAATATAGGCATCTCCTAACAACTCTCAGCACCCTTAACAAACCACAGCTCCCATGATTCCTTGGGTGAAGTGATGACTGTGAGCTGGGTTAGGCTGAGAGACTGTGACTGGCCCAAGGTTAGCCAGTGAGCATCATGGTCAAGTGGGGACTAGAACCCTGGTCTCCCAGGTCCTAATTTGACACTCCAAACATCACATCACACATGAGCAGCCCACACATTGGGCTCATCCACACTTCCGCTTGTCTTGTGTCTAGAAAGCACAAGTCAGAGTAGTTTTTCGCTTTTCCAGTGCTTTCTAAGCATGGGTCTGAGCAGTTTTCCCTTTTCCCTGCCGCCCTCCTTGAAAACCTGCTCTTTAGTGCTAAATCAGAACAAACGGCAGTCTGTGGAAAACCCAATGGCCATTTGTCCTGATTCAGTGCTAAACTGCAGATTTTCCTGGGGGGAAACAGTAGGGCAAACACTGTGTTGATGAGCACTTTGCATGCAGAGTAAATCTTCAATCATGCTCTAGTATTTTCCAAAACACACCATTTGATTCTTATAAATAGATAAGTCTGATGATAATACTCAGCCTGCTACTACTAGCAGGGTCTGGCAGGGAGTCTCCATGCTCTGGGGCAGCCACACATTCATCCCCCCAGAGAACATTGTGAAGACAGGGCGATTCCTTTCCTTTCTGCTTTGAAAACATTATTCACAGCAGCCTTCCGTAACTTGAAGCCCTCCAGAGCCTTTGGACTGCAACTCGCATCAGCCTCAGCATTTGCTAAGCTGGGGCTGATAGAAGTTTTCGCCCAAAGCCTCTAGAGGGCACCAGGTTGGCACAGGGGGGTTTGCAGCAACAAGGGAGAGGAAAATGGAGATGATGCCTAATTAATAAGGATGCTGTGAGAATGTGGAATAAGGAGAAGTAAATCCCTCAGGGCTTTACTCATGCAAACTCTCCCTCATTTACCCAGGTCTCTGTAGTCCATGAATTCAAATGGGATATGCCTGTTCTCCCAAATTAGACTGCATAGCTTATATTCTTTTTTATAAACTCTTTCCCCAAAATAACACCAGAGTTCATTTTAGTTGGTGCTCATCATTAAATGTGCCGCAGAAGAAGCACGTGTTTGTTGCATAGCAACCCCTTTATGTTAGAGGTCATTTCAAGGGTGCCAACTTGAGTAAAATTTGGGGGCCCAGGTAAGCCCCACTAGATGACTAGACGACCCTTGTTATCCCTTCCAACTCTGCAATGCTATGATTCTATGACCTACACAACCACGTTAGCTGCTGAACTGCCATCTCTCTGGAGTTTGGGTTCGGTATGAATTGTCAAAATTTCTAATCCATTTCTTACCTCCTTGTCAGCTTGCCTGGGTTTATGATTTTCTGCAAACCCAAGAGAGAACTGTGGTCAGTCTTGTCTCTCTGAAACATGCACCTATACTAGGCAGAAAGCTGGATGTGGCTCTCCATTTCTATCTGACCCCAAGTCACTCTTCTCACTTCACACCTTGAGAGTTTTTGCCTGGCTGGAATGAGTCTCTGAACTTTGATAATTCCTCTTTCTTGTCTTGATGGAGAATGGAGAGGTATGTATGTGTGTCCATCTGTCTCTCATGCAAAGCTAAAATTTACATCCGTTGTTCTTCCCCTGTTGTCTCTGGCCACAACCAGTGGCAGAGCTTCATGTTCCAGCATTGGGGGGGTGGGGGGTGGAGAGCATGTGGGGGTGTGGCGGGCATGTGTCCTGGGGGTGTGGCGTGCATCCTGGGGGCAGGGCATGCCGCCTGCAGGGGTGTGGAGCCCAGCACGGGTGGGGAGGCAGTCGTGATGGCACCCCACCGGGATCACACTGCCAGGGGTGGTGCGCCCCCCGCACTCCTCTTCCTCCGCCAGTGGCCACAACCACCACTGGTGTGTTACCCTTGGAAGGTAGTCAGAAGGGAAAGCAGCCTGTGGCCTGAGAGCCAGCATGGTGTAGTGATTACAAGGCTGTACTAGGACCTTGGGAGACCAGGGTTTGAATCCCCACTCAGCCATGAAGCTCATGGAGTGACCTTGGGTCAGTCACTATCTCTCATTGTAGCCTACCTTACAGGGCTGTTGCGATGATGAAATGGAGAGAGGGGAGACAGTGGGGTATAAACTCAGTTCCAGCACTTCTCGGGTGGGAGCCATTGCCATTATAAGAGAACAAGAGAACTGTTCACAGTGAGTTCCAGCACCTCTTTTTCTAGAAAAATAGCACTGGATCTAAATATAATAATAGTAATTTTTCAAAAGGTTTCCCACCCCTGAGCTATGCAATAATTGTGCTTGTCCAAACATGTGTTTGTTTCATTCACACATTCTGTTCTTAGGTGTACACCTTTCAAAAAACTCAATGTGCATTTCTAAACCGTGTGTTTGTGTATGTGTGTGTGCACAATAGGTTAGTCAAAGGTTGCCTTTCCCCCCTGACTCCACCGCCAAATTACTTCTCTCCACGCTGGGATTTAAGTCTGCTAAGAGCCAGCCTGTAAACAACTGGTTTTATGGCTCTGTGTGATACGATGCCAGGTGCAGACTGATTTCATAAAACAATAACCTCTGGCTGATGGAATGTAATATGGCACATCCTCAAGAATAAATGAGACCAAATATTCCAATTACAGACTAATCTTAACTCCTTTTCAGCCTGAGCCAAGTGTTTTCCTCTGATATTTGGCATCAGCCTTGCCCCAGCAGTGCTAAGCTGCCACAGAGGACTACACTGCAGCTTCTGTTCATCAGACGTTTTATTTTATTTTATAAACTCTCGGTGGGGGGAAAAAAGAAGGAAAGGGGTAAACATGATTCAGAGTGGGGAAGAGGGTGATGTCTTCTTCCAGGGCTTCCATTCCCCACCTGTGCCCTCAAATTGCTTTTGAAGATGTTTCATATAATGTTTGCAGGTTATTTCCCTGCCCCCTCCTTATTAAATATCACAGGTTAATATTATTATTAAATAAGCAGAGGTTCCAGAATGCAAGGCCCTGTCATCCTGGAGTGGTTAACCCCCATGGCCCTCCAGATGTCATTGGATTTCTAACTCCCATCAATCCAAGCAGGCATGGTCAACACTGATCCAGAAGTGGTCAGTGGAAGGGCTGTAACTCAGTGACAGAGCATCTGCTTTGCATGCAGAAGGTCCCAGGTTCAATCCCCCTGCATCTCCAGGCAGGGCTGGGATTGATTCTGGAAAATAATGAGCTAGATGCACCAATTGTCTGACTCTGTATAAGGCAGCTTCCAGGAAAGGTTGTACCTCAGTAGTAGGACAAGTGGTTTGCATGCAGAAGGTCCTGGGTTCCATCTACAGAATCTGTAGGTAAAAGGTAAGGTAAAGGTAAAGGACCCCTGGACGGTTAAGTCCAGTCAAAGGCGACTATGGGTTGCGGTGCTCATCTTGCTTTCAGGCCGAGGGAGCCGGTGTTTGTCCACAGACAGCTTTCCGGGTCATGTGGTCAGCATGACTAAACCGCTTCTGGTGCAACGGAACACCATGATGGAAACCACAGTGCACGGAAACACCGTTTACCTTCCTGCCACAGTGGTACCTATTTATCTATTTGCACTGGTGTGCTTTCAAACTGCTAGGTAGGCAGGAGCTGGGACAGAGCAACAGGAGCTCACCCCATTGTGTGGATTCGAACTGCCAACCTTCTGATCAGCAAGCCCAGGAGGCTCAGTGGTTTAGACCACAGTGCCACCCGCATCCCTAGAATCTGCCTGGATGTCTGAAATCCCAGAGAGCTGTCTGCTGGCAATCTGTCTAGACAATACTGAGATAGATGGGGCAACAATCTGGCTCAGTATAAGCCAGATAAGCCACCTCTTTTGTTCTTGTTTCCATAGGGCCACAGGCTCCTCACCCTTGCTGTAGAGTTACCTATGAAACCTGTCCTCTAGTCTGGATTTTGAAAGCATATTTGAGGAACCCACCCTCTCTATATCTCTCCAGAGACTTGTGCCTGATCTACAACAGTTAAAAATAGGTCTTTAGAGAAAACTGATGTCAGGGACAATGCTGAGGAGGGCTGCACTGAGGAAGAATGATGGGAACCACCCCCTCCCCCTGAACCTGAATCTTCCCAGGAACAGAAGGGCAGTGTAGATTTGGAACAGTGGTTTGCAGAGGGGCACAGTTCAGAAGGCAGAAGCTGGGCAATACTGGATGGGGAACAGCTAGAAGAAGAAACACTGGAAGAGAGAGGGTTAACAGATCCACAGTCATTGGACAGCATTCCTCAACTGCTCTCCCCAAGGTCGAGAAGAGCTCAGAAGGTCTCAGAACAGAAAGTGCAGAGTGTATAATCTCATATTACAAGACATAGGAGTGATGTAGATTAATAGGGACGGAGGAGGGAGGAAGCCTTAATTGGGAGACGTGTTCTTTTGTCTCTCACTGTGACTATTAAATAATCTAACTGGTAAGACGTTCCTTTCGTTTGATCTACTTATTTACTGCCACGGGGAAGGAAGCTGATTCCCCGAAGCCTGACAGCTGGTTCCTGATGATGGCATTATTGTCATGTGTCAGGATCTGCTTCAAGGAACATATGGATCCCTTCCAGGCTCTATGAATCCATTTCAGGTTGTCAAAAAGCTTTCCTGGTCAGTGGGCAGAACTTAGAGATAGGGGGAGAAACTGGGTTTGGTTCACACTTTATTTCAGTCTCCTAAATTTCCAGTTAATGAACATGAACTGAAGCATATCCCTGCTTTTGAAATTTGCATTTCCCCAAACAAAATAAGTTTTCAAAAATGCATTTATTTGGAGAAAGCGTGCATTAGTGAAAAATTATTTAACAAAATTTATGTGCTGTCTGACATAAAGCCTCTAAGTGGTTTGCAAGGAATGAAAACAGTTAAAGACAGATAATCAAATCAACAGCAAAAAAAAAGGTTTAAAATGCATCAACATCCATGTGTCTGATTAGGCTTGCCTCAACAAAAGCATTTTAAGCATAAAAAGGAGCACAGCAAAGGCACCTGCCTGATGTCAATAGGCAGGGAGTTCCAAACTGTAGGTGCTCCCACACTAAAAGAGCTATTTATTACCACTACATAATGCGTATTATGTAGCACCTGTAACAGGGCCAGGTTCCGCAGAGCAAAGTGCTCAAATGGGCACATAGGGGACAGGTAAACTGTTGCCGAGCAATGCATTATATGCAGGAAAACAGCTTGCAAAAAAAGTATATTAGGCAAAATTGCATACAAAAAATGTGCATATCAGGAGAAATGCACATTGTAATGCTGACAAATTTTTGGAATTATTATTTTCTTTAAAAAATAACTGCCAAATGATGTAGAAATATGTTGAATTGAACTTAAGACTGCAAAAAAAATGAGAAAGTTTGATAACTTGGAATTCTTAGCAAAGCTAGCAGTGACACCTGTGTGTTTTCAATGAGTTTGGCAGAAAGGAGGGAGAGGTTCTTTTGGTGTGTCAGAAAAGGGTGTGATGTTTGGTGGCTTCTGGTGCTGGATTCAATAGAGATATATTTATTCAGAGCTACAAAGAGTGGTTTGTTCAACAACATATCTCATGCAAGCCTGATGCAAAAGCATCAAATATCCGAGAGCTGGCAACTCAAAAATCCTATCCAAAATACAAGCTTAAGGTAGTCCTGTCGGTCTCTTCCCCCCCCCATCCCCTGCCCCGTGGGCTGCAGAATGATTGACGGCCGCCACATTCCTCTTTGGCTCCAGCAGTAATGTGCAGGAGTGGTGTAGCAGCGGCGCACAGCATTCCCCACAGGGTGGAAATGCAGATTGTCTGTGATGCTATAAACCAGATTACCCCAGCTTTTGCCAGGTACTTGGGACTCTCAGAATGCTCATATATACCGAGACGTCTGCAATCAACCAACTGCTGTGGGGTTGGCCAGCCAAGTCCGCTTGGCAAACTGGTAGATGGTCATCTGGTTGTCGTGAATGGCTTTTGATTTTCCATATGCACGGCTCAAAGTGAGGCTGCATTTTCTAAGCTTGCGGTAGCCCTTCTGGAAAAGGAAGCCTCCCCACCCCATCTCTTGAAGGTGGAGATGTCACCTAAAGTTTTAAAAAGACAAATAAGCATAGACGCTTCCAAGGGCTATATGTTAGCAGTAGGGCACCTGCTTTGCATGCAGAGATTCAATCTCAAATGCTGCAGAGTCACTGCCAGTTAGTGCAGACCTTAATGAGTTAGGATGGACCAGAGGTCTGCCTCGGTAGAAGGCAGCTTTCAATATTGCTCCTGGTAGAGCATCTGTTTTGCATGCAGAACATTGCAAGTTCAGTCCCTGGTTTCTCCAGGTAGGAGTGGGATAGACTGGCTGTCTGAAACCCTGTACAGTGGTACCTCGGATTATGTACTTTTCGGGTTACGAACTCCGCTAACCCAGAAGCGCAACCCGGCGCACACGCGATTTGCACGGTTTTTTCTGGTTTTCCCCGGGTTTTTCGGTCTGCACATGCACAGAATGAATTGTTCGGGTTACGTCCTTTTCAGGTTACGAACTGTAACCCGGAACGAATTAAGTACGTAACCCGGGATACCACTGTATAGCCACTGCCAGTCAATGTCAACAATTCTGAGCAAGATGGATCAATGTTCTGACATATTATAGGACAGCTTCCCATGGTCCCTCCCTCAGTTTTCCAAACTTTTGTCTGTTCCAACTAATGCTCTACAATCCAGAGCTATGAAGCATGCAGCACCCTGTTCAATATATTTTGGGGTATGCACCTACAGTTATTATTTCTGCCAAATGTGAGGTTGCCTCGAAATATGTCAGTCCCTCTGCTTTTTTTCCAGTGGCCCCATCATGCCACAAGTTCTCTCGACACTCACCACCTGAGTTCACAATTAGAAGGGGAAACAGTTGAGAAGGGGGAACAGCCTTGGACAGTGATTCTGGGACTGGGGGCAGGGATATAACTGCTGCAAGAGGGCATGACTGGCTACTGGAAAGTATCCAGAAGGTGCTGTGCAGGTGTAATTTGTATTCCAGCGAACTTTCCCTTTAGGAATCCATTCTCCCTAGAAGAGTGGCTGGATCCTGCCATTTCACATATACCCCTGTGCAGAGGTGGAGCTACCTGCTCCAGCACCCGGAGCGGTGCACATGTTGTGCACCCAGGGGTGGAGCTAGCCACCCACGGGGGCAGGCCTAGCGTCCCAGGGGGGCACCACACGGAGCAAGCGTCCCAGGGGGGCGGAGTGGCAATGTCACCCCACCTCAGGGATGACACCCGGGGCGGCCCGCACCCACTGCACCCCCTTCCTCCGCCAGTGCCCATGCGTCACATAGAGAACATAAGAATATGCTGGATCAGTTGTCCATCTAGGGCAGCATCTCATTCTCACTGTGGCCAACCAGATGCCTATGGAAAGACCTGCAAACAGGACCTGAGTGCAACAAAAACTCTCCACACATGTGACTCCCAGCAACTGTTCTTCAGAGGCATACTGCCTCTAGCTGTGGAAGTAGTAAGTAGCCATTATGGCAAGTCTAAATTGATAGCCTTATCTTCCATGAGCAAACTCCTGTCACAAAGTTCCCTATAGTTCATCTATCCCTCACTTGCCTCAAGGGCTGACCAATGACATTTTGCTGCCTGAGATGATAGGCAAGATGGTGCTCCACCCCCATCGCACATGCAGATAATAATAATAATTTATTATTTATACCCCACCCATCTGGCTGGGTTTTCCCAGCCATTCTGGGTGGCTCCCAACAGAATATTAAAAATAAAAGAAAAATATGAAACATTAAAATCTTCCCTAAACAGGGCTGCCTTCAGATGTCTTCTAAAAGTCAGATAGTTGTTATTTCCTTGACATTTGAAGGGAGGGTGTTCCACAGGACGGGTGCCGCTATTAAGAAGGCCCTCTGCCTGGTTCCCTTTAATCTCAGTTTTCACAGGGAGGGAACTGCCAGAAGGCCCTCGGAGCTGGACCTCAGTGTCTGGGCTGAATGATGGGGGTGGAGACGCTCTTTTGATGCCAACTGAACTTGCACACTGGTGGCAAGGCAATATCACCACTGGATGTGAAAGACTTGATATCTAGCAGTTATGGGAAGTTGCTTTTATTGAGAATCAGACCATTAGTCCACTAGTTCTTATATCTGACTTGAAGCAGCTCTCTAGAGCTCTAGGAAGTGGACACCCTCTGCCCTACATGGACATGCTGTGGATCGAACCTGCGACCTTCCGCATGCAAAGCTGATGCTGAGCTTTGGCATTTTGTTTTCCATTGGAACAGCCAGTGTTGTCTTCTCTGACCGGCAGCAACTCTCCAGGGTTTCAGGCAACAGGTTTCCCCTGGGGCTGTGTGGGGATGCTGGGGATTGAACCTGGGACCTTCTGCATGCAAAGCAGGTGCTCATTTTCCAGCATCCCTTTCTTCCCTTCCTTCATTATCCAGCTGCTTTGACAGGAGGCTGTTTTCCTTCCTGTGCGCTTGCTCTCTTTGTATGTGTTTGTGTGTGAAGTTGTAACAGGGGCCCAGGCATTGTCGCAAGTAACTGGCTTGATTACAGAAGCACACAGAGCTCCTATTTATGCCCACAGAGGCGACAGAACCTGCAGTGATGGTGGGCCCTTGATGCTGCTTTGCGGGCAAAGAGCGAGGGGCCTTTCATCCTTCACTTCTTTTCTCAGTGCCTTGTTTTCTTGTCTCGCTGTGCCCAGCCTTTAGCCACACACTGTCAGCAACAGCAAAAAGGTGTTGAGGTCATGGAAGCAGATGTAGGGAAGAGCAAATCTGCCAAGCTCAGGGAAGGATTTCCCCCTCTCACGCTGCCTTTAGGATTATCGCAAGGGGTGCCTCTGCCTCTGATCAGAAATGTGAAGCTCTAAAATTCTTATCTTTAGAGAAGTAAAATCAAGTGCAGAGTAAAAAAATAAATAAATGATTTTCTATATTTTGATTTGGTTTAGTTATAAGACATGTAGTAATAAAATATGTACAAATCATAAAATAAAATATGAACAAATAAAATATGTAAGTTGTTTACATATACAAATATATATTAAAAGTAAGAGGCAAAAAAGCAAATCATATGCAACATAGGCTGCATATGCACAAAACATTTAAAGCACATTGCTTCGCTCAAACAATCCTAAGAACTGCAGTTCACCCCTCACTACAATTATGAGCATTTTTTAAAAAACTGCAGTTCCTAGGATTCTTTAGCGGAAGTCATGTGTTTTAAATAATGGTTTATTCCCTATTCCCCTCACAGAGCCACAGTTCCCAGAGTGGCTTAACAATCAACCCCTCTTCTCTCTTTAGCAGCATTCTGTTCCAGCTTGGCATAGGCACTGGTTTGAGGGGACTGAGACTCTTTGGGGCCCCTCAAGCTTCTTCTTTTTTTGAGGGGGCCCGGGCCCCCATTGTTGAGGTCGAACACAGAGCTAGGTGCAGAGTGATGTCAGGATACTGCACACCGTCATGCGTGTTACATCAGGATGTCACGCCGGGTCCCATCAAAGTTCTTCAGAAGATGGCGCCTCGGCATCTTTGGATTCCCCTCATCCAACCTCCATGTTTTCTCCTTCACAACACTGGATAATAACGCTTGTTTACACCATAACACATTTGTTACTTTTTGAGGTACTACAGAACATTCTTCTTCCAAAGGGATCCAAATCTAGGTGAGAGCTGCCCCTGGACGTTCTGCCTGCCTGGGCCACAGGACCACGTGGAGAGTCCTACATGCCACATAGCTGACCTATCAAATGCCTGGTACTAATTTTTAAGGGTTCAGTTATTGACACAAATGCCAGCCCTGCCTGGATAGTAGTGTGTGTTAAATGCTTTCACGAATACCTTTTTCTGACATGGTTCCTTTACACAATGAACTTTTTACAAAGTGAAATCCAGTGGAAGACAAACCCGTTCTGCTTGGGCAATGTTTAAAAGTTTCCAACAGAGGCAGTTTGACTGTAACAAATGGGCTTTAATTGTTCTGCAGGTGTGTGCGATTGCACCACTGAAGCAACGGACAACAGTCAATAAGTTTGAAAGCGTTTGCTCTCGGTAGACAATTATTGAGCTAACATGCACTTTAAATGGTAGATTTTGAGCCAGTTCCCATGAAGGATGCATCTTAGATTCTCCTCACCTGAATTTCTCTCCTGGCTTTGAAGTTGCGAAATTTCCTAGCCTTGTTTCTGAAGCACAACCAATGTGTTAGGGTTTCATTCTTGATTTCCAAAATAAAGTTTCATTATGTAGTTCTGAATTTGGTTTTGCATACTTTCTGTCAGATCGTCAGTGGTTGCTCAGGAGTAATCAGCCAGAAGCCGAACTTCTAACAACTAAGTTCTTTATTGTGCAAATATTTACAGTGGAGCTAAAGTAAAAACGTCCATCTCATCCCTCAGCAGAGTCCAGGAATGACCGTTTCCAGTTCTTGGTCCAGCACAGGAGGCGCGGGATTCTGAACCCCCGCCTCCCCCTTCCACGTCCTTCCTCCCTTCGAGATTGGAGCGCGGGAAAAGGTGCCTGTTCCCCGCTTCCTGCATGGTGTTGAGGCTCTGTGATCCTGGCACAGCCCCTGCCCTGACTCCCTGCTTCCATCTCCCCCTCCCCACTGGAATGCTACCTGTTGGGGTGAGGGGGGTTTCCTGACGCTTTCCAACAGCTTTCTCTTCCTTCATATATCCCTCTGTCACCCTATGAAACTTTACCAATACAAAAACATATGTAGACAAAATGTTGCCTGAAAGCAGCAGCCTTGATGCGGTTGAAAGTAAGACTGCAACAGTTGTTTCTGCTGAAGCATGTGTGAATCTGTCAAACATTGCACATAAGAAATATTTGTGTAATCATATATATCATCTAGGAATGGAGGAGAAATTTGTTCCCAGTTCCAATTAAACGTGAACTTTTTAATTTGCATTTTCAAACCAGTACACAAACTGACATCCTTCAAAAGCCACACGTCTCCAAATTTTGCAACATAGTTCTCCAGCACATAATTTGTACACAAAAAAATGCACACAGCAGGGGAAATTGTGCATGAAAACACATATACAGTATTTGCAAAAATAGCACACAGTGTTAAGAGAAATTGCTTTGTAAAAATGTGATTGGACAAAATTATACACAAAAATGAATAGATGATGTGAAATTTGCACTGAAATACTGACAAAATTTCATGAGGGATTTTAAAAAGAAGAAGTAAATTGCAACCTGATTTGGAAATGTGGAGAACGGAGAGAAACTGAAATGGACTGATTCGGGCCATCCATATACCATCACATCAAGATGAAGGTGGTGGTGCTGACTGTGCTTTAATGACTCATCTCTGTGCATTGCTGACAGAGAGCAGTAGCAGCAGTGTGGGAAGCCGAGCTGCCCACCAGACACTAGCATCATTGCAGTACCTGGGCAGTGCTGGAGGTGGAGAATGCTGGCAGTGAGGTCATAGCGGTGCTGGCAGAATGGTACGGTAGCACCATTTTGCACAGCCCCAATTTTGCTGTCTTGCCCTACCTTACCCGGCACCATCCTGATAACCTTAAGTAAAAAGGTAAAGGTAAAGGACCCTTGGGTGGTTAAGTCCAGTCAAAGGTGACTATGGGGTGCGGCACTCATCTGGCTTTCAGGCTGAGGGAGCTGGCATTGTCTGCAGACACCTTTTCTGGTCATGTGGTCAGCATGACTAAACCGCTTCTGGTGCAACAGAACACCATGACGGAAGCCAGAGCACATGGGAACAGCTGTTACCTTCCCGCCATTGTGATACCTATTTATCTACTTGTACTGGCGTGCTTTGGAGCTGCTAAGTTGGCAGGAGCTGGTACAGAACAACAGAAGCTTGCCCCATTGCGTGGATTCAAACCGCTGACCTTCGACCGGCAAGCCCAAAAGGCTCAGTGGTTTAGACCACAGTGCCACCAGCATCCCTGTAACCTGTAGCAAGGCTGGGTCAGTGATTCCATCACTCTGACCCACCACACCTTCTGAAACAACCATTTAGGAACTGGGAGGAAGAAGAATCTGAAAACTGAAAATAAACGTAAGGAATGGGAATCTTCAATGCTTCTGATTCTAGAGTTACTTTGAGAAACTTTCCTAGCTTAACAGCACCTTGGAGCACTAGAACCCAGACGAAAGTGAATCCATTGAACAATTTAAAAAAAGTACAGAAGGATGGGGGTCATCTCATTCCGAGCCTCTTTGAGTTTAAGGATGGTCCTGTATGTACCAGGAGATTACTTAAAGAATGTCCCTCTGGTATATATATATATATTCCTTTTTAAAAATGTGATTCCTTTATGGGGACCTCCTGAACATATTCAGGTAGAAAACATTTGCATCTTGAAGAGCCAGACCAAGTACATTAGAAAGCCATTTGAGCCTCAATCAGCAGTTGAGCAACAAAGCTGCCTCGGGGGAAGAACCGGGACCACTTATTACTCTCCGAAACTATTAAAGAGAAGTTGTGCCACTAATGAGAAGCCTTTAAAGACCTAACTTGCCAAGCGCTCAGGTCCTTGTTGCACACTATTTGGCAGTAAGTTTTGCAATGGCACTGTGAAGGCCTTTCTGGTCACAGTAGCTCCAGAGCTGTGGGACTATGCCAAAGTGTGTTTTTCCTATGAGTTTAATGCCAAATTTTATCTTCAGAGAGAAGTTCCCAGGAGGGATAAAGCTATTAAATCAGGATCAGGATCAGCCAGGAAGTGACCACCTAGGGTTAGCAATGCACAGGAGGTGGAGACCATGGTACCCATGCCAGCATTTTTTATGTTCAGATGTTGCTTCAAAGAGGACTAAAGATTCCCTGCCCGAACTGCTTCAGGGCGTGGCGGATGTTCTCCTGGAGACACCTAGTTTGGTTGTCCTAGGGGATTTAACAGCCATGCCGACATGGGGCCTCTCGGGACTTCGTGGAAAGCATGGCCCTCCATGGGGCTGTCTGCATGGGGCTGTCTGGAGGTGGGACCAATTTGGATGGCCCGCCCCTGCCATTTAATGGAGCCAAATGGTTTCCAGAGAGTGGTAGGGGATGCTTTATCCCATGTTGATGGCCTTTCAGCTGATCCGCTCTGCCTTTATGGGCAGGCCATGCCCCAGACCAACCTGATTGGCCGGCCGGGGGAGTGATGCAGCTGGAACCCCCTGCGAACATGGTGATGCTGGGAAAGCCCGCAACTCCTCCTCCCCCTGAGGCGGAAGTGGCTTTATTCCAGTCTCCCACCCCCCACAATCATTTGCATTGTGTTTCCTTTGCACTGAAAGGAATGGGGAAGAATAATGTAATGACAATGTAATTTATCTAATTAATTATGTAAATTACATAAGCTAGGTAATTTCCTACAGGATAGCTCGGTCAGTAGTGCATAAGAATCTTAATCCCAGGGTCGTGGGTTCGAGTCACACGTTGGGCAAAAGATTCCCGCATTTCAGGGGGTTGGACTAGATGTGCCTTGTAGCCCCTTCCAACTCTGCAACTCTATCATTTTATGATTCTTTGATTCATTGCAGTGGGCAGTGAGATGAATAACAGTTTTTGGCAAAAGACTGAACTGCATTGGAATGCAAACAGTGCTGCATGTGACAAATACATGGCAGAATGGAAAACAATCCATAGTCAGGGGTGAGGAATCTCAGGCCCAGGTGTTGAATGTGCCCCTCCAGAACACTCTATCTGGGCCTCAGTACTCTTACCCAAGCCACACCCCTTTTACTAGCCCTACTCTCTGCCATCCCAGACTGCATCTGTATCAGGCCAACCTCCCTGCTGCCTCACACCCTCTCCCTCTTCTTCCCGGTAAGCAGCAGTGACTTAGTTGCTGGGAGGTCAGCAGAGTGCCACCACCTCACCATGCTGCTTCCTACTGAATGTTGAGGAACTGAGATCTGCTGTATTAAGTTGGTTTCCCCCCAAAAAGAATAGACTTGAATTGACATCACAGCAGAATTGGGCAAACCCACCCACCCATGTAGCAGCAGCAAACCCCCCCCCCCCCACTGCACTATAAGTTTCTTAATAGAGTGTTGGGCTTCCTCTGAGATTACTCAGATGTTTCTTAGGAGAAAAAAAAAATATTTCCACTTTTCCATGAGAAGAAATCTGACAGTGATAACGTATGAGCCAGAAATGCCATTTTTTTTGTTTGTTTTTTTGCTAAGCCTTATTACAAGCTCTGTTGAGACTATTGCGACTCTTTGAGAATTTCAGAAAACCATCCCTAGACAAATATGCTGAAAGAAAAGGAGAGAGGGATAAGAGAGAGATTTAGGCAGTATAAGCTGATCTGTTATTTGACAACACGGGAATATTGGTGGACAAAACTATCCCATATTGCTAGCAGGAAGTCAAATTCACCCTTCAGATCACATATTCTTTTCATTCTGTACATTGATTTTGCCTTGTAGGAGTTAAATTTCTCTAATCAATTGTGGGTGCTACAAGAAGGGACTCTAAATGGGCTATTGTTCTACTTTCTAAATTTTGTGTGCAGGAGGACACAATGACAGAATGGCAGCCTGGCTGCCAAAGACATTCATGCTCAGAGAAATGGCTGAGGGCTTGCTTTGATGGACCTTCCAGGACTTGGCATGAAATAGTGGAAATTTTATGTAGCTAACTGCTGTATAGTCTACCCCAGCAGGACTGTGCTGGTGGAGACATGGGCATTTTAGTCCCAAACACCTGGGAGGCACCCATGATGAGGAAGGCTGCCCTTACGTCTACATGCCGACTGAAGGAGCAAAAGAAGGGGAGAAATACCTGTACGTTGTGCAAATGGTACCTTATCCATCACTAAGCCAAGCATGAAAATTCTTATGACAATGTTACCATTCTGCCAATGGTCCATGACTTGGTGGACACCCTCCCTTGCCCTAAAATATGCGATCATTTAATTGCCATTGCAGTCCTATTATATTGCTTATTATGGAGTGCCTGGTGTGGAAAGCTTGGAACATGTTGTGAGTTGCAAATCTTGCTAAATCACGTGTGCTTTTTCTGAAATAATAATAAATGTGCTGTTGTTGTTTTTATTGATTTATTAGTTGCCTTATCTCAAGGTGATTTACATAGAATTTTTTAAAAAAGTTAAAACACTAACCAGTGAACAATTATGATAAAGACCCATTTATCCAGCTGGGAAAGTTTGTGAGAACAAAAATGTCTTCAATTGTTTCTGGAAAGTGCAGACAGCAGGTGCCTGTATTATCTTGACAGGGGTGCTGTTCTATGGAACAGGGGCAGCTACACCAAAAGCCCTGCTTTTAGACAGGACCGTGCTAGGGCTTCTTGCGCCCTAGGCGAACCACCTTCTGGCGCCCCCGCCAAAGCCTGCTTTAGCGAGAGGATGGGGGGGTGGAGAGGCAAGCAGCAGTTTCTCCGCTGTAGCGGAGAGCTGCTGCTCGCCCACCCCGCCGCACGCCCCCGCCAAGCCTGCTTTAGCGGGAGCCGGGATGGTGGTGTAGGGGGCAAGCAGCACCTCTCCGCTACAGCGGAGAAGCTGCTGCTAGCCCGTCCCGCCCAAGCCTGGCCAGCGCCCCCTCCATTTTGGCAACCTAGGCAGTTGCCTAGTTCACCTAAATGGACGTGCCGGCCCTGCTTTTAGATCCTTGAAAACTTCTGAGATTTCCCAGGGTTTCTTAAGATGTCTGTTCAAGCCCTAGCTTGAGACAGCAGGGATTGAACCTGGAGCCTTCTGCATACAAACAGCACCAACCACTGTAAGGTCATCGTATTGGGAATATGCAGAATTCCGATTTCAGCTCCCACCCTCACTTAAACAAAAAGGGGGAGGAGTTGCTCTTTCGTGGCATTGTGACAGACATACAGCACTGACTTTGGTCTTTTGCTGCATGGGAGACATGAATGAGAACAAAGATACATTTTCTGCATGGCTTGGGTGTTTTCATTTGCTCTCTTTACAAAAATGTGTACAGTGCTCCAATCATCTCCTGCACAGCCTTCTCCCCAGTGTACTCTTGGAAGCAGGCCATGATTAGAATAGCTGCTAGGAATGGAGGAAAGGGCTTTTGCAATGGCTTGGGGCATTTTTTGTCGCTACATCAAGCCATTTCGGCTGTACAGAGCCTGCTGTATTGCAGTCAGAAGCTGCAGCCTGTGTGCATTAAAATATTATGAATAACTGCAATTAGAAGGAAACGAACTGAAATAAATCTGCATTTATTGCATTTTTCCTCCCATTTAATGCCAATCCAAGCTGCTGTTTCCTTTAAAAAAATATCCAAGGAACATAATTGTTAAACTTTTGCTGAAGCAACATTAAATTACCACATTAGCCTGAGCATAAGCAGTTTATAACTCCAGCTGTTCTGCGATTACTTCATCACAAACGCTCGTTTCAAGGGAGGGGTGAACACCAATTCAAATTAGAATGCCTCCAATGTTGGTCCTATTCAGAGTAGACCGCTGGAAGTAATGAACATGCATAACTTCAGGCCATTAATTTCAATGAGTCTATGCTGAGTAAATGTTTCCAGTTTGTGTTCTTGACTAAGGAGCCACGATTCACCTCTGTGCTATTGAATAAATGGGTCTGTGTTGAGTAAATGCTTCCAGTTCATGCTCTTGGCTTGGAGGCCTCAATTCACCTCTGTGTCTGCTACACTCTTCCATAATTGGACCTGGCCTTCTCAGTTGTCCCTGCTACCCTATATAGCAGAGTGGGGCACATGCTCTGGGGCTGGGGCACATGCTCTGGAGTGAAAGTCACTGTCAGTATGGACAATACTGAGCTAGATGGACCAATGGTGTGACTCAGTATAAGGCAGCTTCCCATGTCCCTAAGCACTGGTGGCTGGTCCATTAGGGCAAATAGGGCACTGCTTCCACCTGCCTCCCTCCTTACTTATATCCAGCCCCAGGGGTAGCCCTGGCTGTCTCCTTGCTCCTCTTTGTTCTTAGTACTGCTATTGTAGAGCTTGTTGGTTGCCTCTGCCTTTCCACCGTATCAGTCCTAAGGGCACCAGACACCACTGCTCGTAGATTGAGAAGCACACTGATAAATATACTCCCCTCCTCCCAATCTTTCTCTTACATTTTCTCCATTAGGTAGTGAATGTGCTACCTTTTTTCTGGCAACCCAGCACATCTTTAATTCATTTCCTAATTATTGTGCGTAATGTAGCTTACACCTGTGGTGATAATGTGTTTTTTTATATATATTAGCACTGGAACCTGAGATATCAAAGCATCACACTAAGCTAAGTGTCTCTTTCTTACAGAACAGACCAGCAATTAAAGGCACATTTGATCTGAATGAAATCGTGGTCCAAATGGAATCCTTCAACCCCATGAATTAAAATCACCCCCCCACCCTCCCACACATAGCACAGTCCCATCTAAAATGAAAGATTAATACTTTTTAAATGTTAAGATGCTCAATGGAGCATTCACCTGTGATGAGGCCCTCCATCATCAACAACATTTTCAGCACCTTCCTCCTATCTTAAGAGCTGGGAGGCATTAAAGCATTACTCTTGCCTAATAAACAAGTTCACCTGTGAAGCACATCCTGGCCTTAATCGGAGAACTTTCAATGATGGGGAAAGATTTTATCTTTTATGGTAATAATCCATTTCCCAAACGAATTAACTGGGACGGGTGGCAAAAGCAATTAATGCAGTTAAGCAAGTGACTTTTGCCAAATAGTGCCATACTTGTATAGATCCAAGCGGCCAATTCCTGTATATGTGTCAGGGACTGGCAGGATGCTGACGAGTGTGCACTGGGGAAGCGGGGCTGGGGTCTGACTCAGGAGAGAGGGGCAGTGGCTTCTGGATACCTGTACCAGCCAGGATGCAAGAACCAGAGGCAGGGGGAGCTTCAGAATTGAAGGAAGAGGCAAGCCAGGCAAGTGTCTCCTTGCTCCTCTTTGGTCTTAGTACTGCCATTGTAGAACTTGTCCCCACTGTCTCCCAGAGCCAGGAGAGAATTGAAATGGGAAGAGCAGAGGAAGTTTCCATGCAGGCAGAGTCTCTTGTGCATAGCCACTGGGGTAAGGTACATAAACTGGTGGAGGGAAGTGGTCCCCAGTTGCTGCAACTGCTCCATAGAGCATAGACCTGAACATGCCACCACAGCTTCCCCTGCCCCCGCCCCTGGGATGCTCGGAGCTTGCCATGCACCCCCCCCCCAACACATGCCATGCCCCCTGGGTGTATGCTGCTCCCGGTGCCGGAGTAGGTAGCTTCGCCACTGCCTGGGTATAGCTGCCCAGACACTAGACTGGTGTGGGTAGGTCTCCAGAGATGTAGAAGCAACTGTAAGTGTCATCTCTTTGACAATAAAGAGTGAACTCTTGGCTGTGTGCATTCATTGGCTGGGAAGTGCCCTTGACAATATATGGCCATTTTTTAAAGCACTAATCCACTCCTTTCACTTGTCCTGCCTGGCATCCCAAGTGATTTTACCTGCCTGGAATGTGTCCTGGAACTCTAATAATGCCTCTTGTTTGTCTGGATGGAGAACAGAGGGGTGTTTGTTTGTTTGTCTGTCTGTCTCTCTCTCTCTCTCTCTCTCTCTCTCTTTGTGTGTGTGTGTGTTGAAAATAGATTGGCATACCCTCCAACATTTCTCCGATGAAAATAGGGGTGTCCCATAGTTATAATTTTACTATTTATACCCCACACATCTTATTGGGTTGCCCTAGCATTCTGGGCAGCTTCCAACATATATAAAAACATAACGAAACAGTAAACATTAAAAAAAAAACCTTCTCTATACAGGATTGCTTTAGACGGCTCGGGGGTCAGATAACCCCATACCCCCCAACACGTCTCTGATGAAAATAGGTACATCCTAAGGAAAAGCTGGAAATTCCAGGATCAAATCAGAAACTGGGATGACTTCTCTAAATCAAGGGCATCCCTGGGAAATAGGGACACTTGGAGGGTTTGGGTTAGGATTGAAAGGTAAAAGTTTCATTCATCGCTCTGGAATCATTGTACTTTAGAAGGAAATGACCGTAGCTCAGTGGTAGAGCATCTCCTTTGCGCGCAGAAGGTCCCAGGTTCAATCCCTGGCATCTCCCAGACTCCTGTCTGAGAGTCTAAAGCAGAGCTTTCTAAACTGTGTGTCATGACACATTAGTTTGTCAGCTGCAGTGTGTAGGTGTGTCGTGCGAACGCTTTCCATGCTCCTCCCTCTGGTTTGCTAGTAAAACTGAATCACTGTGTTGCGAAATGATGCATGTCTAAAAAGTGTGTCACCAACATGAAAAGTTTGGAAAGCTCTGGTCTAGAGTGTCACTGCCAGTCAGTGCAGGCAATACTGAGGCCGATGGCTCTGTGGTCTAACTTGGTATTATGTAGCTTGCTATATATCACAGCCTTGGCCCTAAAAGGCAGTCCATGGCTCCCTTAAATGAATAATAAATAATTATGCTTTCAAGCTACTATCTACCTTTACGTGAATCCATAAATGCATATTGATCTATATTTAAAGAGGTGTACCCATTGATCTTTTTCTAGGCTCTGTGTAGCATAGAAATGGCATCCAAGTAAATAAACAAATCTGAGATATTTGTGCAGGGTAGTTTCCACAAGGATCACTGAAACCTGTTGCTGGAATGGTATGCTCTAGAACACACTCCACCACTTCTCTTGTGGTGCAATCCAGAACACACTGTACTGCTTCTTGTAGGAACTGATTCTTATTGGGGGGGGGTAGAGAGAGAGATTACCCGATTCTCGTTCATTACCTCTGTCAGCTTTATTACATCCTTGGAGAGATAGAGGGAGAGAAAGAGAATAATCCCCATTGCACTATTGATAGTGGGGGCGGGTGTGTGTGTAATGCTTCAGAGCTTTGCCTTAATGTATTGTTCTATTGAATCTGATCATTCCTGATGAAAAGGCCAGCTATTCCAGACACAAAGTGAATCAGAAAGCTGGTTGTTTCCTCTCTGAGTACAGACACCATTAAATGGCATTCCCCACCCCACCCCCCACCCCCGACAGCCTGGTTATTGAAATTGGTGTGGGCGAAGTCACTTTGATGGGCTCAGCGTTTTTAGTGGGCATTGACAGAAACTAAATTGGAAAGAATGCAACAAATGTGAGGTTTTAGCGGAGTATCGACTTAATATAGATTGAGCAGAGGCAACCGGCGGGGGGTGGGGGAGAAACATTGCGTGGCGTACAAGTTGGAACTCCATGTTGTCTCATTAAACGACGTGGTGACAGATAAGGCTGTCTGCAGGGTTGGCCCTTGGTTTTCAATCAACTGGATCATTTCTGTAAGGAGCTATAATATCCCATTGCATGACACTTCACTAAGATTACCAGGTACAATGGAGCAAAAGCTCTGGTTTTATTACTTGCAAGCAAAGATGGGAGAATATGTCAATTTTGGCTGCTCTCGGTATCTCATTTGCCCCCCCCACCCCCAGCAAAGACTCATGAGACAAAGATTGGTAGAATGACTATCTTTATGAGCAGAAAAGAAAGGCAGGAATTGCAAATCAGATTAACCAGATGAACTCGATTCAGAAAGTACAGGCATGCGATGATTTTAGCTAATTCTAGTATGAGAGCATCCCTCCAGACCCTTGGGCATGAGATACATCCACAGGATGTGGCTCTCCACCCAAGGGTGGGGAGAAAATGACTCCCTCCTTGCTAAGTGTGCTTGGGGTATATCAGACATGGCCAAAGTCTGTCTCAGGGGCCTAATTCGGCCCACCGGTCAGTTTAATCCGGCCCCTGTGGCAGTTTATTTCCTGGGGTAAAATCATAAAAAGCTCAACAACTTCAATCCTACAAAAAGGTTAACAACTGTGGTTGGCCCTTCGGTCGGTTCTCACAGCCCTTCACAAATCTGGCCTTCTTTGAAAAAAGTTTGGACACCACTGGGGTATATGAACCCAGCACATGCACTCAGACTCCGCTGTCCAGTGGTACATGTCAGGCCTAAAGGATACTTAGAGAGGGAGGTATAATCTCCAGGGCGCCATGCTGCAGGGGGCACCACAACAATGCTGTAGAATGGAGCGAGAGAGGTGGGGGCACCAAATTTTAGAAGCGCATAGGGCGTCACTGAATTTTGAGAGCCCAAAGTCCACCACTGATAACCATCTTCAAATATACAAAGGAATGTCTCATGGAAGACCGAGTAAGGTTGTTTTCTGCTGCTCCAGAGGGTAGGACAATGACAAGAAATGAGATTTTGACTACTTATTTATTTCATAAACTTTATCTTTTGCTTGATTGTAGAAAAGCCTCACAGTGGACTAAATAGTAGGAAGAACGTTCTGACAGTAAACTATTTGTAGCTGTGCCTGTGAATAGTTTCTTATTTTTTGTTAACTGTTCTGTCTGATTAGCCTTGAATTGATGAAGCTTTGTGGCAAAACCTGTTGCAAATCCGGAGGAAAGGTCTTCGGTTATTTGCCCACCTGTGTTTATTCTGGCACAAGGGTGGCTACATAAGGACCTACTGGAGAACAGTCCATCTTATTCTGTCCTTTTCCCATTCATTTCACCAGGGTGGTGTTTACCTCAGACCCACTGAAGAACTCCCTGCTTGGTTCATCTTTTACAAACTGTTTTTTGCGCCTTGTTGGCACCAGAATATCATTCCATACTTAACCACGTGTTGAATGGTTCAGTTATTCAGACATTGATACTTACCATGTGCATGTAATTTATTCCATGGTCTTGACAGTACTAATATTGTTTTGAACATGGCCTTGTAATATGTTTTTGCTTGTTTGCATGGTTATGAGTCAATCTTTATTTAGTTATTTTCTAGTAAATCCCCTTTTATATCTATTAACCAGTTTGTGGTGATTTGGTTTGGTTTACAGAAACCCTGGACAGCCTCTGCCAGTCAGTGTCTGCAGTTTACTAAATTCCATTGTTGCTAGTAATTGTCAGTTCTGAACCAAATCAAACCTGGGGGTGTTGGCCACCCCCGTTAATTTTTAGCTGGTGAATTTTTAAGATGCTTTGTTTAACATGCTTGCTTTTGGGATCAGCAGCTGGTTTGAAGGTGGCTGTGGCTTTGAAACCCTGTAAACAAACAACCTTAGAACAGTTTGGCATCAACTCCTGCCTCAGCTGTCCTGAAGTGGAGAAGAACTTTCATCAAAGTTGGCCTTGAATGGAAATGCTTTCAGAGCAAGGCCAGAAATGTTCTACACCATGACTGGAATAGCCCTCCGAGACAGAAATAAGCATTGTTCTCCCCAATGTGTTTTTAGATCGAAAGTTGGTTATTGTCACAGCATGATTGATACCGCAATCATCGCCACTGGGGGAAGGAAACAAGAGTCCTGTTCCCGAGCCAGACGGAAGCAATCCAAATAGGCCACCTGCTTGTCATGCCTTGTCTCAGCCTGGGAGTGTCAGAAGCTAAAGAAATGAAAAACAAGCAAGAGCAGGGGGGTGAAATGTTTTGGGGAAAGGCCAGGGACCCCACATCCCTTCCCCTCCCCCCAGTGGTTCTTAGATGCTCTTAAAAGAACCTGCTGAGATTGCCATTTCAGTATTCCATGGGATGCAGTTTTGAAATTGTTTCATTGGCGACGTGAATCTGATCGGATGCCTTGCAAGCAGAAGTCAGCAATATGCCATATGTTGCCGCGTTCCACACAAACAGTCAAAATAGCCTCATTACAATTTGTGAGAACTGTCTTGGATATCGCATCTCTCCTTGGCAGGCTCCGAGCAAGAGTTATTACTTTTTTTATTCCGAGCCGACAAAATAGCTTCCCCGTGCTTATTCGGCAGTTGCAAAGCAGAGGGCGAGGTTGGAAGGAGATGTTTTAGAGCTTTGGCTTACCTTTGTTTTCAGCGGCTTGCAGTTCACCTGCGCCATAAGACATGTGGGATATCACGCAATGAGGCAGAAGTGAACTCTTGAGATGGGGGAAGACTGACAGCCTGTCTAGATGCAGGGCCATCAGATGACTCCATTGAAAACGGACCATCAGGTGAAGTTCCTGCTGTCTACCCTTCATGGCAACGACTCTTGCTATGAATGTTTTTCATCTTAGTTCTCTACAACAATTTTCGTAAAGAACCATGCAATAACAAGATAGCGAGATAGGCTGCACTCCTAACACCATTTACCTGGGAGGAAGCGCTATTGAATTCTATGAGTATGAACTCCTGAGTTGGAATGGCTAGAATAGCAGTCATAGATGGTTTTGTAATGGGCCGTTAGCCACTTCATTAACTTTGTCTTTAAGGTAACACAAGCTCTTCCTTGTTTTGGCTGCAAAAGACTAACCAGCCTACCACTCTGGAAATCCATTAATTTTGATAGGCAACACACAAGGAAGGTAATTGATAGATGAGATATGCATGACTATTGTGTGCCATGAGATAACACAAAAATATACGTATATTTCTGCATCATTGGAAGACAAGATGGAACTTGTGCAAAATAAACCAATTGCAGTGGAATGGAAAGTATCAGATGAAAGTGTGAATGAACGTCAGAACGGACTGAGGCATGTTTGTACATCCCTATCTCAAGGTTATATTCACCATGGACAATTCTGATTATAGGTTTCCTACCGCTTCCTGGCAATATCATTCAAAGCTCACATCTTCCGTTGGGGCCCATCACATTGTGTTTCCTTATTAGTAAATGTAATTGATGTAGATGAAATTCACAGCAATGGCCTTAAGTGTACAGGGTTGTTGTAATATAAGCAATATGTCCAAATGGTGCAAACACGCCGCGGTGATACTTGCCTCCTTGGGTAAATGTCTGCTGACAGCACCCAAAACCCAGCTCTATTCTAGACTTTAAAAATGATTTTCTCTTGCATTGGCAATGCCTCCATTTCTGAAGCTGATGGCCAAGGCATGGTCTACAGAATATGGTGGCATCATCATAAGATGGTGGAACGGACTCTGAGGTGCCATTTTTAAAAGCCGGAAAAAATTGTCATCTGGACATCCAAGATAAATGTTGAGTCAAGGACAAGCTTTTTTTTTGTAAACAACAACAATTAAGCAGTGCATGCGTTTTAATAAATAGAAGAACAATCCAAAACTCAGGGCCTATTTTTTGACATATCAAGCCAGACCATTGGTCCATCTGTCTCAGTATTGCCTTCCCTGATTGACAATCACTCTTCAAGGGTTCAAACGGGGATTCTTTCCCAGCCCTACGTGGAGACGGTTCCAGGGACTGAACCTTGAACCTTCTGCATGCAAAACAGATGCTCTTCCACTGAGCTACAACCCTTCTCCGAAAAGACATAGGAGCACCACTGTAAATCTAGATTAATTTGTATTTATTGATTCAGGTAGGGGTAGATTGCTGCAGAACCATGTCAATATCCATTTGTTGATTCAATATGCATTTGTTGCTGCTGATAACAAAGAGGCGTTTCCAGATGTGCTAGGTTTCAGCGTTCAGATATTTGGGTTGTTACCCTATTGGAAAATGTTGCCAACTTCCCACATTTCAATTAAAGTCCGGGGGTAGGTGTCATGAGGCAATGTTTCCCATAGGGCTTTTTTAGATTAGGAATTTCAGAGAGCCAGGGAGATTGCAGAGGGCTAGAGAAATGTTTAATGGAAAGAAAAACACAGACCACACTATGCCACCTCACAGTGCTTAGGTAAGCTCAACCCCTGGTCCTCACAATCAGGGAGAAACTTTTTGATGAAGTGGAAGTACTGGGAACCTTGGGGGGAAGTGATTATATCCTCTTGAGTTTCCTTATATGGAGGCAAGGGAAAGCTGAGTGTAGTTGGACATGCACTCTGGACTTTAAGAAGGCTGATTACAAAAAGCTTAAGAAATTACTGGGTGAGATTCCATAGACAAAAATATTCAAAAAGAAGGAATTCCAAGATGGATGTGAGTTTCTTAAAGGTGAGATATTTAAGGCACAAATGCAGAGCATTCTGACCCCCCAAAAAGAGTGGGAGACATTTAAAGAAACTGGTGTGGCTGCATAAGGAGCTTACAAAGGACTCACGATTTAAGAAGGGCATGAATAAGAAATGGAAGAATGGGGAACTCATGAAGGAAGAGTAGCCAACAGTTACAGGGAGAAGGGCTGGTGGGCCAAAGCTCATAAGGAGCTCAGGTTTGTGAGAGAGGTTAAAAATAATTTTAAAAGGCTTCTTCAGCTCTGTTCAAAGCAAGAACAAGCTAGTAGGTCCTTTACATGAAGAAGATGGAGAAATGCTACTGAGTGAGAGAGAGAGAAGGCAGAACTGTTCAACACCTACTTTGCCTCTGTCTTCACTCAAAAGAAAAGCAGTGCTCTAACTGGTGATTACTGATTAAATGATGAAAGGAAGGAGCTACAACCCAAGATAGGGCTGCTGCTCCACCAAACTCAGTCTGTCCTCAGCCTGCCCTCACTTGCCTCCTTTCTTGCCTACATCCCATTCAGGGGGGTTGCACTTGCTGGCAGTGGCTTCCTTCTTAATTTCAGTGTTGCCCTTCTAGAACTTAGCAGGGAGGAGAAAGATGGGGCAAAACTGGAATTAGTTGATTCTGCTGTTGGCTCTGACGCCACCTACTGTTGGCCTCCCTGCTTTTCTCCCTACCTGTCACTAGCTACCACTGCAGCTACAGCCGCATTCCTATAAAAATTCCAGAAAGTTCTGATCCTGCCTGCATCTGCCACCACTTACTTCCTGCTCATGCTATCTTCTGACATTGTGACAGGTTTGTCATCTCTAGTTCTTAAAGCTTCCAAGTTGAGTGAGTATCTTTGCGACATATCAAGAAAGCTCCCCCACACGCCAGATTCCAATTTCCTCCTTGATTATGAAGACTATATTTTATGTGATTAATGGGAGAAAAGTAGCTGTTAGAAGCTGTTTACCCAGTGTGAATTAGAACACTAATTAGAAGAGACATGCATGTTAATGAGCAAAAGGAAGTTGATCAGTATGCAACCAAAAGTTTCTCATTTAATTGTGTGTGTACGGGGGGTGGGGGTAGATTTGGATAATGTGTTTTATATGCAAAGATGCAATTGCCCTTAACCAAAATGTCACTCATATAGACACCCTGGGATCAAAATAAAGACTTTATACAGGGGCTTCTGTATTTATGTTTAGGTTTCAATTAATTGTATGTATGTGTTTGTTTATGTGTATATTTTTGTATCCATATTTTTAAATTACTGCTAGGCTGGGTGGTGGATGCTAAATCACTGTGACACTTACATGTTGTGACCCTTCCCCCTGGGGGGGGGAAGAGTACAGCATCCTTGAAAGGGGGGGTACTTTTAGCAATCATATATTCATCCGCTCCCAGCCCTAGCATTAGACATAGTGAAACAATTGCTTCAGATTACCACAATGATCTTCTGCATTTCCATTACAGATGGCAATGTCCATTGCCCATGGAATCTTATTTTTTCCTAGGCTCTGCCAACCATGTATCAGAGGTCTCCAAGTTCTACCCACTGTCTTGATTTCTGCATTTTTTTCAGGCTCCTCCCCAGCCTGTCAGTTTATGTCTTGATTTTGCTTATCAAAGCTCCACAGCCTGAGCCCATCCAGAGGGTCAGTATTATTATTTTGCAATCAAAATCCTCTAACTTTCTCTCAAAGCAGGGGTAGAAACTTGATGGAGTCAAGCTCTCATCAACCGAATCAACCAACCTTTCAGCATGTGGAGGGCCACCGCCTCCTCATCCTTCTCCTCAAGACTTTGGTGACATTCACACCCTACATTTAAAGCACTATTATACCACTTTAAACAGACATGGCTTCCCTCACGAATCCTTGGAGCTGTAGGCTGTTAAGGCTACTGCGCATTGTTTAGAGAGCCTAAATTCCCTCCCAGAGCTATAGCTCCCAATTCCCAACAAAGGCTTAATAATCAACCCCATCTTCCCTGTGAACTCTGGAGATTGTAGCTCTGTGATTGTAATAAATAGGACTCTCCTAACGGCATGCTTAACAAACTACAAGTCCCAGAATTCTTTGGGGGAAGCCAGGACTGTTTAAAATGGTAACAGCGCTTTAAATGTGACCTTAGTTGAAGCCCCAGGGGGAAACCACTGGAGGGAAATGCTATATTGTTTTCTAGCAATGAGCTTACAAAACAGTATTGCCGTAAACCTCTCTATCACCCACAGCTTAAAACAAACTCCCCAGCTATTCCGTAAGCAATATATGTCTTAACAGCTACCATGATACCTAAGCCAATATTTGCAAGAGAAAGAACAGAGTGTAACATGTGCTTCAGTTTCTAATTGCATTCTCTTTAGGAAGAACCTTTCATATTTAAAATAAGGAAAAGGAAAGAGTGTACTAAGGGTGAGAATGAAATACCTGGTCCTTGGGATTTTTTCTTTAAATCGAGGTCTAAATCTGAGGTGGGGAACATGTGGCCCTACAGATGTTCCTGAACTACATATCCTATCATCCTTCACAATTGACCATGCTGGCTGTGGCTGATGGAAGCTGGAGTCCAACCACATCTGGAGGCAACAAGTTCCCCACTCCTGTTCTGTATACAGAGTCAGGATATTGGTGCATGTAGCTGTGTGTTGTCTACACTGACTGGCAGCAGCTCTCCAGATTCTTGGGCAGAGGCGGGGCAGAGGAAGCCTCTTGGCTGCCCGGGGCGGCAAACACCATGCGGAGGCACTCCCCTGGGGGCGGGGCGTCCCGACGCGTGTGTTGTGACATCCCGGCGCATGTCAGGACGGACTGCACATGCATTGAAATGCTGCACATGTGCAGTCCATCCAGGCAGGTGCTGCTGCTCCCGTGGCGACTGAGGGAGCCACCGAGTGAGTGCCGGCTTGTGGGGCTGCCCTGGCCGCCCGTAAAGCAGAATGGACGGGTGGCGGGTGGCAGGGCTTGTCTTGGGGAGTGGCGGGAGAGGCCGGTGAGTGTCACCCCCTCCAGTGGAACCCGGGGCGAACCGCCCCCATCGCCCCTCCCTTGCTACGCCACTGGTCAGGGGTCTCTCCTAACGAGACTTGGAGATGCCAGGGATTGAAGGTGGGACTCTCTGCATGCAGAGCAGATCCTCTACCACTGAGTTACTGCCCTTCCATTAATCATCAACCCTCCACCATCTCTGACCATTGTTGGCCATACCTGCTAGGACTGGTGGAAATTAGGAGTCCAATAACATCTGGTAGGCCACAGGCACTCTCACTCTTTCAAATTCAGTGGGACATATTGGTTAAAAAGTCAGACCAAGGCTAGGAACACTGAGATTTAAATCCCCATTTAGCCAAGAAGCTCACTCTGTGACTTTGGGTCAATCACTAGGGATGGGAGAGAAAGCTGGTGGCCACATTATCATGCAAACGCACCTGATTTGCAGTTCTAGAGACAATATGCAAATGGAACCACAGTTACCCTTCAAAATCTGCACTTCTCCAAACTTCATAATGCAGTTCTCCAGTCAAAAAACTTTCTACAAAAATGCACATCTTAGAGGAAAGTGTGCAGAAAAAAAGTGTATTGAGAAACAAGGCAAATCAGATATAAAACCCAGGTCAATTGCAATGGATGTTCGGTCTTCATAAATTTGTATTGTTAGTTCTTTGTTCATGAATGCCTTGAGGTAGCATGATAATAATGGTGGTGGTGGAAAGGGGTGGCATGGGGAGAGAGAAAGAGCAGTCCAAAATACTTTGAAGAACTGTTTCTTTCTTTCTCTGCCTATCCCAACTGATCTTCTAAACAAAGTTAGCTGGAAGGTTTGATCCTGTGCCAAGTGGCATTGTTGACCAAAACCATTTTATGATCTGTTTCTCTTCTGCAGCTACAAATCAAAGGCTTTGCACAAATGTTTCTCCATGCCATCCACCTTTCCTCCTCATCACCCCACCTGAACATTTATCCTGGTATACTCCAAAGACCACCTTCTTCACCACAACCCACCACACTCCCCATGGAAATCGGAGCACAGTCTTGTGAGCTCATGTAGTGGATATTATTTTGGGCCTCATGCCAGGGGCGTAGGAAGGTCAAGTGGTACCCGGTGCAGAAAATTTCTTGTCAAACCCCCCCCCCCCAATTGATCCCCCCCTGCAAAAATGGTTTTACGTTATTTCATATTTTCTTACAAAGGAATAATAACAAGTAATAATAATAGAAAAAACTTTTATTTATATCCCGCCCTCCCTGGCTGAAGTCGGGCTCAGGGTGGCTAACATCAGATACATAACATTGGTATAAAATCAAACAATAATTAAGTTACCTCCTAAAAACATCTCAAAATCAAATTAAAGTTTAATTAGATGGCTTTCCACAGGGTTAGGATTGGGAACAGTAAGTGCTCCACTGAACTGAAATTTCAGCCTTCACGACATAGGAAAACAGCCAAGTAAACAGCTATTTTGGTGGAGGAGGGTCAAGATATTAACCGATATGCATGAAATTTCATATATAGCTATATAATCCCTAGTATAGTAAGAGAAGATCTTTGGGGCAGGCATTTTTTTTAAAAAAGTTTTTTTTTATGAACTGCCCTAGTAGGGCAGTAATTGTTCCTTGATAATTTGTCACCCCCTCCATTATGGAAAATGGGGCGGACCAACCCCTACGCCCCCCCTTGCTATGCCCCTGGCGGGATCCACAAAATGGACTGCCTGTAACCAAGTTCTGCTTAGATTAGACCTACTGGGATCAATATCAATGATCACTTAGCCATTCCCATTAATGTGAATAGGTCTACTCTGAGTAGGACTAACATTGGATACAACCCTGTACATTTAAAACACTGTGACACCACTTTAATTGTCATGGCTTCCACACAAAGAATCCCAGGTATTATATTTCATAAGGGGTGCTAAGAGTTGTTAGGAGACCCCTATTCCCCTGCAGAGCTATAATTCCTAGTGTTCCATATGAAGAGGGATTGATATTAAACCACTCTGGAGATTGTATTCTGTGAGAGGAATAGTGGTCTTCTGGCAAGGATTCTTTTTGGGAACGCCCTGACTGCTAAAATGGTATGGGTGCTAAAAATGCATAATGCAGATGGGGCCTTGGACTTGTAATGGAAATATGTGGCTTGAGATTCCCACTTCAGGCATAAAGCTTGTGAATTTCCCATTGGCCTCGGCTTGGCCAATGTGAGAACAGGACGCTGGATGAGATGGGCCCTTGGTCTCATCCAGCAAGCCAGGCTCTTCTTATGTTTTTATATGGCCATTAAGCGATCGAAAACTATCCAAAATCTGAACACGATACACATCCATTCAACCTTCCCTTGCATCAATATGAATTCATTGCAGCATCTTATTCGGAAATGACTGTGTCAAAGTATTGATGGCATTCCAGGTTGAAACATGCATTGCCCCAGACCTGCATGGAAATGAGATTCGTTTGCATCCCCACTGTAACTTATGACATTTTTCTAATTAGGGCAATGTTTAATTTACTGTCTGGTGGCTTTTTGAATAAATATAAATTGTCATGCTAAAGTGACAGGTGTGAAGCCCAGGGTAGCTGCGTTAGTGAGGTTAATCTGTTCTTAATCAAATCAGCACTGCTTTGCTTTCTCCTGGGAAGGGAGCGATAATAGCCCTCTTTAACTGGAGATAAGACAGCCTTTTGGCTGGAATTCCAGGAAGGCTTCTGCTGGCTCTTGTGGTGTGTTTATTTGCTGGTGAGATGTCTCATTGCACCCGGGCTCTGAAATGGATTTGCATCCAAACTTGGGGATGGGGCCACTTGTTGGGTTGTTGGTTGACTGGACACAGTGACCTTGGAATAATAAGCCAAATGTGGATGAGTTCATGAGTGACACTACCTTATGTGGAATTGCAGTACTGCATAAGCAATGCAGTGCAGGCAACAGCATGGCTTTTTCGGTAGTGGCTCCCTGCTTGTGGAATACTCTTCCCAGCAAAATATGTCTGAGGCTGTCATTCTGTGGCATCTCTGCACTCACAGGCATTGCTTCATTATCTTCAGTCATCCTGAGCTGCAATTTATAGCCTGTTTTGTGGTGCATGGCTCATCATCACCATCATTTTATTTGTATGCCACCTTTCCACAGTTGAAACCATGCTCAGGCAGCTTCCAACATGAAAAGATTTGTATAATCACAAAAGTAGTCATGATAAGAGCCAACCCCTAACAGCTGAGGGATCTTTGGCTCCCCAAATAAAATATTTGAGAGGGCCACCCCCCTCAAAGTTGATGGTCATTGCCATTCAACGGTGTATGTGCATCACATCATGTGATCGGTTGTTTAGGGCAGAGCTTACTTGCCCACCCCCAATATTTTATTCAAGTTGGCACCCCTGGCAGTCATAAGTAGTAAGTAAAACACATCAAAAGGTACACAATGAAACTAAACAATGTCCACATAAATAATATCTAAAAACACCAAAAACAATATCCATAACAGTAACAACAACAACAAAACCCAACACAGTACGCCAACACAAGAGTCTGTCCCACAGCCTCAGCCAGGCTAGGTGGGAAAACGCCAGGAAGGAAGGGAGCAGGTCTTTTGGGACTCACAGCCATGATGGCTCATAGGCAACTAAGTTCTACTCAAAGTAGACCCACAGAAATCAGTGGACCAAAGTTAGTCATGCCCATTCATTTCAAACAGCCTAATCAACTAATATTGGGTACAACCACCTGCTTTCTTTTTTTTAAATAGGAAGTCAGGGCAGTTTCAAAAACATCTCTACCACACTGTTATGTCTATCTGCAAACGTAAATGTGTCTCCTACAGCTAGCTTGTTTTTTAAAGAAACACCTCAGGATTCCCCAAACCTTAGTCCCGTGGTTTGAGGAATGTTACAGTGAATGCATCCCTTCAGCAATTTTACGAGGTTAAAACCTTCCACTCTGATTATTTTGGTTGGGAGATTAAAGTACCCCCCCTCTATTTCGTAAATTAATGATGTGATAAATAAGACCTGATGAAAAAAGATTCTTCCACATCTTTCTAAACCATGACAACTGCTTCCATCTGATCTGGTGCAGTGGGAGGAAAAATTGAAGTCTTGTGCAAAAAATAATAATGAAATAAACATCAGGATTTTCTTCATTTTTAAAAATCTGATTGTAACCTTTATTATATGTAAAACAAGCTAGTCTTTTGACATGTTTAAAGTCCAATATATTGGATGTGCAGGGCAAAATAAGAAGGATAGATACTATCACTCTTCTGTTATTTACGGCCTATAAAGTCTTTGCAGTGGCATTGACAAAGAGTTTATAGTCTGTACACAAGCTGGTTATACCATAAATTGTAATGTTATATGATAAACTGGAAGTTTATAGCAGAAGTAGATATCCGGGGGGGGGGCAGATTTTGGCCCAGAATGATCTATCTTGGGATGGAGCTGTGGCACGTTTAAATATTCAGTCATTTCCCCCCCTTCATTTATTTTGAAGTTCCTGATAGATAATTCATATCTTGCAAGACGAGAATGTATGGGTTTGTTTAGAGACTGTCGGTTGGAGGGAAGGAAGGGAAGAGACAGCCTGCATATAACAGGGACTTCCACAAGGTAGGCAGAGGACGAGGGCTGTGTTGAATATTTTCTAGTTGGGATCAGTCAAAAACAGCCTGTCCAATAACTGAAGAAATTTGGGGCCTAGATCGTTAGAGAAATCAAGATAATTGCTGGTTATTTGCTTGTTTTAAAATCCATTTTTGTTTTCATTGGGTTTTAGCTAGTGTTGGTACTACTTATAGTAGACTCATTGGAATTTATGGACATCATCATCATTATTATTGCAAATGATTTATTAATCACCTTCTAAACCACCATCTCAAGGTGACTGAGATATAAGATAATTAAAAACAGTTAAAAAAAACCCAAGCTCAACAAATACATTTTAAACAAGACTAAAAACCTAAAACATGGACACTCGTGGCAAAGAGCCATTTATCCAGCTGAGAAACCCTGTCAGAATAAAGATGTCTTCAACTGTTTCCAGAACATGTAAATAGTGAGCATCTACCATATCTCGACAGGAATGCTATTTGTGTGGTTGTGAGGGGCAACCACACAAAAAGCCCTCCTTTAAATGCTCTTCTGAGATCTTCATATCTTGCAGGAGAAGCTCTCCTGTAGACCACAGCAATCTGCTGGGTCTATAAGGGATAAGGTGGTCTCTCAAATAACTTGGTCCTGAGCTGCATAGGGCTTCCTGTGTTGGTGCTGACACTCTGAACTTGCTAAATAGCAAATTGACAGTCAGTGCAAATCCTGAAGGCAAGTTACATGAGTAACTTGGAGCCACTAATTTCAACAGGTCTACTATAAGTAAAACTTAGTTGCAACCCAAAGTGTGTAAGTGAATCTAGAAATAAAGAACAAAACTGCAGAGCATCGCTAACATATGGGTTCTTTCTGCTTTATTAATAAGGCTGGGAAATTTTGCAACTCCCAAACCTGGATAAATTCAGAAGAGGAGAATTTAAGAAGCATCCTTAATAGGGACCAGCTCAAAAACACACCATTTAAAGTGCATATTAGCTTGATAATTGTCTGCCGAGAGCAGGAGCTCTCTAACATATTGACTGTTGTCATTTGCAATCATGCCCACCTCCAGAACAATTAAAACCCAGAGGATATAATGTTGATTGAATGAGAAAAGAAACCATGTTTCAGAAAATTACCATATAGGAGGGGGGGAATCCTAAAAATTCTCATAGGTAGAGTGCAGGATTTTTGTTTCTGGATGCCCTTTCTTATGGTCTACAACAGGTGTCCAAGCCAGGGGAAGCCAGGGGAAGCCATAATGAGATCATTTGCCCATCAGCCTTCTTTAGTTTAGGAAGTGTGGGCAGCTGAGGTCTGCCTTTAGCAGCCTCCCTGGCTTCCTGCGCTTCAGTTGAAGCCTAGGGGAAGAAAGATTGTTGTTGTTGTTGTTGTTGTTCAGTCGTTCAGTCGTGTCCGACTCTTCGTGACCCCATGGACCAGAGCACACCAGGCACGCCTATCCTTCACTGCCTCTCGCAGTTTGGCCAAACTCATGCCAGTCGCTTCAAGAGCACTGTCCAACCATCTCATCCTCTGCCGTCCCCTTCTCCTTGTGCCCTCCATCTTTCCCAGCATCAGGGTCTTTTCTAGGGATTCTTCTCTTCTCATGAGGTGGCCAAAGTACTGGAGCCTCAACTTCAGGATCTGTCCTTCTAGTGAGTACTCAGGGCTGATTTCTTTGAGAATGGATAGGTTTGATCTTCTTGCAGTCCATGGGACTCTCAAGAGTCTCCTCCAGCACCATAATTCAAAAGCATCAATTCTACGGCGATCAGCCTTCTTTATGGTCCAGCTCTCACTTCCATACATCACTACTGGGAAAACCATAGCTTTAACTATACGGACCTTTGTCGGCAAGGTGATGTCTTTGCTTTTTAAGATGCTGTCTAGGTTTGTCATTGCTTTTCTCCCAAGAAGCAGGCGTCTTCTAATTTCGTGACTGCTGTCACCATCTGCAGTGATCATGGAACCCAAGAAAGTGAAATATCTCACTGCCTCCATTTCTTCCCCTTCTATTTGCCAGGAGGTGATGGGACCAGTGGCCATGATCTTAGTTTTTTTGATGTTGAGCTTCAGACCATATTTTGCGCTCTCCTCTTTCACCCTCATTAAAAGGTTCTTTAATTCTTCCTCACTTTCTGCCATCAAGGTAGTATCATCAGCATATCTGAGGTTGTTGATATTTTTTCCGGCAATCATAATTCCGGTTGGGGATTCAACCAGTCCAGCCTTTTGCATGATGAATTCTGCATATAAGTTAAATAAGCAGGGAGACAATATACAGCCTTGTCGTACTCCTTTCCATCAGGAGCCAACTCCTCTCACTGGGGCATTTTCAGTCTAGGAAGTGCAAGCAGACAGGGATGCTGCAGACCAGTGGAGAAATGTGGTCCAACCTGGACCAACTCACAACAAGCTAAGCTCAGCATCTGAAAATGCAAACATAGGTGGATATTTTGAGATCAGATATTATCTGTGATTCATAAATTAAGAATATAAGAGTGTAATATGAGCTTACTGGATAAGAGCATCCAGTCCTGTAAACTATTCTCGAAAGTGGCCAACCATTTCTTACAGGAAGACCACATAGCAGAAGCTGAATGCAACAGCACTCTTCCCACTTGTGATTCCCAGCAATTGACATTCAGAGGCAGGCTGCCTCCACCAGCCGAGTCAGTTGTTATTATTTAGTCATTTAGTCGTGTCTGGCTCTTCGTGACCCCATGGACCAGAGCACGCCAGGCACTCCTGTCTTCCACTGCCTCCCACAGTTTGGTCAGACTCAAGTTGGTAGCTTCAAGAACATGGTCCAACCATCTCATCCTCTGTCGTCCCCTTCTCCTTGTGCCCTCTATCTTTCCCAACATCAGGGTCTTTTCCAGGGAGTCTTCTCTTCTCATGAGGTGGCCAAAGTATTGGAGCCTCAGTTTCAGGATCTGTCCTTCCAGTGAGCACTCAGGGCTGATTTCCTTAAGAATGGATAGGTTGGATCTTCTTGCAGTCCATGGGACTCTCAAAAGTCTCCTCCAGCACCATAATTCAAAAGTCAATTGAGTCAGTTACATTGACTCAAACCTGCAGGTTTTGGATTTGGTGGCAACAAAGTCAAGCCATGACTTGAGAGCTCCATCCGGCCACCACTGGATACCGTAGCAAAGTCGTGTTGCTACTTCTAGGAATTCAGAAGGAAGCAGCTTACAGAAACACCACCTTAAGGGTTGTTTAATTGTTCCTACTTAGTGTAAAAACAAAATGCAGTAAAATGTCAGCAAATGTTAATTCACACCTCCACTGAAAGCTATGCTTAGCTTTGTGTCAATGATTTTCCATTACACATGCACAAACACACATACAGCTGTCCCGTCGTGGTTCTTATTCATTTGCCTCATTTTACATTATCCTTCATAGTAACCAACGCAACACACAACACACACACACACTCTCTCTTATTTACTTAAGAAGAATATTATTATCTCTAGTTGCTAATTTTATTTTAAATCCCATATAGGAGGAAAACAACCCCCCACCCCACCCCTCTTTCCTTGCCTGCAGGGTCCTGCAATTGTATAGCTCTCAAGTAGGGATAGGGGAAATTGTGTAGAAAAGAATTTGTCTAATATACACATTTTAGCAAAGCCATTTCCCCTAATATTTTGCATTTCAGTTATGTATGCATTTTTATGCACGCTTTATGCCAGTAGATGCATTTTTGTTCACATTATGTGGCTGGAGAACCACACTGCAAAATTTGGAGACGTGTGAATTTTGAATGATGGCTGTATTTCTGTACCTTGTCCTATTTCAGAGAATGTGAACTGTATAGGTTGGCCTTTAAAGCAAACTGAAACTAATTTATCCCTCAGAAGAGTGAATTTGTTGGCCTCTCCCTCCTTACTGGTGGCCTCGATTAGCCACCCTGCTTGCTCCTCTTAGCAGCCACCTCCTCCTCTGCTACCGTGTAGGTCAAGGTGTGGCTGAAGAAGCTGGAGCTGCTTCTGGTGGATGAGCCATGGTACAGTGAAGGCATCCTGAGCACAGAGTCACTGCTGGACCTCCTGGTCAGCCTGTACACCAAGTGCAGCCATGACTCACCACTCCAGAAGCACAGACTCATCTCAGATATGAATGGACCTCCTGATTATTGAGAGCATTCTGCCTTGGATGACTGGCTGGTGAACAAGAGAACCCCACCCTGCTCCTTCTAGCAAAAGTGGGGCCTCCAGGCAGTGTCCAAATCCTCAGGAGCTATCGTCTGGTTGGTGCTTAGTGCTGAGGAATCAGGGCCTGCCTGAAGGGCAAGGTGCTAGCAAAGGATTGGCAAGCCCCTGCAGTCCATCACAGTTAACATTGCTGGGTGAGACACATTCATAGATGGCTTTGTTCTACCTCCACTATTGGAGGTAATATACCTGTGTATATCTGTTTCTGAGGATCACAAGTGGCTTTGCTTTATACAACTGGTGAGGGGTAAAGACTGGTGGGAGGGTGTGTGTCTGAGGTGGGGGGCAATCCAGAGAGAGTCCTGAGGTTCAGAGAAATAAACAGAGAGATCTGCATTTGGCCCTTGAGCCTGATGTTCCCCATGAACACTCCACTTGTAATAACTGCACAGGACCCATAGGGCTCCTAGCCCTCCTCAGAGTAGGCCCACTGAAATCAATGGACAGGGATGTGTCTATTAATATCAATGGGTCTACTCTAAGTAAAAGCTAGTTGGCTACAACCCACAGGACACGACAATATTAAATTTAAAGGACATTAGGATCCTTTCCTGCTGGAGAATTGGGTAACAAATAGCATTCAATATGGCTTGTTTGTAAGGCTCCTGCTGTGATAAGACTCTTTTAGACATATAAAATATAGATTAAATGAACCTCTTGATGTTACAGCAGATGGAAATACCTCCAGTAACAGGCTCGTTTCAGTTTCATTCCCCGGAACATGTTCCCTTCCCCCTGTTTCATTCAGGCTCGTGTTTCTGGGCCAACCATTCCCCACTGATGCTGACCTGCTGGACTGTATCAATATTGGAGATTGCATTTTGAATTGACAGCCATGAGGCACGTGGGGAAACAAGCTGGCAATGCAAAGTTTGTAAAAAAGACTCTCCGTGCCTGCTAAGGCTGTTGAGGGCCCCTTACCTAACAACCATCCCCACTGAACTCAATGGGACTGACTTCCCACCTACAGCAAATTTTCCTGTGAAATCCTGCATTTGAAAAAGTAGAGGGAGTCAGATGGGAGCCTCTGTTACCCAGTACTTCTATCCTACAAAGCAGAAACTGAAGGGCTCAGTGGCAGACTGTCTTCTCTGCATAAGGCCCCAGGTTCAATCCCCAGCATCTCCAGGTAGGGCTGGGAATACCCCCTTTCTGAGATCCCAGAGAACAGCTGCCAGTTAACGTAGACTGAGCTGGATGGACAAATTGATCAATTCAGTGGAATTCAGTTTCCTATGTACCTATAATTTATTGTGCGCGGGGTGGGGGGGTGGAAGCCCTATATCAAGTCAGACCACTGGTCCACCTAGTTCAGTATTGTCTACACCAGGCTTCCTCAAACTCGGCCCTCCAGATGTTTTGAGACTACAATTTCCATCATCCCTGACCACTAGTCCTGCTAGCTAGGGATCATGGCAGTTGTAGGCCAAAAACATCTGGAGAGCCGAGTTTGAGGAAGCCTGGTATACACAGACTGGCAGCAGCTCTCTGGGGTTTCAGGCAGCCCTAGCTAGAAATGCCAGAGATTAAGACAATAACCTTTCTCATGCAATGCAGATGCTACACACCACTGAGCTCCGTCCCTTCCCCTAAAGCTCATGCTGCCCTAGTCCTGTTTTATACAAGGCTTGTTAAGGAGCCTTTTGCACAGAGGCAATTCTGGATCAACAAGGGGCAGTAGGTAATCAGGAATGCTTGAAAAGGGTACCCATACAATACACATCTGCACACTGCATGTTAGGGGTCCATTAAAACATATTTTAGGGCTGGCTCACCTGTGAAGCAGGATACCTTGGGAGGGGTGGCAGATCCACCTGCTGCTACCTTTGTCATTGCTTCCTCCTTTAGTAGCCCCTCCCAGTGGCGGAGGAGGCACACCCAGGAACGGGGCGAGCCACTCATAGGGGCGGGGCCTCTGGACTCTGCCTGCCTCCTGGGGGGGGGCAGCAGGTGGACCATTTAGGCAGTGTGGATCCTGCATGCGCCCGAGCCACTGTGTCTCTCCCAGGAGAGACGCGTGGCTCGGGCGCGCTGCAGGCCCTGCAGTGAGTGCCACTTGGCATTTTGTCACCCCCCTCAGTGGTGACAACCGGGGCGGCCCGCACCCCCCTCCTCCGCCCTGGCCCCTCTTCCTCCTCTCATTCCAATACTGATCTTCACTTTCTCCTTTCATTCCCAGGTTGATCTCCATCCCTTGCTTTAATTATGATGCTGATCTTAATCCCCACCACCATTTTAACTCCAGTGCTGATTTTCACCCCCCCCATAGCAGCCAACTCCTAGGGGCAGAGGGAGCTTTGGCTCTCCAATTAAAATATTTGAGGGGGCCACCCCCCACCCCCCAGTTGATGGGCATTGCCATTCAAATGGTATGCATGCACTGCATCATGTGATTGATTATGTGGGGTGGGGCTTGCCTGCCCCCCTCAATATTCTATTCAAGTTGGCACCCCTGCTTCCCCCTCTCTCTTTTCAATTGGCATCGGAGGTGCCATTTTGTAGTTTTCCCCAGGTGCCAAAATTTCTTGGGCTGGCTTTTCTTCTAGGTCAGGAATGGGGGGGGTATTTTTCAGCCACTCAAGGGCCACATTTCCTTCTGGGCAACGTTCCTGGGGCCATGTGTCAGAGTGGGCAGGATCAGAGGCACCTCTGTTCAGCAGGAGGCTGGTTTCTACACACACACCCCTTGTGCATTCCTCCCTGTCCAGCACTCATACAAGCAAGAAGCACAATCAGCATTCAAGGAGACATTACTGGCAAGCAAAGACATTCAAGACAGGATGCAAAGCAGGACAGGTGACGGGCATGGAGAGGGATGGAAGCTGAGGAGAGGATGACCATTGGGGAGAGTCCCAAGGGCAACTTTGAAATGCCTGGGGAGCCCTATTTAACCCCTGGTGTTCTATCTCAGTTTGGGATGAATACTCCAAACAAGGAAGAGAATCAATCAAATGCAGAATGGGAGCAGGAAATGTTGAAGAGGTATCTGAGCGGTACTTGAAAGTACCTGCCTTCTGAATAACTCCTTAAAAGTCTTTTCTGAACATCACAAGATGTTGGAGCAAACACAGGAGTTCTCAGTGGTCCCATGTCATCTTCCCCTCCTCCTATGCTTTTAAATCAGCTCTTTAAAGCCAGTGTGGTGTAGTGGTTAAGAGCGGTAGACTCGTAATCTGGGGAACCGGGTTCACGTCTCCAGTCCCCCACATGCAGTTGCTGGGTGACCTTGGGCTAGTCACACTTCTCTGAAGTCTCTCAGCCCCACTCACCTCACAGAGTGTTTGTTGTGGGGGAGGAAGGGAAAAGGAGAATGTTAGCCGCTTTGAGACTCCTTTGGGTAGTGAAAAGCGGGATATCAAATCCAAACTCTTCTTCTTCTTCTTCTTCTTCTTCTTCTTCTTTAAATGGCTCTGAACAATGCTTATTTTGGAGTGGCTTAATGTAGCCTAATTAGGAAATGTCTTAAATGCCTGTGCAGATTAAATGAGCCAATTTAGTATCCTGTAGGATTTGAGTCACTGAAGGCATAGGTCATCTCTCTTTCTTTTTCTATTAAAGAATCACTGAAAAGTTTTCAACAGCTTTTTTTGGGGCGGGTGAGTTTCAGAGCATGAATACAAGGCTTTGCTTTCATAAAGCTTTCAGAAGCCAATTGTTTTCAGAGATTATCTCTGCTCTCTCATAATACACCCCTCCGCTAAACTCTTGCTGTAGACTCAGAATATCTCTTCATATTCACTTGGCATGTCCTAAAGTATGAACTTGACCTAGAGTTGCCACCAAGGTTACATTGAGACCTGGGAAATATTGTAACTGCATTCACATGACAGTTTATTCCATTTTTACAACTTTCTCCTAGCTACTAAGTTCTGCATTATTTCTTGTGATCTAAAAGCTCTTCTAGAACAATAGTGGAATATAGTGCCGGTTTAGTGCTCATTTCCATGTTATTTCCTTCCAGAAGAGAAATGTGATTGCAAATAATATAGGAGTAATTGCTAAACTTGTGCTATATTCCACTATAGCTCTGGGAGTGGCTACTATGAAAATCAACAGGGAAACGGTGTCACATTGCTGTACTGCTGTGTTATGGAACTTTTTTTATCACCATACTGGGATGTCTTGCTAAATTTCATGCACACCAGTGGGAGTTTGTGGCACAACAACAAATGTCATTGGACAACATCATTACTTCCCCACCCTTTCCAAACATGCCTGCTTTTGTTCCCCCATTCCCCCCCCCATGAAAACAACAGGAAAGAACTATATGCTGGTATACCATCCCAAATATTGTCATTTCACTCCTGTGCTTTTTTTTGATCAATGGAGTTGCAAACAAATCATTTATAGAACCAGTCAATGTGGAAATGAGCACTAAACTGCCACCATATGCCACTGGATTTCCAGAAATTATTTTTGCATGTTTAGACCTTTTACCTTTCCCCGTAAATAAATTCACACAGGAGTCAAATATTTGGTTTGGTTTTTGGCAGAAATTTAGGCCACAACTTTATTGATTACAACCAAGTGAGTGGTTGCATAGGTTCTGGTACGACTATCTCCCAGCACCCATGCAGGCAGTGCTGTCCCAGAGCCACGTTCATAGGAGAGCCAAGGATGAACACCAGGGACAGCTGATGGAGGGAGCACCAAACAGCCGCCCTGGTGTCCCCTGGACTCTGGCATGGGCTGAACCCCTTTTGGGATTCGCCAAACCAGTGAGTCCCTGGATTCCTTTAACGGAATACCCTTCACACAGGGATGGCGAGAGCCTTCTCCCATCCTACATTGCATAGGTGTGGCCACAGTCACGTTCCATGCCTATTACCTGAACCAGAGCCTATTTGCAACCTTACAGGTTGTGACAATTTGCTACGCAGCAGGCAAAACCCAGATGGCACAAGCCAATCAGCCAAGTGGGGAAAATTCCTCCCGTTCCCCTGCCCCCAAAGCAGGTGACACACGATGGCATAGCAAGGTCAACCACAAGCCCTAAATATAGGGAGAAGTGGGCGGGTGTTCTGATGTGATAGCCCCAAAGAGGAAGCTCATAAGCCTCGAATGGGTTATATAGGCCCCACGCTGCTCCTTTTCTAGAGCACCCAATTGGTCAGATTGAGCACAAACAATTTGGGACCCACCTATCAGGGGTTGTGGCTATTCCAAGATTACCCACCCACAAGACTGGGTCAGGTGGCCAGGTCGCACCACAACACCTGCCCTCTTTAATGGAGGACCCGCTTTACATCTGTGAAAGCTCAAATATAATTCACAAATTAAGAGTTGGGGAAACATTGGGGGCCCGGAGTAAACTGCTATGTGACTGTAGCTCAGTGGTTGAGTATCTGCTTTGCGAGCAGAAGGTCTCGGGTTCAATCTCAGGCATCTGCAGGTAGGACTGGAAATGTCCCCTATATGCAAACGTAAGAGAGTCTCTGCAAGTCACTGTAGACAATACTGAGCTAGATGGACCAATTTTCTGATTCAGTATAAGGCAGCATCCAGTGGTAACCTTGCCAAATTTCTGCATGAACAGAAGAGCTACTGTTTGCTGTCCTGCTTGTAAAATCTGCTAAAAACAATGGTACACACACTCCTAACTAAATAGGATTGAGATCAAAGTGTTCACCTTTGCCTCTTAGATTTTCATTGCTGCATTGGTCTCATCCACTCCGTACTACTTCCTCATATTCATTCCATTTCATGCCTTGAAGGAAAAAAAAAAAGGATTGGTCCTCTTCCATTTCACATTAAGGCCTCCCACAAGAGGTTATGGGGGGAGGGGGTCATTGGGTCTGGTAGGGTGTAAAGCAGGGAGACTAACAGTAGGGGGCACCAAAGCCAATGACGGGCAGAGCCATCTCAATCTAGTTTTTCATTCTGCACCCTGAAGAGGCAACACTGATACTAAGGAGGAAGAAGCTGGTAGGCAGTTCCATTTCCTGGGGTGGTTCTAAGTAAGAACAGGCAGATTGGGGGCTAGCTTAGGGCAGCCTGAGTCTAAAAGACTCAGCCACCAGTGGTTAACACCTTAAGAGTTACCATTTCTTCTTCTTCTTCTTCTTCTTCTTCTTCTTCTTCTTCTTCTTCTTCTCCTTGACATTATCGCCAAGACCTGCCTGCCTTTCATCCACACATGCCCTACCAAACTTGGGTTTCCCTTTTCCAGTTCTGTGATCCATCACTGCTGGAAATAGTGTCTCCTAATGTAGATTTCCTTTGACTCACAGCTGCATCTCTCAAATCACTCTCCACAGGGAGCTGGGCTCTGCAGCAGCCTGTTAATCTTGATAGCGCCATGTGCTTAGTTCAACAAGGCATTGTCGGGGATGGGAGAGTGAGCAAGAGTCACAAGCCCAAGTAATCTGGAATCTTAAATATTGAACAGGAAGGCTGGTCTACAATTCAATGATTGCAATGATGGTGACTGATTGCAGGTCCCCAGGAGGAATGTGGGGGAACAGTGAAGCATGTGCCTCTTTGCCATTTCCACTCGCTTAATGAATCTGTCAATTTTAGGACAAACTTTGGCTTTTCTCAGTGTAGCAGTTTAGATCATCTTATTACCATATCACTTTGCAGTCCACAGAGAGAGAGAGAGAGAGAGTAAAATAGCCCACAGCACATTTCTTCTAATAAATGTGTTTTAGTACACAAATTTGCAAAATGTACGAATCTTTGTGCCTATTTCCCTTCATCATAATATTGTAAATAAATTATTTTCAAAGATATAGGAATTTGTGGGTGTCACAGTTTTGACCAGAGAATTGCATTGCAAAAGTTGAAGGATTTTAAAGGATAGATGGGTTTTGGTTTTCTTTTGGTTCAAGTTGTGTAAATTAGGTAAGTTTGCATTCCTTCCTTCCCTCATCCCTAGTTAAACACAGAATATTGCACCTCTCTGAATTTTGCAGTGCAGTTCTCCAGCAGCATTATTGTATAATAATGTGTACAGTAGGGTAAGTGTGGATAAAAATTCCTATATTAGTGAAAAGAACAGACAAAATGCTTTATATTGAGGGGAACTGATTTGCAAAAATGTGCCTATTGTGACCAATTACATACAAAGTGGTATCTATTAGGAGAACGTCACACTAAAATGCTGATGAACTTTCATGATGACTTGTTTATAAAATCACATTGCGATGTGGAGATGTGGAGAACTGAACTTCAGGTTGGAAAACTGAAAAATCAAAATTAACAGATTCCCCTATCACTAGCAAAGAACAATTTAAACCACGGTATTTCTTCTTTGATGTTCTAGTGTCTTACCTGCTAGGAGGGTCTCTACCATATGGAGGAACAATCACAAATAGCCTCCCTTTCCTTGCTGCCTGCATTGGCAAAATTCATTCTAAAACCTCAGGATCCTATGACCTCACTCTGCTGTGCTGTTTAGGGTCTGCAATGTAAAAGGGTTGTTGCTTAGGATTATCTAAATGCAAATCATTGCTATGTCCTTCCTGGTGCTCATACAACCCTACAGAAGTGGAAACCCCAAAAGAAGAGAGAGAGAGAGAGAGAGAGAGAGAGAGAGAGAGAGAGAGAGAGAGAGAGAGAGAGAGAGAATGCATTTGGTTCTGTGCAGGTGAGAATGTGAAATGGCATTTTTATTACCAGGCTGGTTTACAAGGGTAGGCTGTTCCTTCCATTTATTTTTTTTAAAAAAATTTTTTGTGAACAGTCGACTGTAGCAGCCCCAATGTCTGTAACTAGATTTCATTATGGAAATGCAGCTAAAAAAGGGCCACAGGCAGAAAAATCCATTAAAATGTTTTCTATTGCTTTACATATTCTTCTGTGATAAAAATAGCCCCTATATTTGAATTTAAGAAGCTTCTGCCTAAAGGGGGAGCAGATGGATATTAAGGAGATTATACTAAAGAAGGGTGTTATCAACAAAATAAAATGACAGGTGAAGGGGAAAGGGTGAGCAAAGAAACATATTTCTGTCTGTCTGTCTGTCTGTCTGTCTGTCTGTCTGTCTGTCTGTTTTTAAGGGGAAAGAGGTTTTTCCAGAAGCCTTATCAAAAGCCTGGAATTGTTTACCTAAGATATCAAGGGGAGATGTTCTGCTGATTTGAACCCAGAGCCAAATGCCCGCCCAACCTCAGGTCATTTCCAGCTCTATCTCTCTCACGCTTTTCACTAAATGCAGAATACCCTATGTTTGTTCTCTGGGAAGCTCACAACCAGGAAATAATAAAAAACAATTAAGATACCATATGATAAAATACAATTAAAATACAATCCAATAAAACCAAGTGTTACATCGTAAAAAACAACAACACAGTCTAAAATTTCTGGGGAGAAAAGAATAAAGACAGACCGTAAAAAAGAAAGAGTTTGCAACATATAAATGATAGTTTTTTGGCATAAAACCGTAGCTCAGTGGTAGAGCAGCTGCTTTTGCATGTAGAAGGTCAAAAGTTCATTTGCCCAGCATCTCCAGGTGGGGCTGGAAATGCTCCCTGTCTAAAACCATGGAGAGCTGATGCCAACCATAGGTGCCATCTTGGGGGTGGGCTGGTTGCCGAGGCACCCACAAAATGTTTACTGTGGGTGGCCGACTGGACAACCCAATGAAGTACATGCATGATGTCACATGGTGCGCCGATGCCCATTGGGGCCCACCATGCTCTCTGAAAGGCCTGATGGGGCTGAGAGGACCTGACAGGGCTCATTGTAGCTGTAGCTAGGGGATGGTGAGGTGGGCACCCGCTAGGGGTGCAGGCGATTTCGGGTGGGGCGCAAAAATGGCTAAAAATATGTCCACAAACATAAATATTGATGATTGCGTCATAAGAAATGGTTTTAAATAGAGGGTGAATTGAATGGGAGAGGGGGGTTGGAGGAGAGGCGGAAAGAAGAGCTAATTTGTCTGTGGCTAGGGGGCGCAATCTGGACAGTTCTGCCAAGGGTGCAAGAGCACCTAGCTACAGGTCTGACTCCATGTGATGTCATGTGAAAGATGGCTGTACTTTGGTCCTCCCACTTAATTTTATTTTGATTTTAAATGTGATTCGAATTGTATTTTAAACTAATCATTTGATTTTGTGTTTTTAATGTATTTTATATATTTGGTGTTAGCCGCCCTGAGCCTGGTCTTGGTTGGGGAGGGCGGGTATAAATATATTATTATTATTATTACTATTATTATTAATAATAATTTCAAAGGATGAAATGGATATTGAGGAGATTATACTAAAGAAGGGTGTTATCAACAAAATAAAATGGCAGGTGAAGGGGAAAGGGTGAGCAAAGAAGCATATTTCAATTTGTCTGTTTATTTTTAAGGTTTTTCAGAAGCCTTGTCGAAAGCCTGATCCCCATACATAGCTGTCAACTTTTTCCTTTTTTAAGGGAATTTCTCTTATTCTGAATAGGATTCCTTGCAAGAAAAGGGAAAAGTTGACAGCTATGTCCCCATGTGGTCCCCATATTGTTTTGAAAGGGTGGATTTGATAGTTTCACCTTTAAATGTGAACTGCGTTAACCTTCTCCAGCACCCCCAGCTTCTGGATTTACCTCCAGTGCTCATTACAAAGTTGAAAGAAGAAGCAGAACATAATAATTAATTTTCAGAGGAGTGCCGTGGCATGCCTTAATAACCAAGAAGGGTTAAATGGCGAGCTGGCTGCCTCTGCCTGTAAATGTTATTGGCAGTGCTTTAATGTGAAAGCTTTTCATCTGCGTGCACCTTCAGAAGTTCATTCTCTCTCTCTCTCTCTCTCTCTCTCTCTCTCTCTCTCTCTCTCTCCTTCCTTCAAGTCTTCTGCTTCCATTTCTGACCCAATTACCTTTGGTCTAAAGAAATTGCTATTGTGTCTTAGCTGAAAGGGTTGTTTTCCCTTTCTCTCTCCTTATAAAGAGTGAACACACACAATAAACACACACAAACACACCCAACACATTCCCATTTTATTTTAATCTCTTCCCCCCCCTCCACACACACACCATAGATACTGATTCGGCTCAGAGTCCTTTGTTTCAGCATCTTTCCATATGCCGCTGTTTAATATTTAATTAGCTCCACCTCGTCAGAACGGCGGCTGGCCTCATTAGATAATTAATGGCACGCCTGCATCTCATTTGCTTCACTTGATACATCTGCAGCCAGTAATTAGACCAGGAGTTTATTAGAGGCGCCTGGTTTTGTTTCACATACACACACAAAGCAAAGCCTTCCTTTGATGGGAGCCATTGGGATTGGCATATGCAGTTCAGCCTCTCTCCCTATTTGGGAGGGCCCTTTGTTTACATTCCCCCCCCCCGTCTTCTTTTTCTTCTTTTTCTTCTTTTGAAGTACAGTTTTGCAACACTGCACATCCTGGCAGTTCTGAGAACAGTTGGTGGCGAAAGATTTGCCTTTTTAAATATAATTTAGGAGATAATTGGGTAATTCAGTGCAGGGAAGCAGGCAGCCAAATTGGGTAGTGGTAAGAATCTGGTTGACAATTTGTTCGTTTAGAGCATTTTTAATAGATTTTTAAAAATCCATAAATACAGGAACGAAAGCAGGAGGTCTAGTTGTGAGAATTTGGCACACTTGCTTTTCTCTTTGTTTGGTTTAACTGTTGACCGGCTGCATAAAAAGGGATCTTTTCTGGGCTCCAACAGATCTTGCACCAGTGTCAAATTGAGTAATGCAACAGTGGATACCTGTGGGTATTGAGTTGTTCTATTCGCCCGGGTAGTGCTTTGCAAGAAAACACTGCTAAAGCATCTCCCTATGTTAAATTTCATAATATGGCTAGAAAATGGTCTGCTATCTGTATGGAATCCCTCCTCGTCCATGGATTAGCTGCACCACTGTAATGTTGTGGAATGTTCATGGATATTAGAATGGCATTATCTGTACATTGTTGAAAAGCAGTGCTGCTTCTGTGAGGGAAGAGAGGAACTCAATTTAGATGGGAAGATGACCTTACCTTGAAACCTAAGAAAGTGGGGAGGGTCAGGGGAGGGGAGTACCCATGTTCAGACATATGGCTGAACCATGCTTTGTTTATCCTAGGAGTGGAGAACCTCTGATCTCCCTCTCTGTCTCTCCCGCTTCTCCTCAGGCCACACTTGCCACCTAGATGCCAACTCCTTTCCACAGGCCATGCCATACACCAACAGGGCTCTGCAACCTCCCTGTGTGTTTTTCCCTGCCTGCATTGTGTCCTTGGACCATGACACTGGCTCTTGCTTGCCTGGATGAACAGCAGCAATTCCAGGACTGTCCCTGGAAAATCGGGACACTTGGAGGGTATGCATCTATTCATACTGGACTATCCCATCAACTTCATACAATACAGTATAAAAATGCAACAATTATATAGTCACACACACAAATTACTTTACAACCAGCTGTCAAAAACACAAAGGAGTGGGTGTCAAGGACTGAACCTTATGCTTTTTGTATGCAAAAGATGTGGTCTATTACTGAGGCACAGACCTTCCCTCATTTGGCTCCTTAGAGATACTGTTGCCACACTGATTCCCAGGACCTTTTCAGGTCTTCCCCCTCTTCCCAATAATCACCCTTTATCATGCTGCTGTTCTTGTACTCAGCTTCCCTGGCAGAGTTGGGTTGTTTTGACAGTTGTGACCTGATGAAATGGCTTGTGTTTTGTAAGAAATTGATTGCACCCACAAATGATTCACAGCCAATGTTTTGCTTTTGCCTCACATTGCCTCTTGACGTTGTGTGTGTGTGTGTGAGAGAGAGAGAGAGAGAGAGAGAAAGTAACAATTTCTAGTTCAATTTCCTACCTCTGGGAATTGTTTTACATGGTTGCCCCATTTCATTCATTCATGAATTCATGAGGTTAAAATACTCCTGTCTCTAGAAATGGGGACAAGGTGCGAGAGACGGAAAGCGACAGCTTTCAGAACTCACAGAGTTGAACATGTTTCTAATGATCAGTGCTTATTCCTCAGGATTTCTTCCTTGCTATGCAGCTCAGGCTGTGTCATTATTGTGCATTTGCTTCTCTCAAAAGCCTACCTGTTGGGAGAGGGCTTATATTTTTTTTATGTGGGAATGGAGATAAAAGACCCCTTTGACATAGAGTAGGGGTAGCTAACCTTTGGCCCTCCAGCTGTGGTCAGACTCCAGCTCCCATCAGCCCCAGCCAGAATGGGTGAGGGGATTTGTAGTTCTGCAGCATCCTTAGCCCACTGGAGATAATTGACCAGCACGAGCAGGGCAGTTTCAGACCCATGGTGGGGCCTGAAACCTGATTGGAAGGGGTCCTAATGGTCCACATCCTCCAGATGTGCCTGGAGTTTCCTCACGACCATGCCTTCCATCACCTCGCCCTGGAATGGAATATTGGAGTCTTGGTGATAACTGGCCATAATGGTTTGTTATAAAGATGGTTTTTAAGTAAGCAGTTTAAAAAGCTCTTTGTTAAGGGGTTTCACAAAGACTCCCTCACAGAGGGAAGTATTCACCACCCCACTGAATCTATTGTCCAGCCCTGCCTGGCTTGCTTTCATGAACCAGGATGGGCAAAGGTCAAAAAGACAGGTGGTCAGTTTTACTCATCCAAGCAGCCTGCCCTCATCCCATAGAACTTGACCAGGCAGAGGACTGGCACTCTCTTGCCCCAGCCCTGCTATCACAGTGTAGTCTACCTCCTTCCAAATTGGAGTGATTTTATCTGGGGGGGGGGATGGGGACGGGGAAACCCTTAGCAAAATCGTTGCAGGAGATCTTGGAATCCTTACCAGACCCTAATGGTAAACACCAGATCTAAGGCATGTCAACAGCTATGAGTAGGGCTAGATTTATTCAGGGGAAGCCCCATGCTGGCCATGCTTTCCATGACATCCTGAGTGGCCCCTTGTAAGGTCGTGTCAGCATGGATGTTGAAATCTCCCAGGACCACCAAACTTGGTGTCTCTAGGAGAACATCTGACATGACCTGAAGCAGCTTGGGTAGGGAATCCTTGGTGCAGCTGTGAGGCCGGTACACTGATAGTACGTCCCCTATTCCAACTTCCCTATTCCTAGCCCAACTTCCAGAACATGCATTCAGAAAACTGGGTCTCCCTAATGGGATGCGGATGGCGCTGTGGGTTAAACCACAGAGCCTAGGGCTTGCCGTTCAGAAGATTGGCAGTTCGAATCCCCGTGATGGGGTGAGCTCCCGTTGCTCTGTCCCAGCTCCTGAAAGCACATCCCAGCAGTTCAAAAGCACGTCAAAGTGCAAGTAGATAAATAGGTACCACTCCGGCGGGAAGGTAAACGGCGTTTTCCGTGCGCTGCTGTGGTTCACCAGAAGTGGCTTAGTCATGCTGGCCACATGACCCAGAAGCTGTATGCTGGCTCCCTTGGCCAGTAAAGTGAGATGAGCGCCACAACCCCAGAGTTGTCCGTGACTGAACCTAATGGTCAGGGGTCCCTTTACCTTTAATAGGATGCCTGGTGAAAACTAAGGACTTCTTAAAAATCACTGCACCCCGCTCCCCGCTCACATACCTAGGTTGCTGGGTATAAGAGAAACTTGGTGGACAAGCAGCAGCAAGAACAGGCCCAGCTGCTGTATCCAACCATGTCTCTGTCACACATGCCAGGTCAATTCCTCCATCCATGATCAAGTCATGGATGGCACTGGTCTTGTTGGTCATTGACCTGGCATTGCACAGTGCCACTTTAAGGTCACGTGGGACACCTATATCCTTTTGGCCATATAAATCATATATATAGCCAACAGGTTGTCCTTTTCTGAACCTCTCCCAGCTCTGCAATATCCCTTTTAGGGCAAGGTGACCAATACAGTGCACAATATTCCATTTTTGCTTATTTTTCTGAGAATATTTTGCCCTGACCTAAATAAATACGGTGAAGAAGGAGATGTCCAGCCAGAGGATATGGTTTCTTGGAGACCTATCCCTATCCCTCTCCTTTGACAAGCTAACATCTGTTTAATGTCCTAGCAAAGCTGCCTGATCATTACTAATAACTTAAAAGTATTAGCAAGGTAGAGACTTCAAGGGCTTTGCGTCTCAGCCACTTTCTGCAGAAAAGAAAATCGCCTTCAAAAGACTTTGAACCAGGTACAATGGAAGGATCCTCACTCATTAGTAATCCTTGGAGCTTGACTTCATTTAAGCCTGCTCTGGGTCTAGAGAGCAATTAATATTGCCCTCCAGGTAAGGTAGTGTAGATTTATTCCCTGGAGGTGGCTTCACTTCCTCAGCCTACTTTAAAATTAGATTTACTCGGTTACAAATCGTAAGTGTTAAATGAGTAAAAAACTATTAAACAAGGAATACTGCTGGGCTTAATGGCTAAGTGTTTAACGGTTTACCATGGTATTACCATTTTTATGGTCTATTAAAGCAATTGGAGGAATATCGGTGGTATGAAGAATCAGGTAATTTATATACAAGTTTGATAAAGTGCCATATGTTTGAATAAAAAGGAACACTCTTTTCCTACCATTTAAGTTTAGAAATGGAAGCTTGGAGGGCATAGTCTACCATTAAAAGGAGGGAAACCAGCAAAAACGGATTTCTTGGCAGGTTGAAGCATTTCAAAGGAATGTCTTTCTTGGAGTTTGGGGGAGATTAAGGCTGAGCCGAAATCTATTCACTTTCCCTCCTTGCAAATATGCTGAAAAACTGTCACCCTTTTAGGTAATTTGGGACAATCATTGACACAGTGTTCACATCTTTATATTCATTGCCTCACTCCTAATTGCCCTCACTTGCCCTCAATGACACCATCAAAGATGCAGAACTGACTGGCTCTCTAGCAGAAATGTGAGACTAATTCAATCCAATTCACATTTAAAAGGGAAATCTATTTAATTTACACTCTATGAAACAATACACAAACTGAAACACAACCATCTTTCAAAATTCACATTTCTCTGAATTTTGCTATGTTGTTCTCCAGCCAAGTAATGTATGCACAAAAATTCATACAGAAGGGTAAAGTGTGCTTTAAAATGAATAGATCTGCAAAAATAACATAGAAAAAATGTTTTATATTGGTGGAAGCTGCTTTGAAAATAGGTGCATTTTATGGAAAATTGCATACAAATTAGATTATAATTTAGGACTGGAAAAATGAGAAACTGAGAGAAAACAAAACTGACAATATCACTTTCCCCCATTCTCTAGCAATGTAATGGCTTTTGCTCTGCAATTACATACCCTCAAACATTTCTCGGATGAAAATAGTGATGTCCCATTCCACAATGATAATTTTACTATTTATACCACACACATCTTACTGGGTTGCCCCAATCACTCTGGGCAGCTTCCAACATATATAAAAAACATAGTAAAGTATTAAACAATAAAAAACTTCCCTATACAGGATTGCCCTCAGATAACTCCATTCACTCCAACATTTCTCCAATGAAAATAGGGTCATCCTAAGGGAAAGTGGGACATTCTGGGATCAAATCAGAAACTGGGACAACTTCTCTAAATCAGGGACGACCCTGGAAAATAGGGACACTTGGAAGTTCTGCAATAATGTCAGGATTATGGCAGATTTCAGCCAGGGACCAGATTGCTCTACTCAAGGATTCAGTCAATCAGCTATTGGCTCATGTATCTCTGCTACTTTGGGCACAGGTTTTCAGCCCCCTTGTCTCCTTAGCATGATTTGCTCTCCTCACCCCCTCTCCCTGCCAATAGTCTCTTTCCATTTTGCTCTGAAGTTTTAGCTTAAAATGACCTTTCATTTCCCTCACAGATGTGGAGTGTTTGTTACCATTCTAGGACTAAGCTTCAGGGACATAAGAGACTTTGGGCTCATCCACACTTACCTATTGGCCCTGCACTTTCTAGGCCTGTGCTTTAAAGCTCTGTATCTGAGCTCTCCCTGTCCCCACTGCTTTACCACTCTTTAATGCTGAATCGGAACAACTGGCAATTCAGGTAGTCTGCATATTGCTATTTGCTCTGATTCAGTGATAAAGAGCAGGTTTTTGCGAGGAAAGTGTCAGGGCAAAACCCAACCAAACAACAACACTTAAACACAGAGCTTTAAAGCACAGACCTGTGCCTAGAAATATGTCGCAAAAGGAAGTCTATGGTAAAAGCCTATTCCCCCCCCCCACACACACACTAGCCTTCACCTCCTTAACCAGACCTTGGTTAAAGGACACAAGGCTTCTAAGGCAGCGGGCATGACTTCAGGACCAGTCTGAGCGCTTCTTGTAAGTTGCACACAAATTAAATGTTACAAGTAGTGGCTAACTTTGAGCCAGTGTGGTGTCGTGGTTAAAGTGTTGGAGTACAACTCGGGGAAGCCACATTTAAATCCCCGCTGGGCCACAAAACTCCATGAGTGACTTGGGGCCAGTCTCCATCTCTCATAGCCCAGCTTACTTTGCAGGCTTATTCCAAGGATAAACAGGGGTGGGGGGGTGGGGGAGAACCATGCATGCTGCCTTGAGCCCCTTGTGAGAATGGCGAGATGAACATTTAATAAAAAAACAACAAAAAGAGAATAATAATAATAATAATAACAGTGTTAAAAAAGCAGTTGTGCCTCTCCCATACCAGACAAATTCTCCCCTCTTTGTATTACACCTTATATTCCACTTGTTTTTGAATCTCACCTTTTAAAAAAATCCCCAAAAAACTCATTCCCCCTTGTGACTGGTAACTGTTGGCTATAATAGGAAAAGATCAGGAAGCTCTGCAAGTTGGATAATGATGTGCCATTATGTTATGATCCATTTTCTAAACAAGATTCATCAGGGAGGCTGAAAAATTAATATACACATTTGGCGTTTTGGTCGCACTGCACCGAAAGAACATTTTGCACTTCTCTCTAGAAAACACAAAGTGATAGATTAATCTACAAGAGGTACAAGTGGGATTTCACTGTTAACTTTAATGGCTAATTTCTTATGTCTCTAATTATGACTCAGCTCAAGCAAAATGTAATTCGCTTGTGGAGTTGGCCTGGTGGAATACCAAGACCTTCTACTAACTGCAGTGAAGTCAAACAAAAGTTGCTGCTTTTTTAAAAGAAAGGAAAGAAGGAAAGGAAATGTGGTGTTGCACATTTGACCGTTGTCTCCTTGTCTGTTTATTCTGTCCCCTCTCCCATATTTGGACAGAGATGATGGGATTTTATTTATTTATTTTTTAATTAGCGCTGCTTGTAGTGATATACAAACTCCATTCAGCTCAAAGCGTCATTACAGTCATCGTGATTGAACACTGGGGAAGAAATGTCTTGTTTCCCCCTGATTTATTTAAACTAGCTCTCATTGACTCCCACACATGGGTTCCCATACATCTGGTCTGAGAAACCTGTGGTCTCCAGGCATTCTTAGACTACAACTCCCATCAGCCCCACCCATCAAGGCTGATAGGGGTGATGGGAACATAGTAAGCTGCCTTATATCAAGTCAGAGCATTGGCCCATCAGAATCGGTATTGTCAACACTGACTGGGCTTCCTTAAATATTTAGGACAATAATTTGTAGCAAGAACTTGGAAGCTGTGTGGGCATCAGGCTGAGGCACAGGTCCTCCTAAATGCTGCCATGAACTCAAGAAGATGATTTCACTGGTGCCCAGCTAGCCACCTGCGGGTTATGAGAAGCTCACCCAACTCCCCCCCCCCAACCAAGACTTTTTTTGTATTAAAATAAGTCTTTATTAAATTTATGTTTCTTTTAAAAAAGGATTTCAAACATAAAACACAACAAAACATTAAATCTTGCATCACACAAATAATAAACATAAATTAACAATACTTTCTTTCAAATTATACATCAAATTTAAAATATGACTTCATATTGCTTCTACAACGGTTTTCTTAGTATAATACTCATTTCATTACTCTAACTAATAATTTAGTTACTCTCATTCTTACAAATGAACAAAAAAACGGCAACAATATATATATGTATATAATTTAAATCTCCCATGTGCGTAACTTAATCTAAGCAAATCATTAGTTCCGTTTTCAAACCTTCTTTTTCAAAATATTCTTCCAAATATTTCCATTCTGCTTTTGTTTTCTGTTTTTGTATATCTCTTATTGCTGCTGTCATCCTTGCTAAATTCATATATTCTATTAGCTTAATTTGCCATTCTTGGACTGTTGGTATTTTTCCTCCTTTCCAAGTTTTAGCTATAAGTATCCTAGCTGCAGCACATGCGTACAAAAGGATGTTTTTTCTGTCTTCAGGAATATTCTCAGGGGTCATACTTAATAGAAATATTTCAGGTTTTTCCCCAAATGTAATTTTCAACATTTTTTTCAAATTTTCATATATAATATTCCAAAATTCATAAATCTTTGGACATTTCCACCAACAGTGGAAATACGTACCTATTTCACTTTGACATTTCCAGCACTTACCCGAGTTTGTTCTATATATTTTTGCCAACTTCTCTGGGGTAAAGTGCCATCTATATACCAGTTTCATCATGTTCTCTTTAATTCCAGAACATGCTGTGAATTTCATATTATTTTTCCATAATTTATCCCATTGATCCCTATATATGGGTCTCCCTAGATCTTGTGCCCATTTCGTCATTACACATTTTACTTCTTCGTCCTTTAATTCCCATTCAAGTAGAAATTTATATATTTTTGATAATGATTTATTCGAATTTTCTAATAGAAATTCTTGTAATTTTGATTTTTTTTCTACAAATCCTATTTCCTTGTGTTTTTTTAAAAATATTCTGTATCTGATAGTACTGTAACCAGCTTGCACATTGGTGTTTGATTTGTTGATACGGTTTCAAAACCCATTCATCATTTTCTTTCACTAACAGATCTTGATAAGTCAGCCATTTTTCTTCCTTAATTTTATTATTCATCGCCGTCATCTCTAACGGCGATGCCCACCATGGTACCTTTGGTTCAATCAAGTCTTTAAATTCTATCCAAATTTTGTATAGGGATTTTTTAATTATGTGATCGGTAAATTCTTTATTACTTCCCTTTTTTCCCTGTAACAAATATGAATGCCACCCTGTAATATTCCTGAATCCTTCTAGTTCCAACAGTTCTTTGTTTTCCAATAAACACCAGTCCTTTATCCAGCACAGACATGCTGCTGCATAGTACAATCTGAGGTCCGGGACTCCCCATCCCCCCCTTTCTTTCGTATCTGTTAAAATTTTATATAGGATTCTTTCTTTTTTTCCCTCCCCAAATAAATTTACTTAAACTTTTTCTCCATAAATCAAATACTTCTTTTTCCCCCACAATTGGCAACATTTGGAACAAGAACAGAAACTTCGGTAGTACTGACATCTTAATTGCTGCTATTTTGCCCGAAAAGGATAAATTTAGATTTTCCCATCTCTCCAGCTCTTTTTTAATTTCCTTCCAGTTTTTTGAATAGTTATTTTCAAATAAATTTATATTATTAGCCGTTACTTCTATACCTAGATATTTAACTTTATTTACTATCTCCCAATTTGCCAATGTTTGTAATTCTTCTACTTCTTTTTTCCTTATATTTTTTGTAATTATTTTGGTTTTTTTCACATTAATTTTTATTCCTTTAATATTTTCATCTTCTTTTACATCTTTAAGTAGACATTCTATGGATAGCAAGAATAATAGGGGTGACAATGGACATCCCTGACGAGTGCCTTTTGTTATTTCAAATTTTTCTGTTACTTCCCCATTTATAATTAAATTCGCCCAACCAAGACTTTTAGGTTTGGGTGGACCCCAAAAGGGTCCTTTCCACACTCCAGTGCTAGTGTGACCAATCTGTTTAAATGACTACCACTCTGGTGCCAATTATCCACATATCTTTGATGGTTCTTCAGTGGTACAGCACATAATTTCCCTGCCTTTTTTACTTGAGCATGGTGTTTTTTGTTTGCAGAGTGGTTGTTACATGGATAAATAAAGTAATAAAACATATACTTCACCACCTGGAGCCACATCTTACAGTTACAGGGAACCAGGCAGAGGGCCTTCTCAGTAGTGGCACCCGCCTTGTGGAACACCCTCCCACCAGATGTCAAAGAGAAAACCAACTACCAGACTTTTAGGAGACATCTGAAAGCAGCCCTGTTTAGGGAAGCTTTTAACGTTTAATAGATTATTGTATTTTAACATTCTTTTGGAAGCCGCCCAGAGTGGCTGGGGAAACCCAGCCAGATGGGCGGGGTATAAATTATTATTATTATTATTATTATTATTATTATTATTATTATTATTATTATTATCTCCAGATAAAATCCCCATTCTGCTGCATCTGCAGGCTACACATGCAATAGTGTAACATGGGAATGGGATGACAGAGTGCAGGTATTGAAACATTTTGACCACATCCAGGGGCGTAGCAAGCCGCTTGGCTGCCGAGGGCGGCAAGCCAAATGGCACCCGTGGGGCGGGTCATCGCTCTGTGTGCATGTGCACCGAGTGACGCCCTGCACGGACATGCACTGGCCCGGGCAGAGCCGCGGAGGCAAGGGGCGGGCCAGCGAGGAGGAGCATCATGCCAGCCTGTCACCCCTCCTTCCTGGCCCATCCCTCGCCTTCGCCTGGGCCAAGCAAGCCAGCCGCCACCACGCCACGCGCCGCACGATCGGCTTTGGAGGTGCTGATCGCAGGGGCGGGGTCACACCCCAAGTGTCACCCCCCAGGGCGCTGCCCGGGGCGGCCCACCCCCACCCCCCTTACTATGCCCCTGACCACATCTCTACATTTAGCTCAGTTGGTTAGAGCGTGGGGCTGATAGCTGTAAGGTTGCAGGTTTAATCCCCGTATGGGACAGCTGCATATTCCTGCATTGTTGGAGGTTGGACTAGATGATCCCCAGGGTCTCTCCCAACTCTACTATTCTATTATTCTAATATAACGTATGCATTTAAAATGCATATGTTGGCAAAAATAGCATACAAAAATGCATTGGGTTAGGGAAAATATGCTTTGCAAAATTGTGTATACAGTATTAGGCAAAACTGTATAGAAAAATGTGTATATTAGTGGAAAATTACTCATAGAATGCTGGTGAATTTCCATGAGGACTTTTCAAAAGAAAAATCTCAAATGTGGGGAACAGAATTAAATATTCGAAAAAATTAGAAACTGGAATTGACAGATTTGCCAATCTTCAAATTGTAGTTTATCAAAATCTAGAGTGCCACAGGTCATCCACCCCTGATGTCCACAATATGCTCCTCATTGTTCATTTACTTTTCCCTTCCAAGTCGTGGAACAAACATGAGTAGGAACTGGAACCAGAAGGCCTCTCCCCCTCCCCACCCCAGGAGGATTTTTAACCTAAATAGAAGAATGTTGATCCTCAGCTCTGAAAGAAGCTCTTGCTTCATTCTTCTCTTCTCTCTTTCTCTCTCTCTCTCTTTGCCTCTGGGATATTCCAGAAATGCATGTGCCTTCTGTTTTATGTTATGTTCTTGGCTTCCTCAGATGCGGAGAGGAAACAAGGGACACCAAGGCAGATGATGGAATGGCCTCAAGCATTTTGTTGACGAGAACACCCTCCTAGCCATTTCATGTCTGCATGGGGTGGGTATCTTGTTTCCAATCTGCCCTTGAGCTGTGGATCAAGCATCTTCCTCTCTGCCACTCTTCCCTGCTTCCAGGTGCGGCCTAGTCTCCTCCTCCAAGTCTCCAGGTGGTTAAAAGCATTTGGACTTTGCTGGACTTTGCGTGGGTGGATTTTCCAAACTTTTTCTCTTTTCCACTAGCACCCACCTGTTTCCGATCATGATTACAGAAGTCAAAGCTTTATTTTTCTTTGTTTCTTTCATCCACTCATTAAAATAAAGCAAGGTTTATACAATCATCATATATGCAGGTTGAGTACCACATATTTATAACAGAGCAAAAACATTATAAGGTTGGATATTTTATTGATGTCTATCATTACTGAACATAATAAGAAAGGCCATCTTTCCATAAATCTGTGCTGTTACTGATCTTGTGTTTTCCTGTAATACATTAATTTAATGACTGCTGCAGTGGACCAGATGTTATCGCACCTATTATTGAGGATTTCTATTGTATCCCCCCCCTCTCTGTCTCTCTCTCTCTCTCTCTCTCTCTCTCTCTCTCTCTCTCTCTCTCTCTCTCTCTCACACACACACACACACGGTTGCATGCCTCTGATGGGTGGGGATGAAGGCAAAAGTGGCTGGAACAACAAGTGGGACACAATCCTTTCCACAGTAGGCTACAATATTTCTTGCACTCCTTTTTTGGGGTGGGGGGGGCAAACCTGGTCTAATCATTTTGTATTTCTCTATGTTGCAGGCATCCCTGAGCATGCTAAAACTATCCTTTGCTTGTGAGTGGCCCTCTTCTGTCTCCAAACCACTTGGCATGGTGCCACCTGATGTCAGCATTAGAGGGGATGATAAGCTACAGGCCATCACAATTCTTTCTATGTTTTGTGGAGAAGAACCACTTTCTTATGCCTGTTCTGTATCTTCTACCAATTCATTTTATCAGGTGACAACATTCCCACTCAAGCCTGCTAAGGTGCTTAACATACCCCTCCAACATTCCTCAGATGAAAAGAGAGACATTTCTCACTCCCCACATCAACAACTGACCCTCCTCAATCCCCCCCCCCATTTTTGGTCCCCCACCCCAGAGCATTTCCTCCACCACCACACCCACTGGGTACACACACACACATACTCTCCACCATTCTGAGAAAACCCATTAATCCTGATTTTATTTTATTTGATTCTTTGGTAGATTTACTAAAAGAAAAACACACACCAATAAATAAATTTCAGAAAGTGGCAAGATTAGATGCACAAAGCATTTTTTTAAAATAAAAAACCCCTAGACTTCTTTGCACTCCACTCCACTCCCCCTTTCTTCCCTGCCTTCTTTCTGCCCCTCAGAGCCAGTGCAACATGCAGAGTTGGGCCTCAGTGGAGGCAGCCTCTCTTCCTCCTTGCCCACACTCTACCAGCTGCTATAAGCAGCCCAAGGAAGGAGGCCAGCAGCAGCAGCAGCTATGGAGAGGCCAAGGAGAGGCAGCAGGATGCTCCTTTGCAGCTGCCATTGTCATCACCACTCAGGCCAAGCGCCAGCTCATCCTTCTCCCTGAGCTCAGTGGCGGCAGCACTGGCAGAGGAAATAGGGACATTCCAGGATCAAATGAAAAGCTGGAATGGCTTTCACAATTCCAGGACTGTCCCTGGAAAATAAGGACCCTTGGAGCGGTTGGCTTGATAAGCAAAACCTGTAAGTTTCACCACCACTTGACTGTCCACCATAAACTGGGGCTGTGCTCCACTTGGTAGATCTGTTGCAGAACGGCTGAATTGCAGCTTTTCTTTCCCCAAACCCACTGGGGCTTCTCTCGAAGCCCTCTCATGCTTTCCCTGGAGAATTCATTTTTTTTTCATAGTTAATTGAGCTGGATTTGATGGCCTTGATGGCTTTTGGTGATGTTTGTGCAAGTGAATGTTCTAAAATAGATGGGAAACTTCTTTACAGGTCCAAGGGCCGCATTCTTACCTGAAGAATCTTCTGGGGCCCACATTAAAGTGGTGGACAGGGCCGGAGGCATAGGTGGTGGAGCAATCAACATAAACTTTACCGTTATATGGTAGACTAGTTCCTAAAATTGCCCCTCTTTGCCCTCCACCCAGATAAGCAAGAGGCATTTGAGTTCATGGACACATTCCAGCCAGGGAAACACACAAAGACACTCAGCGACAGTGGGGTGTGTGGGTGCTGAGTTGTGTGGCATGAGGAGAGTTCTGAGGGCCAGGCAAAGAGTCCTGAGGGGCCACATTCAGTTCACCACCACTGCAATAAGTGCATCTGCTGCTAGAACAATAAAGTACTTTTTCAGGAATGAGGAGAGAGGTGGCAGTTGTTCTTTAAATGAAAAGCTAGACTGTTTAATAGTGATCCCTGTGAAGAGTTACCATACAAACTGCTTTAGCATGTCCCTAATTTAAAGAAATAAATTTGCTCATCTAGTTACACAGAGGTGCGGGCAGACAATTGAGCAGTTATACATGGTGTTATTAGATTTTTATACCTCCAGACCAATTTGCCAGAATAATTGCCTGAGCTACAATGACCTTGTTAGGTGATGTTTTTTGACTGTAAGATGTGCAGACATATATCTGTTACTAGCTTTTTTTTTCCTAACTGAAATTAGCATTATCCCCCCCCCTCTAAAAATAAGCAGCTTTGACTCATCTGTTCATCTCCTGTGCAAATAGGATTTTCATTTTGCTATTTTTATTCTTTGTTTTTATTTCAGGCAGGGTTGTTTTATTATTATTATTATTATTATTATTATTATTATTATTATTATTATTATTTTCTCTTTGCTAAACGATGGTAAGTTAGGAAGCAAACAGCAGATCTTTTATGGAATGAGTCTATAATATCAAAACTGCTTCAATAGCAGCTGCTGAATTCCACCCTCCTATCCCCACCTTCCACTGGAAGAAATCAAATTGGTGGTGGTGGTGATGGGGAGATGGCACTTACAACCTGGGGGTGGGGAAGGTGAGATTTGGGGCAGGTTACATTAGAATGCAAACCTGCCTAATTCACGTTGCTCAAAACTATACATCTGACATGTCCAACTCCCAAGAGATTGTGATCTACTCCTGCTATTAAAAAAAACAACAACTGGCAGTCATCTACCCATTGGATTGACCAAAGTTGTTCATTTTTTTGGGGGGGGGAAGCCAAAGTTGTTAGACATGCCTGCTGTAAAGGTAAAGGTACCCCTGACCATTAGGTCCAGTCGCAGATGACTCTGGGGCTGCGGCACTCATCTCGCTCTATAGGCCGAAGGAGCCGGCATTTGTCTGCCGACAGCTTCCAGGTCATGTGGCCAGCATGACTAAGCCACTTCTGGCGAACCAGAGCAGCGCACAGAAACGGCGTTTACCTTCCCACCAGAGCGGTACCTATTTATCTACTTGCACTTAGATGTGCTTTTGAACTGCTAGGTGGGCAGGAGCTGGGACCAAGCAACAGACCGAACAACGGGAGCTCACCCCGTTGCAGGGATTCGAACCACCGACCTTCTGATCGGCAAGCCCTAGGCTCAGTGGTTTAGACCACAGTGCCACCCACGTCCCTTATGCCTGCTATACATGAACCAAATTGTTCTCCAACAACAACAACAACAACAACAACAACAACAACAACAAGGGGTACTAAAATGTGATGGAAGTTGATTACTCATAATGTTAATTATGATTTTCATTTATGGTATTTATATCCTGTCAAATTGGGATTCAATGCAGCACATTTCTTATCCACACTTATTAATTGATTTCCAACTCAGGATGTAAGGATGTTCCATCCTGTGTGCAGCAGTGTTTCCATTTTGCTGCAGTTCATCTTCCACCAAAAACTGCATTATTCCTCTTGATGTGCTGAAATTACAGAACACATGTCATTTACATAATTCAGTTACATAGCACGTGCCATTTACATAATTAAGTACACAAATTACATAATCACTATGTTATACCACTCCGTGTAAATGGAGAAAAGATGGAAATTGATTATGTATTGTTTATGGACTAAAAGCAGCAACAGCAGCAAATGCCAGTCACATTTGTTGGGTTGATTTCCATTCTGGACGTAGGAAAACTAAATGAACACTGGAAATTTCTGCTCCTGATTTCACTGGAAATTTTCAACACCCTTATTTCCTGCATGAACTTTCTAAGGCAAAAGCTCTCCCCAAATTTGAGAGGGTTCCTTCTAATGAAAGAAAGTCATATACAGACTCCTCCTGTCCCCCCCCCTTTCCACTGGCTTCCATCATAACTCTTCTTCTGCCTCCTCTCTTGACAGCTCTTCATCCTACACAACACTCCAGTGACCTAGGATACTAGCCTGTGATTTATTTATTTTTGCGTTCTCTCTTTCTCTCTTATCTACTGGGCAACTTGAAGGCTCTTAATTATTTCTGCAGGAAGTGCTCAGCTTCCCTCTCCCCACCCCAGGCCTTTAATATGTTGCATCATTTCATTCAACTCCATGAGGACTTTGGCATTCATTTCCAGCCCTTATGTTCACTTAGAAAGACAGATCTTCTTGTCTCCACTTCTTTCTCCTGAACCTCACCTCAATTTTAGCATTTATTCTCACTTCAATCCACCACAGACGTGCACATTCCTTGTATGACTCTTTGCTAATTAAAGTTAATTGCAAGTTAATTACTTCTTCACTAGTATGCAGAGGTCCATATTAAATTATCCTTCCTATTAAACTTTTTTTCCTGCTGAGTACTGTGGTGGAAAGTCTTCGCCCATGTAGTTCTCAACAGATTACAGCCACTCACTTACAATGAAGCTTTAGAGTTCAGAGGTCAACAGTCAACATGATGTTCTAACTGTGTCAACTGCAGGAGAAATGCTGAGAGCAGAGACAACCCTTGTTCATTGCCTTCATAGACCTGATGAAGGCCTTTGACCTCATCAGCTGAAAAGGACTCTTCACACTGCTCAACAAGATAGGATGCCCACCTAAATGCCACAATATGATTGTGTCTTTCCACACGAACATGCATGGCACTGTCCAGTATGACAGCTAATCCTCAGATGTTTTCGCTATAAAGAATGGTGGGAAACAGGGCTGTGGTCTCGCTCCAACTGTCTTTGCCGTATTATTTTCCCTGTTGCTCTCCTATGCCTTAATCTTGACTGAAAACAGTGTGTACATCCATTCAAGGAGTGCCGGGGGTCTGTTCAACCTTGCCCATCTCCATGCCAAGACTAAAGTGTGGCAGGTCCTTAACCAAGAGATTATGTTTGCAGATGACACAGCCTTGACATTGAAGCTCTACAGAGTCTCGTCAACCATCTTGTCCAAGTCTGTATGGAGTTCAGCCTTACCATCAGCCCGACAAAGACCAACATCATGGGGCAGGATGTTGCCAGCACTCCACTAGTCAGCACTGAGGACTACATGGGAGGCAGTAAATTATTTTGTCTACCTGGGCTCCACCACAACCAGCAACATCTCCATCAACGCTGAGCTGGACAAGCATATTTGTAAGGCAGCTATGCCAAAAGGGTTTGGGAGAATGTGATGCTAATGACCAATATCAAGCTGAAGGTTTACCAGGCTTGTGTGTTGAGCATGCTGCTTTATGGTAATGATACGTGGGCAACTTATATCCATCAGGAGCGATGCCTCAATGCCTCCCACATGCACTGCATCAGTAAGATTTTGGGCATCACGTGGCAGGACAGAGTTTCAAACAAATATAAGCCCACACTCCCCCCCCCTTAGATTTAATAAAACATTATTTTTTATTTAATTAATCTTCTTATGTTACAATTATAAATGAAATTATGTTACAATACATTACATTATGTCTCTTATTATACAATACTTTTGTGCATTTATGCTAAAGGTATTACACCTCAAAGAGAGGAAAAAGAAAACAAAAAACAAAAACAGCAACACAACAACAACAACAACAACAACACACACACACACACACACACAATAAAACAAAAATTGCCCCAAACAACAAAAAATTCCAATAACATAAATAAGCCCACACTCCCAGCAGGTTCACACTCCTGTCTCAGCTGGCTTCGTCATGTCCACAGAGTGGAAGATGACAGTATTCTCAAGGATGTGTTCTATGAGGAGCTGGCTTCAAGCACCAGCCCAATGGCAGACCAAATCTGTGTCATAAGGATGCCTGCAAATGTAACATGAAGGTTATCAGACTCTAAAGCCCCAGCAGGTGCTGTGACTCTCCAACGGTTTGGCTTCACCACCGAAGGCACACTCCTCCATTGTCCCCCAAGACAGATAGATGCCAACCACACATTAAACCCCCCTCCATGCTACACTGCATGTTTTAATTCTCTCTTAAAAACAAAGTAGGTTAACAAATGTATTGTGCTTTCTTGGGGAAAAACTGAATCTAGCACTCTACGTCATTTATCTCATTTGGAAGTGTTTCACCCGACCCTTTAGCTGAAAGAGACTCCCAGAGTGACTCATGAAGTTAATTTCCAGAAGAGTCCTTGCCCTCAGACTTACAATATAAAGTACATGACACAAAAGGAAAAAGGGATTGGGAGAGAGGATGAAAACACCACCAACTTGGATGGCTTTAGAAGAGTATTAAACAAATTCAAGGAGGGGCATGCTATCAACGGCAATTGGCCATGATGGCTATGCTCTGCCACAGCTGCAGGCAGAAATACTTTTGAATATCAGTTGCTGGAAACAGGAAGGGAGAGTGTTCCTGTGCTTGGATTCTGCTTTCAAGTCTCCTACTAGTTTCTGGGTGGCCATCAGGAGAACAGGAGGCTGGGCTAAATGGGCCATTGGCCTGATCCATCAGGATTTTATGGTCTTATGTAGAGAGCAAGTTATTAAAGTGCAGATGCCTTCTAAAAATAAGACCATACAAAACATCCTTCTTCTCTCTGCATGGTGACTGCTCAACATTTAGCACCTAGGTCTGCAGAAGTTATTTTTACCCCAAAACAGTAACTCAAGTCAAATCCTCTCCACAAACTCAGCACAGTCCAACCAACAGCAAATCATACATCCTACAAATGGCCACCGGTCACTGGCATTTCCCACCGGTTCTTAGTGTTTTAATAATGTTTAGCACTGGAAGGAAATAGATTTTTAATATATGATTTTTATCTTGACAGGGGCCTTTTAGTTATTACACCTTTAAAAAAAAGGAAAAAAAGAAAAAGAAATGATTTTGTTTGTTTATCATTTGTGAGTATCCTCTGGAAGTCATTTAATACAGATATTAAAATGCCGCGGCTTCTTCATACCTCACTCTGATTGCAATTCCGGCTGTTCCTGCACCACACGCGGCGAATGTTCTTCTGGTTCTGCATCATCGACACACGGGATATACAATGATGGATGTCCTTCTCCCGCCCCCGCAGCTTTTGACGGAATTGCCCATCGATCATAGGCTGCATAGTCTTTCCTATTATAATGCCGAGTGGAGGTGTTTTCTTCATTTATAGGTGTAGGTGTATGTGTGTGTGTGAGAGGGTTAGTGAGTGAGTGAGTGAGGAAGCAGGTTATTCCCACATTTATGGGAAGAGAGACAGAGAGACCTTATAATGAGACTTTCCCCGTCATATGACTTTGGACAGCTCACTGCCCCCATTAAACACAAAAGTTGATACTTGGATCCATAGGAACATGAGAAGATCCTGCTGGATTCAGCCCATCTAGTCCACCATCCTGTTCTCACGGTGAACAGATCCAAATCCCATGTTTAATTTTTGATGAAGTAAACTCATCATGGAGGTGATTTGATGGATATCTGCAAAGGCCAGTGGTTAGGAGTGCGTGACCTCAGACCTGGGGTCCAAATGCAGCCCCCTAGGGCTCTTTGTCTGGCCCTTCTAAGGATGCATTCCCCCCCACACACACTTCCCCCCCCCCTAGGCCATAGCCCTCAGAGGCCTTGCTTCACATTCTCCTTGTGTGGTTTTGCCTGGCTGGAATGTATGCAGGAGTTCTGACAATGTCTCTTGCTTCCCTGGGTGGAGGATAGAGAGGGGTTGTTTGAGTGTATGTGTAGAAATGAGCCTGAGTGTAAAAACAGGGAAAGAGTTGTATCTAACATTAGTCATATCCATGGAATACCCATTGAAATCAATGGTCCATTACTTTTAATGGCTCTGAGTGGAAATTTGATGGTTACAACCCAACATTTTCAATCTTTCCCAGGACCACTTTTACCTCTGGTCATGCCCACCACTGGTCTGTGGTTGCTGGAAGGTTGCTCAGAGTCAGAAGGGAATGCAACCCTTGGCTTGAAAAGGTTTCCCCATCCCTCATGGGGGAACAACAGTCAGCCAGATGAAAGACATTAGTGGCAGGATCAAGCCCCACTCCTGACTGCCAGCTGATGGGGCCTGGTTTGGATTGTGTTACAACTGGAATAATTTCCTTCTTATTTTCCTTTGTTAACTTAATTATTTTGGGAATGTTGTTAATGGACATGTGTATGGTATTTTAGAAGTCAAATGATGATTCTGAATTATCTCTGTTTTCCTCCCCTTAAGTGTGAAAGTGATCTCAAAGGAAGAATAATTTTCACTTCTCAGGATTAATTAGCTCTGCTAATTAGTGTATAGGGATGTGTTAGCTATACACAATTATATATGCAGAGAAATGTAGTTTGTCATGTGATGCCATCACTAAGATAAATAGGCTAAAAAGCGGAAAAAATACAGATTAACTATTTAGGAGAGAAACAATGGATATTGGTAATTTTTCTTCATCTCATATGAGAATTGGTTATACACTTCTTGTGAAGCTGCACATCCCTGGAATACTAGGTTCAGTTCTGGTCATCTCAGGAAGGATAATGTAGTCCTGGGAAAGGGTAAGAAAAAGACAACCAGAATTATCATAGGGTGCTGTTCCTTTGTCTGAAGGGAATAATGAGTGGGAAGATCAGCATAGCACTCAGGGTCTGATTACGAGCTTTCTAAAGGCATCTAGTAGGCCACTCGGGTTGTTGGCCTGATCCAGTAACCAGATTCTTCTTATGTTCTTAGAATTGGCTAGACAATGTGGAAAATGGTCAGGGATGATGGTTGTGATTTAAAAACATACGGAGAGCACCATGTTGGCTACCCCTGCTCATTATAGGCCAAGAAGATGCTTCAATTTGTATTTTGGGTTCCTCCTCCCTTGAGCAGGTCAACTATACTTAGTTAGAGATTCCCAGATCTAGTGTAAGTGGATCTTTGGGGAAACAAGGTTTCTGCCCCCCCCCCTTCTTAATTTATGAGAGGAAAATGTATAAGGTAACACAGTCCTGGGTTATTTAGGACTTTAAAAGTCACCACTCTCGGAAATGAACTGGCCCATTTCTTTGCCATCTCTAGACACCCAACAGGCCACCCAGTACTGGTGGAACACAGATGGACGCATTGCACAGCTTGACTTATAACCAGTAGCCAGTGGTGCATGGTCCCACTGGGGCTAGTGGAGTGGAAAACAGAGGAGCCAAAGACAACTTCTTCTAGTTGTGTTCCCATCCTCCTCTTCCTTCCTGAGTTCTACAAGGGCAATACTAAGACTAAGCAACAGACAGCTAACAGGCCATGCCACATCCTGCACTGCTGGTAAGTAGGAAGGCAGGGAGTTGGGGGCTTGATGAAGGCAGACTGAGTCTAGTAGTGCAGTGCCCTGTTAGCTCCAAATGGACCAACCATCCATAGCTGTCAACTTTTCCCTCTTCTTGCGAGGAATCCTATTCAGAATAAGGGAATTTCCCTTTAAAAAAAGGGGAAAGTTGAAAGCTATGCAACCATCACTGCCTATAGCTATGCTTTTTGAGGATGTTAGATATATGTAGAACCTCTGTCTTCTCCTTGAAATCTATCTTGCCTGGTTGAAACTCTTCCTCGGTTCTCTTAAAACTTCTCAGATATTCCATCCAACCAGGACCATCCAAATTTGACTTGCGCTTTTGCCTTAGGCAAAATGTGAGGTCAACATGCTTGTCCTACGCTTGGATTCCTCAGCAATGGCCTTCTCAGAGAAAGGGGACACAAACATATTTCTCAGTTTCACTATTATGCTAGATGATATAACCATAGCAACAACTTGTAGAAAGGCTGCTGGAGAAATTTCAGCTTTCTGGTTAGCTATTTGTACAAACCGTGTTGGATCGGGAGTGGGCAGTGGGAGTGGGATACAGTTGGACTTCATTAAGCTTTTTTTCATTTTGAAGAAAAGTTGACATAGGAAGAAGGTACCTATTAGAAAAAGAAAGGATTTAAAAAGCAAAATGTACAATCCTATATAAATTATGCATTTTAAGAGGCAAATATATCTTTTTACAGAGCCCTTTAAAATAATGAATACTAAAAGAAATAATGAGAAGACTGAGAAGGGAGTAACAATTATTCCAAGTGGAGTGATCAATCGTACAGAATAGAAGATAAAACAGCCACGTAGCCTGAACATTAATGGATAAGCTTTTCTAAAAGCACCTCTTTCTAAATTTCCCTTTCTTGTTACAACATATAGATTTATTTATTTTTGGAGTATAGCAGTCCATTTCCTCTTTGTGCAGAAATCAGTTACACCCAAGCACAGAAAGGAAGATGCACAGTCAATGGCTACTGATCACAAGGGCTATGTTCTCCATCCTAGTAGCACTCAGGTCCTGTTTGTGAGCTTCCCAGAGGCATCTGCCTGGCTACTGTGTGTATGGTTTTCCCTTTCCCTTTCCCTTCTCATAATTTTACATACACAGCTTAGAAATCTTAATGATTAAGTGGTATATAAATAAATAAACAAATAATCTCTCTCTCTCTCTCTCTCTCTCTCTCTCTCTGTGTGTGTGTGTGTGTGTGTGTGTGTGTGAGAGAGAGAGAGAGAGAGAGAGAGAGAGAGAGAGAGAATGGAGCTGTTGTATTTTCCCACTTCCTTGAAGCTGTTTAGGTGGAGATATTTATGCCAATTGATACCTGAATTCATTAGCAATGGTTTCATATATGTAGTTGTTTTCAGGCATCAGCATTCAACTACCTCATTTCATCAGTACAAGAACGTAACATATTAGCTGGATGCATAATTACATAAATCATGTAAACTACAAAAGTTATGCAATTTCATGCTGGCGGCCAGCCAGCTGAATAATGTAGTTTTTAGTAGAAGATGAACAGCAGTGGAATAGAAACAGTGCTGCGTGCACTGAATACTGTGTGGAATGGGGAATGATGCCTTCTTTCATCCCTATGTAGTTGTAAATTATAACATTTGTTGTTGTAGTAATCATCATCATCATCATCATCATCATCATCATCATCATCATAGTTCCCCAAAATGTCAACTCTTTGCCTTGTTCTGTCCCTTTAATGGATGTTAGCTGCGCCCAGGTTTGAAGCAACAAATTCTTAAATCTGCACGGAGCACAGAAAGCAGAACCTCAAAGGACAACGTCTTGAAACATTCTGAAATAAAACAAAATAGTTTCTTTTTTAGACACAGCCAGTCTTTTCTTATACCTTTATTTTGATATATACCAAAACTAGGCAATGCATTTTCATTACAGCTTATCTACCCGGCTGTGATCATGCTTTCCCTCCCTCAGAGGCTCTGCATCTTACTCCGGGTAAAAGGTACTATAGGCATCTAAAATATGCATAAAATCCATTTTTGCTACATGTTTTTTGATGTGCGTGGCAAAACAGAAGATCCCTTGATCTTCAAGTCATCCAGCACATTGTATACACAGATGCATTACATACTAGTTGGGACTGGTAGAATTAGGGCAGGGGAATCAATTTTCTTTTCTTTTCTTTTCTTTCCCCCTCTGGAGTGTTGAATGGTTTTTTGAGGGGGGCGGGGAGGGAATTTGTGCCATCTCTTCACAGTCAATAGTCTACAGTGGTCTCAGTTATCCGTGCTCTGGTAACATTCTGTTGAATTATTGTAATGTAGATGTGAGGATTCTCAGGCCCCGATGGCTGAATCTGGCCCTCAGCCTTCTGTATCTGGCCCCTGGAACACTTGCTGCACTTGCACTTGCACTTTCCCTAGCCCATAACCATCAACTTTGCACTCTCCTCAAGTTCTTTTACTTGACTGGAATGCATCCTTAAATGGTACTAACATATCATAGAATCATAGAATTGTAGAATCATAGAATTGTTGGAAGGGATCCTGAGGATCATCTAGTCCAAACCCCTGCAATACAGGAATCTGCATCTGTTCCATACAAGGATCGAACTGGCAACCTTGGCTTTATCAGCACGATGATATGTTCCCTGTCTGGGGAGAGAGAGAGAGAGAGAGAGAGAGAGAGAGAGAGAGAGAGAGAGAGTGTACAGGAACCTTCAGAAGGGAGCTTCTGGAAAGAGAACAACTATGAGGGGCTGAGAGAATCTGTGCTGGCCATCAGGGGATGCCTTTCCCCACCTGCCTTACCCTACTATCCAGTTCTAGGATCCACCAGAGGTTGGCCACCATCAGAAGAACAACTGGTGACAAGTGAGCCTTCGTAAAGGACCTGTTGTGAGAAGCAGAACTGTGAGGGCAGAGATACTCTACGGTTGCCATCAGGGCCAGATGAGGCCCTAAGCTACTGAAGGTAACGGGGCCCTTTATATGTCCAGCTGTCTTTGTCAACAACAAATTGTCACTTTTTGTGTTAAATATATGCTATATGGTAATTTATGGACCTAATAGGCATCTAAAGCCATTTTATTTGTTTTTTTATCTTATATTTTGGAATTGTACTTCCAGGTTTCCCCCCCCCCCCCAAGAGAGTGGGGTCCTAAGCTATAGCTTGTTTAGTTTATACATAAATCCAGCACTGGTTGCTATCAGGAGAGGGTTAGTTTCACCTGCGTTGCCTCTCTCTCCAGCCTTAGAAGCCTTTAAAAGGGTGTTGCTTAATAAATACTTGGACTCAACTTAAATGTTTATATATGGATGAAATGAACTGTTAAGTGTTGGTTATTCTTTTTAGTGTTGTGTTCTGTTGTAGAATTACAGTGGTACCTCTGGTTACAAACTTAATTCATTCCAGAGATCCATTCTCTACCCGAAACCATTCTTAACATGAGGAGCACTTTCGCTAATGGGGCCTCCCGTTTCTGCCGCACTACCGCCAGGCAACTTCTGCTCGCATCCCAGGGCAAAGTTCGCGACCAGGAGCATCTACTTCTGGGTTAGCGGAGCTTGTTACCTGAAGCATTCATAAGGAGGACGGTACGTAACCTGAGTTTCCACTGTATTATATATCTTATTATGTATTGTTATTTATTGTGTTACTGAATTTTGATTTTCATTTTTTTGTGAACCATGTTGAGCACGTATTTTACTTGTGGATATTGTGGTGTATAGATGAACGGACAACATGAAACCTCTGGATTTGCATGGCTGGAATGTTGCCTGGCTGGAATGTGTCACATCCATTGCTTCATCTACCTTCTGCCTCTGACTCCACTCACCACTGGCATGTGCCTTCCATAAAGTTCCTCACAGGGCAATGCAGTCCCCAGGGTGAAGAAGCTCCCTAGCCTGTGATCACTTGCCCATGTGGGTGCTCCTAAGCTATCCTTGGAGTATTTGTGTTATGGGGTGTGTGTCTTTTTAAAATTTCCACTTTGGAATGAATATGGGGAAAATATACTTCCATATTAATGCAGTAGAGCAGCCTTTCTGAAACCGGTACCCTCCAGATATTTTGGACTATAACTCCCATTAGCCCCAGCCAGGAGGAGAAATTTTGTTCAGTTCACATCTTAAAATGAACCTACCATTTTCACACTTTCTGAAATGAGTTGAGCACTGAAACACAAACATCCTTCGAAATTCTCACTCTTCTGAATTTTGCGATGCAGTTCTACAACCAAGTAATGTGTAAAAGAAATTGCATATATTAGTGAAAATTACTTTGCAGAAAGATGTATGTTTGTCGACACTACATACAAAAATGTGCTTATTAGGAGAAAATTGCTGCAGAAATGTGGGGGACTAAATTTAAGACTGGCAAAATGAGAAACGGAAAGAACCAAATACAGACAGATTTGTTCACCCCTAATCCAAATTTCCTGCTAAATTAAACTCCTTTGGCAGAAGCCTGAAGAACCTTCTCCTTAGTTTGTCAATGACATATTCATTGCTATTGCTTTATAGAACTCGCCACTTACTTGAAAGTCTGACACAAGAAAATTACATTGTTCATTCCTTGTCAACATGCTGGAATATATGTGCCAGCTCCAAGGTTTTTGGTATCCACAACTGCATAGACAAACAGATGAGCTAGGCTAGGTAATATGTCCTTTAGGAAGAAAAAAATGCTGTCTCTATTATGCAAATCCCCTGCTTTTTATATTTAGTTACCACCCCTGAAAATAATTATGTATATATATTAAAGGAATTCTAGCCAACTCCTCGGCCAGTAAAGCGAGATGAGCGCCGCAACCCCAGAGTCGTTCACAACTGGACTTAACTGTCAGGGGTCCTTTACCTTTACCTTTTAGTCTAAAGGTGATGAGAGACAACCAATTTCAAGATACTGAAAAAAAGAGTAATGAGCAGTTTTGCTACAGTGTTTTCAGAACAGGAGCTTTTGAGTTGTTCATAGGGAAATTTAAGAGTCTTCGAGGAAGGGTGTTATTGTCAAAACATACTGGGCATTGTCCATCACTCTTTAGCCTTTTAACATAAGAACAGAAGATGAGCCTAGTCCAACATCCTTTTTCTCACAGTGGTCAACCAGATGCATCTGGGAAACCAGCAAGCAGGACCTAAGCACAAGAGCCCTCTCTCCTCCTGTGGCTTCTAGCAACTAGTACTCAGAAACAATGTTGCCTTGAACCATGAAGACAGAGCATAGCCATCATGGCTAGTAGCCTTCGATAGCCTTATCCACCATGAATTTTTTTTAAAGTAAGTTTTATTAAAAAATTTCAAAAAAATGACAAAAATTTTAAACATACAATAAACAAAAAACAAAACAAAATCAAAATACAAAAACTATTACAAAAAAGAGTATAATATTGTCTTAAAACTTTACTTGGACTTCCTCCTATTTCCTCCTACTGCGTCCCTTACAAAATGCTTTAAGTAACTTCCCACTTAACATTATCACATACTTAAAATTATCACAAAAGGAAAAAAAAATACCTTTTCTAAATCTATCTCTACGTCTTACCTCATTCCTAAATTCACACCATTTAATTCAATCTATATTTGACAGCCTATCCTTATTTTCCATACAAAACTTCTATCTTTAAATCTTACAATATTTCTTTAAATACAATTTAAATTTTCCCCATTCTTTTTCCACTGTGTTTTCCCTCTGGTCACGGATTCTTGGTCATCTCTGCCAGCTCCATGTATTCCATCATCTTCATCTGCCATTGTTCGATGGTAGGTAATTCTTCAGTCTTCCAGTTCTTAGCTATTAAAACTCTAGCTGCTGTAGTGACATACAAAACCAAATTTCTATCACATTTCAAAATATCTTTACCTAAAATGCCTAATAATAAGGCCTCCAGTTTTTTCTTAAAAGTATATCTAAGCATTTTTTTTCAGTTCATTGTATAGCTTTTCCCAAAAGTCTCTTGTCTTGGGGCACAACCACCACATATGAAAAAAGTTCCTTCTGATTGCTTACATTTCCAACACTTATTACTTAAACCATGGTACATTTTAGCCAGTATAACAGGTATTAAATACCACCTGTATATCATTTTCATTATATTCTCTCTTAGAGCAGTACACGCTGTGAATTTTATATTTTTGTTCCATAACCTTTCCCAATCTTCCATCATGATGTTGTGCCCCACATCTTTTGCCCAGACAATCATTGTTGATTTTACCAACTCATCTTGTGTATGCCACCCTAATAACAAATTGTACATTCTGGAAAGATTTTTGCTTTTAGGTTCTATTAGTTCAGTCTCCAACTTGGATTTTTCTATCTGAAAACAAATTTTCTGCCTTAAATGTTTCATTTATCTGGTGATATTGTAACCAGTTTGTAACATGTTCTTCTAGCTGTTTGTAAGTTTTTAGTTTAAAATTCTGTCCATCTTGTATCAAAATGTCTTTATATTTCGCCCAATGTCTGTCCATATTTGCTCTTTTGTGGGCCTTAGCTTCCAACGGTGATATCCATCTGGGTGTTTTACTTTCTAGAAAAACCTTATATTTCATCCAAATTTTAAACAGAGAATTCCTAATTATATGCATCTTAAATCCGCTATGTGCTTTGATCTTATCATACCACATATCCACCATGAATTTGTCCAGTCCTCCTTTAAAGCCATCTGAGCGAATTCCAGAGTTTTACGGTGCTCTTCTTTTTTCTCTCCATTGTATGATTACACACATCCAAAATGGGAAGCAAATTTATATTGCCAAAAAGGAGGAAGAAATTTATTTTGCCAAACTACCCAATTTGAACTTTGCTCTTCTGAACCATATCCAGTATGATCCAGCATAGAAAGAAACAGATTTTTCCATCCCTAGCAGGAAATGCAGCCAATAAAGTCACCTGCTTTGTTGTATAGGGATGGAGTAAGGTATTGTTTTCCATTATGTCCTGCATTTGCTACATGCAACGCTGTTTCCATTCCCCTTCAGTTCACCTTCTGCCAAAAACCACATTATTCATTCTGCTGTCTGTCTTGTTGAGATTATGCCACTTACATATTAAATTTCATAAATTATGAAAATTACACCATTATTTTAATTTATTTTGTTTTTATTTCGTATTCAACAAAATGTGTATACCACTTGGTTGGAAGAAAACCACTGAGTGTTTAAGAAATAGAATGTAAAACATTAAAATTATGGATTTTAAAAAGCAGGTATTTAAAAATATTAAAAAATTCAAAAGATGGTTAAAGTCAACAGTAGCTAAAAAGAAAAAAGAAGAAACACATTCAACTTCTGCATGTTATTACATTATTCCACATCATTCATTTCTATGAAAAGGAAGTACAATGCAAATGGTGGGGGGAACTGAATAAATTCTGTCCCATTTGCAAACTGAAACAACAGTGAATATCAATCATATTTGCCTGATTGATTTCAATTCTGTAAATGGGACAAATAAGCAAACATTGGCAATTTCTGCTCCCGTTTCTATTTTTGTCAGAATTCTCCAGGGTTAGGTTCTTAGCATTACTAGGCCTAGCTAACCTTGTCAGACCTCAGGATATAACCTGCAACTACAATTCTCAGACTTTCCAGCGGAGGAAGAAGCAGTGCCAACTCCTGAGAGCCCAAACCTTTGGGACCTCACCAATATTCTCCCACACACACCATGTTCCCAAAAATCAGGGCCAAGTGCAGAACTGAGCATGGCGTGGCCATTGAAGCCACACTGCCACCATATTGCTGCCTCCTTCAATGTCCTGATGTGACGTTGTGCATGCAATATTGCCCCTCCGTCTCCCTCACAAGTTGGGGCCTCTGGGAGGGAGTGAAATCTCAACATGAGGAGCCAAAATCCTGGGTGCAGGCTACTTTCTTTGAGGTCTTTGCCATGAGTTCCTTTCACTGCCTCACCCGTGTCCATCTGAGTCTACCCAGAGAAAGTCCAATTCCCTGAACTGCCTACAAGTCACCTTCTGCTGTCGCCCACTTGACATTAGGGCTATATCCCTGTTCCACCATGCTACAACTCATGATCTCCAATGGCACAACTTCACCTCGTGCAAATATGCCTCTAAATACTTTTGGGAATTGCAAGGGGGGAGACTGCTGTTGCCCTCAGGTCCTGCAACTGGTTAGCTACTGTAGAAGAGGGTGTTGGACTGGATAGGCCTTTGGCCTGACTCTGCATTGCTCTTCTTACATTCCTGGTGGTTGTTTACAACCATTGAGATGGTTTTGTCTTAATGGTATTAATTATTAAGAGGTTTAGGGTTATTTATGCATTATATTTTTCTTCATCATCATCGCCAGAATCATGATGATTTATTTTAACAGGTTAAATTTAAAACTGAATTCTTTCATTTGTAAAAATCCATTGCCCAATGAATTCAGTGGTGGCTTTTTTAATAGATCAAAACTTTACAAAGTGTTTGACTGCCAAATTCCAAAGAATACATAAATTTCACATCTTCCCAGAAACTGATGTACAAGGGATGTCAGCAGAGGATGTTGAGGTAGAACTCCTCCTTGATGCTTTTACCCAACATTAAAAGAGATTAAAATCTTGTTCCATTTATTCTTTTGACAACTGTGCCTTAATGACCTGGAAAAGAGGTATCTGAGCAAATGCATTAAGGTCTTAAAACCCTGAAGGAATACAAACAATTTAGTGCCTATAATTGACACCCACGCAATGTGCTCTAATGTATCATATGGCAAATATGCTGAAGAGTTCACTGCAAATTCCATATTAAAGTCACCGTGAAGAGCTTTGAAGATGTGCATTCTGTCTATTCCAACCTCACTCCTCTTCAGTTTCTCGTAATGGGGAATTATTAGTTTGCAATTGGTGTCTACCCTGATAAATACCATGGTCTGGGAAATTAAAAGACTGTCCTTTTCTGTTAATCATACTAATTCAATCTAATCCAGCTAAGGATATCTGTACATGGAAACAAACATACATGTGGGTATCCCTCAATGGATTTGCAACTATGGACACCTGGTAGATATGTAGTTAGATACTCCATTGACACTGAATTGATTTTTCTCCAATGCACACTTGACTTTCTATCTCTACCTGCATCGTTGCTACTAACGGTTATCCATTAAAAGAAACTAAAACTCCAGTTAGCTCAGTTGTTTAGAGCACATGGTGTTGATAAGCCAAGGTCACGGTTTTGATTCCCATATGCATATTTCTGCATTGCAGGGGGTTCAACCAGATGACCCTCAGGGTCCCTTCCAACTTTGCAACTCTATGATTCTATGACTAGCATCTTGTCAATATGTAGACAGAGATGGATCAAGGCCTTTATGTTTTTGAACTAGGTGAACTAGAGTGACATTTTTAATCAACGAGGAGGGCTGGGGAACCAGTGTGGTTAGCGTGTCAGACTAGGAGTTGGGAGACGATGGTTCAAATCACCACTCGGCCATGACGCTCACTGGGTCACTCAGCCTAACCTAACTGTTGTGGGGATTAACTGAGGAGCAGAAGAACCATGCACACCACCTTGAGCTCATTGGAGAAAAAATGTGGGACATAAATGCAACATACAAACAAACAAATAACCCCAGGGCCTGAATGAGGCCTAAGCCAAAACTCCTAACTAGACCGCACCTTCTAACTGGCCCTTTTCAGAGCCCTCACTGAATGCTTTTGCATGGCTAGAATCTGTCCTTGAACTGTGGAACTGTGATAATACCTATTGCTAGCCCGGACAGAGGATGAGGAGATATATGGGTATGTGTATCTGCAGAAACTGCTGGTTTTTCTGCGACCAGAAAGTAATGTTCCACACACTATGCCTTTGGCCCCTCTTACCAGTGGCATGTGGCTTCCAGAGAAGGGAATATGGCCTTTGGGCTGAAAAAATGTTTCCCATCCAGGGGTGCCAGCTCCTGGGGCCTGAGCCCTTTGGGGTCCCCCAGTATTTTTGGGATGGGGCAGATGCCCCCAATGTCTAAGAAGTGTGACGGCAAAGTGTGGAGCTGAGTGTGGCATGGCTCCAGCAGCCAGCTCCTTCTCCTCCTCCTCCTGCCATGGAGGGCGAAAACAACTCCCACTGGTGGTGGTGCCAGGAAGAGGCAGAAGAGGAATTGCCAGCCATTGAAACCACATGACCCCCCACATTTGGCTCTGCACCTGACTCCTCTGTGTGTCATGCACATTACATGGTCTTGTGCGACATCACACAGGCAATGTTGCCCCTCCCCATTACCCTCACAAGCTGTTGCCTCTGTCCCCACATCTGTGATAGAATGATATAAGAAATCAAAAGTTGCTGCCTATTGTGCAGGTAAATTCCTCCCTTTTATTTTCTTACTCCCTGAAAATTATTGGATTATTTTCTCTCCTCTCTGTTCCTTCCTGCCCAATCCTTCCTGGATGATTGCTTGTCAATGCCTCAAAGGCACTGATGTCTCAATAAATCAGAGGGAAACGGTGGCAATCTCTTGGAGGAGAGGAATTTGGGGACCTCTGTGGCACAGATTTCCCAAGAACAATCCAGTGTTTGGTATAGTGGTCATCATGTTGGACTAGGACCGAGGACACCTAGCTTCACTTCATTTCCCACTCAGCCACAAAGACATCAGGCTCACCACTGTCTCTCACTTTGACTTCCTTTGAAGCAGGGGTACCAACCTGGATAAAATAATGTGGGGGCCCAGGTAAGCCCCACTCCACATAATCAATCACATGACACAGTGCACACACATTATTTGAATGGGAATGCCCATCAATTTTGCAGGGGTCCGTCCCCCTCAAATATTTTATGGGGGGGGCTGAAGCCCCCATGGCCCCTAGGAGCTGGCTCCTATGCTTTGAAGTGTTATTGTGAGGATAAAATGGGGAGAGGAAAACCATATATCCTACCTGAAGTGTCTTGGAGGAAAGTTGAGATATCAATGTAATAAAACAAACAATAACCAAGACAACTATTTTACCTTCGTTTTAATTTTTAGTTCTCTGACGGTGCTTCTTCTCTCCCCAAAATGGTTCAGGAGAAGTTGGACAGATAAGAAAGACTTGTGGGTGTGTGGAAGCATTATTATATAGGATTAGGGGGATTTGCAACTGTTTATTGCCCTGTGGAAAGGCTAGAGATACAGCATATCAAAACCTAACAACGCAACATAAAGCAAACAAGCTTGGTAAGTGGGTAATTATTTAAGCAGCTGGGTCACTTCATTTTGAAAGGCAACAGCTTTTAAATTGGGTTACCTTCCCTTTCCCACCTCCATCACTCCTTCCCCGAGAGGAAATTGCAAAGAAGATATTGCACCGTTCATGAGATGGGCAATTGCATTGCTGCCGGCCTTCCACCGAGGGAGTTTTTTCCTTGGGTTAACTAAAATTGCCTGTGAAAGGGTTGAGCTGGAGGAGCACATTTTAGAGATCCCTGTGCCAGTCAGACTCACTTAGCCCCTTAATCCCTTACATTGGCAGGCGAATCCAAGGGACATGAGCTGGTGCTCAAAGAAGCAATAAACAAACAAAGCTCCAAGCTCGTGGCACATGCTTTTTTTAAAAAAAAAAAAAAGGTAAAAAGAGGCTGCAATTTCTCATAAATGGATTGCAAATAAAAACAATAGCGACTGAACATCAGTGGAATGAATCAATCAACCTAGAGAATCTCTTCCTAGGAGGCCTCAGAGCTCAAGCGCCAGGGAAGGGAAGATCTCTTGCCTGCGGGTTCCTCTAAATCCTAGCTATCTACCTGTGTGAAAGTGTGCAGGCTTATTAATGAGTTAGATGCAGAACGTTCCTAAGCAGAGCCATGTCTAAACATCACAGCCCCCTGCCTGCATTGCTGACAGGTTCCCAGCAGGATGCAAGCTGAGCCCTGGGGGAATGTGCCAGCCTCCCTCTCCTCACCCGAGAACATCGCTAATCGTATTGAAAGACTTTTTGCAGTCTTAGAAGAGATTTCTGCAGGTCTGGGTGGACTAAGCAAGACTACAAAAACTTCTCCCTCTGTAGAAATCTCTGACTTTTGCATGGCTGGGATGTGACCTACTGGACAAAGGCAGCCATCACATTCATGGCTCTGCACACTTTTGCCTCTGGACCTTTCCAACAGGGCCATGTAGATCCTGTGTCCCCAGCCCAGGCACTCCTGGTTGAACTCAGTGAAGTAAGTAGAAACCCCAGTTACAAAGAGATTCTTATACCCAGTCCCTCCACATTGGCCTTCCATATAAAAACTGAGCTGGATTGTGAGCACTAAGCTGTTCAGACGTATTGCCATTCCTGCCCTTTTAAGCAGGAGTGAATTTGCAACACACCCTTCCTTGGGGAAAGGCACAAGTTGGTGGGGGAGCGGGATCAAGGGGACAGGAGTGAACAAAAGGAATGAAGCAATCAGACTGCTATTAAAACCTTCTCCACCTTCTTATTCTCCTTGCAGCAGCCTCCATCCCTCCTTTCTTCTACACAGAGGCTGAGCTAGCTGCTTCGGCACCCAGTGTGCACCTGGGGGGCGGGGCATGTCCCAGGGGTACCGCTCACGGCAAGTGTCCAGTGACAGTGCGGTGATGTCACCCCCCTCAGGAATGACACCAGAGCAGACTGCACACACTGTACCCCCTTCCTCTGCCACTGTTGGTTTTTGCTAGTCACTCTTTTGAGGGGAGTGGAAATTGCAGGGAGAGTCTCTAATTGGCCCCCTGGGTTCCTCTTTTTGGCCTAATCCACACTGTAAGGTTCCATACCCTCCAACAATTCTCCAATGAAAATAGGGACGTCCCATTCCATAATGCTAATTTTACTATTCATACCCCACACATTTTACTGGGTTGCCCCAGCCACTCTGGCAGGCAGTGCAGCTGGTAAAGCACTGGATGAATGTGGTCCCGCGGCAAAGACCCGGTAAGGAGCCTCGCTGCGGCATTCTGCACCCGCTGGAGTTTCTGGGTCAGTTTTAGGGGCAGCCCCGCGTAGAGCGAGTTACAATAATCAAGTCTGGAGGTGACCGTCGCATGGATCACTGTGGCCAGATCAGGGCGAGAGAGGTAGGGGGCCAACTGTTTAATACGGCGGAGATGGAAAAATGCCACCTTTGCTGTGGTTGCAACCTGTGCCTCCATAGAAAGAGAGGCATCAAAGGTTACACCCAAACTCTTGACAGAGGCGCTGGCACTAGTTGGGCCCCCGCAAGAGATGGGAGTTGGCCTCCCAACCCCATGTCGTCCCGACCCAGCCAGAGGACCTCTGTCTTCGAAGGGTTTAACTTCAACCGGCTCCCACGCATCCATGCAGCCACAGCCTCCAAGCACCTGGCCAGTGTGTCTGGGACCGAGTCAGGGCGGCCGTCCATCAACAGATAAAGCTGGGTGTCATCAGCATATTGATGACAGCCCAGCCCGAAACTCCGGACAATCTGGGCAAGAGGGCGCATAAAGATATTAAAAAGCATTGGGGAAAGGATTGTGCCCTGCGGAGCTCCACACACCAAGGAGTGTCGCGGCAACAACTCCCTCCCTAGCACCACTCTCTGTCCCCGACCTGAGATAAAGGAGCGCAGCCATTGTCGGACTGTGCCCTGAATCCCCACGTCGGCAAGGCGGTGGTCTAAAAGATCATGGTCGACCATATCGAAGGCTGCTGACAAATCTAAAAGAATCAGCAGGCCCGAACCGCCTCGATCCAGCTGTCTACGGAGATCATCTGTTAGCGCCACCAAAGCTGTCTCGGTCCCATAACCAGGGCGGAAGCCGGACTGAAACGGATCCAGAGCCAATGTTTCATCCAGAAATCCGCCAAGCTGTTCAGCAACCGCTCTCTCAATTACCTTACCCAGGTACGGAAGATTCGAAACTGGGCGGTAATTGGATAGATCTAAAGGATCTAAGGATGTTTTCTTTAAGAGCGGACGCACCACTGCCTCCTTCAATTCCTGTGGGAAAGTCCCCGTGCCAAGGGACAAATTTATGATCTCACCCAGAGGGGCCCGTACCTCGTCTGGACACGCTCTAATCAGCCAAGACGGGCACGGGTCAAGGGGGCAAGTGGTGGGCCTTCCAGCTTGGAGGAATCTGTCTACATCGGCAGGGAGTATCCGATCAAAGTGGTCCAATACTGGACCCGAGGACAGTCGAGGGGCCTCCAGTTCCATTATTGTATCCAAATTGGCAGGGAGGTCACGGCGGAGCAGCAAGACTTTCTCCGCAAAAAAGCTCGCAAATGCCTCACAGCTATGAGTCGAATTTGTATTTAAATTTGGTTGTCCCTCTAGGGTTGTTAAAGACCTAATTATTCTAAAGAGTTGTGCTGGGCGAGAGCTAGCAGATGCAATGGAAGCTGAGAAGTAAGACTTTTTTGCCGCCTTCATTGCCATCTCATAGGTTTTCATAAGCATCCTATAAGATGTTCTTGAGGCTCCATCGCGAGCACGCCGCCATACTTGCTCTAGCCGTCTGAGCTCCCGCTTCATTTTCCGGAGCTCCTCAGTAAACCAAGGGGTCCGGTTTCGGCGGGGTCACAGAGGGCGCTTAGGTGCGATCTCATCAATGGCCGTCAAGAGTCGGTTATTCCAGTCTTTGACAAGGTCATCTAATGAGTCGCCAGGGGGAGCAGGGTCCCGCAAAGCCTGGCAGAATCTATCTGGATCCATCAGCCTTCGCGGGCGAGCCAAAATAGGCTCGCCACCCAAGCAGGGGAGGAGCGGAAAGTCAATCTTGGCTCTCAGAGCGTAGTGATCAGACCATGGCACTTCCACAGAGGGGAGCATGATCACATCTATGCCAGCACCAAAGATCAAATCCAGTGTGTGGCCTGCTTGGTGTGTGGGGCCCAAAACAAACTTGGAGAGCCCTAGTGTCGCCATGGAGGTCACTAGGTCCAGAGCCTGTGAGGAGGGAGTGTCATCGGTATGGACGTTGAAGTCTCCCAAGACCAGTAGGTTTGGGAACTCCAAGGCCCAGCCCGCCACCACCTCCAACAGGTCTGACAGGGTGGCCGCTGGTGCGCTGGGTGGTCGGTACACCAGCCAGACAGCCAAGCTCTCCTTGGAACCCCACACAAGACCAACACATTCAATACCGGAGATCGCCGGTACTGGCAGAGCTCTGAAAGAGCAACCCTCCCGGATTAACAATGCTACTCCTCCCCCCCGACCCACAGTCCGTGATTGGTGGAGGACGGAAAAACCTAAGGGTGCTATCTCACGTAGGGAGACTACTTCACCTTCCCGCACCCAGGTCTCCATCACGCAAGCCAGGTCAACCCCCAGCGAGACAAAGAAGTCACGCATGGTGGCGGTTTTATTGCCAATGGACCTGGCATTGCACAGCACCAATGACGGAGGTGGATAATCCCTGCTCACCCTACCCTCGTCCTTCGGGATGGGGCGTAGATTGGAAGGGGTTCGAGCATTATTGCATCTCAAAGCCCTTCGCCCGTAGTGATATCTAGCCCCACCGCCATACCTCCCTAGCCCTTCAATAGTGGAGATCCCAAGCTTCATGTTAGCCTCCTCAATAGGGGGGTAACAACACTGTAGTGTAGTAGGGCAGTAGTAATTGTTCCTTGATAATTTGTCACCCCCTCCATTATGGAACATGGGGCGGCCTGCCCTCTACGCCCCCCTTGCTACACCTCTGGTTGTGTGTACTTATTTGGTCTGTTTGGCATTCAGTGTAAGCAGATAATGGAATGTAAGAAATCAATTGGCAGACACCCTGAGTCATTGTGGGGTTTAACGGCAACCCTTGAGCAAGTGTGCCACCTTGCCCTCATGATTGAAGGGGCTGCGACTGCACCATGTAAGCACACCATGCAAATGCGCCGTGTGGCATGCCGACATCATTTGCACATGCCGTGGGCCATGCTGACGTGGGCTATGCACATGCTGTAGGGCTTGTGTGCATGATGTGAACATGCCCCACAGCATGCACACCTGGCTGCCAAGGAAATCTGAAGGGCCCTGGCTCCTGCCTTTAAATTTTTTTGGGGGGGGGCTTGTCCCCCTGCCCCTCGATGGTACCCCTGCTCTTGAGTCACCCTCCACAGCCTTTGGCTTAGGTGGGTCCTTATAACTGCCTTTTAAACCTTGGTGAATGCTGGGCAGTGGGCCTAGCTCACATTCCCAAGGCTCACTTAGCAAGGAGGGAGAATTTTCTCCCAATCCCTGGTTGTTTACAGGTCCAGAGGAGTGGAGGGCTGCTTTTCTCACATATATATAAAAATTCAAACACACCTGCTTGTACTTACATAACTTACCTATTTTTGGGGGGCAAATATTCTATTTCCCATGGCATATATGTACTCAACCCTCTCCATTAAGACCACCCTCTTTGATAGCCCTTTCTAATACCCCCCTTCTCTTCTCCTTTCCTTGGAACTAATTACTAAGGTTTCACTGTTCAGACTCCCTCCTCTCTCTTGCGGCGTACATGGCGAAGTTCAGCAAAATTGCATGCCACTTTTGGAAAGCGCACAGATACCAGCAAAGGTGCCGCCTTGCCAGTAATGAAGAATTATTTCGCCACCAATAATTTGGAGTGTCTTCTTAATAATACAATGGAAAGATTTTCTTTTCTCTTCCCCACCCCCCGGCCTAATGATGCATAGGCATAGGGAGTAAGGGGAAACGGAAGCAAGTGGCATTGTGATTAATCTGAGATATTTGTTCCCAAATTGTGGCTTGCTTGCATTCCATGAGAGGATAGCTAGTGGGTCAGGAGAAAAGAGTTAATGGATTAAGTAATGGCTCCTGTGACCCCAAAATACACAACCTCCAGAGGAGTCTGCCTGGCCTGTCCCTGCATCTTCTGTTTCAGTGTATCTGAAGAAGTGTATGCACACGAAAGCTCATACCAAGAACAAACTTGGTTGGTCTCTAAGGTGCTATTGGTAGGATTCCCCCCCCCCCCCAATTTTTTATTTTGTTTTGACTATGGCAGACCAACACGGCTACCTACCTGTAACTGTCCCTGCATCTCTTACTCTCCTGTCATTCCCCCTCCTTTCTGGTACTGGGGGTTGTGTTTATGGTGTTTGGGTTATTCCAGGAGTTGTGGACGTGGTGCCCAGTGTTCCTGCCAGTACCCCCTATGGCATCCATGGAAGTTCTCAGTAATTACCCCCCTTAACAATCCACCATGTATGGGAGACAGTTTGCTCTTCCTGCCCAGTTCCTGTTCAAACTATTGGCCATCCCTACACTGAACAAGCCCCCTTAAATGTGCCCACATTTGATCAGATGCCAGGATTGGACACTCACCCTCTCATCCATTCTGAGCAGGGGAGAGCTGCAAAGAGCTTCTGTCTCAAGCAAGGATGGTGATGGCTGTTGTAGGCAGGGGTGTACTTAGGGGTTGGCTAGGCTCCCCCCCTGCCAATTCTGCAGGCCCAGAGGGTTGCAAAAATCATGCCCCCACTCTGAGAAGGATGGCCATCCATGTTGGTGGCCATCACTGCTTCTTGGAGGAGCAAAGTCTGTAGTTCAACTATGCATACTTTCTTTTGTCTGTTCTGAACCTTCAAACATTCATACCAGACATTGACATTGCACATGCAAAGTAGCTCTTTGCCTTGGAATCCACACATGCAGCATTCATGCCTGCAGGAAGGAGGTTCTCATGGGTACACATGTAGCATTTCCCATGATTTGGAACATCAGTGATGAGGGTTGTAGGTTTCAGGGATCCCTTTGTGCACACCGTTGTCTTGTATTCACTCAACACCAGGGAGAAGGATTGCTTAGTGCACATGATTGTGTGTGAGAGAGAAAGAGACAGACAGACAGAGATGCATGATAGCAGAGCCACTCCCATTTTCTGATTAAATAGACCTCCTGACCTGTTCACCCATGGTGCCTCTTCAGGAGCCACTGCTCTGAGATTGCCTCCTTGAAATCAGGAGGGACCTCCATTGAGTGTAGTGTTTCTTTAGTTATCGGGAGGCTGGCAGAGGCTGGTCTGAGAAGGTGAGATCTACTCTAAAGAACAAAGATGGATGTACAAAGACTCTTCACCATGTTGTGTTCTCTTATGTCAGGCTCCCATGCACTATAACCGATCACCTTTTGACCTCATCCATAGCTGAAAGGTAGAACATCTATGTTGTATGCATAAAGCCCCTGGTTTAGTCCCTAGCATCTCAAGGTAGAGCTGGAATATACCCCTGCCTAAATTCTGGAGAGCTGCTGCCAGTCACTGTAGACAATACTGTCTTAGATGGACCAATGATCTGACTCAGTATAAAGCAGCTTCCTGTATTACTATTCCTTGGCTAGATGGTTCAACAGTCTTGGAATATGGCAGCTTCACATGTGTAACACTTTCAGAGGGTAAAAGGAAGGGGAGACCACAGCAGCAACTGTATGTGCAGGTCCGCAGCAACTGTATTCTGAAGAACACACAAAATAGTTTTGCAGAAAGCTGTGCAAGTTCAGTGGCCAGTGACAGATTGATTTCTATTTCCAATGGAAGAGCCAAGAATCCAGGCAGGCTGTGTTTCTGCAGCTCCAATAAGAGTAAAAGGCAATGCAATTGGTTTTATGCGTGATAGTTCTCACAAGCAAAAATGACAGCACACAGGAGAATGTAAGATTATGTAGACAGACAAGTCTGAAGGGAGTTTATAGAAAGCCTGGCTCAGTTATTCGAGGTACGTGGAATAAAAATTGGTTCCCACTTCATGTATATAGATTTCACTGCAAATCAAACCCATGCTTTGGGGTCTTCTTAAGAACATAGGCCATTTGGGCTCTCTCTCATATTATCATTATCACTATCTCCCTATAAATCTTAGGGTAGAAATTGACCTTCTAGTAGAGTTTCCCACAGCCCGATACTCTCCAAACTAGTTGTGTCATTGGTGAGCCTGGTGACAATGGTTTTGTGAATTATCAATATCAATGATGAAATACCCAAGAACTGGATTTTCAAAAGCTCAACGAACATAGCAGGGCAGAACCTGTCTGGGCTCTCACTGGAGAATGAACATCTCAAACAGTTCTGGTCAAAAATTCCAATGCTCAATTCAGTGTAGCACATCAATAAACTTGGGTTCAGCAGTTGCTGTGCAAGGGTAAGTAGGCTAAGATGTTGATTCAACAAGCAACATGTCCCCCATGAGTTCTGCAATGGGGGAACAGGGTGGGCAGAACTTTAGTGCAGCAAGCGGGACTGCCTTTTGGACTGGTCAAGGAAATAGGCTGGACTTCATGCCTGCACTGGCATCTCTATGACCTAGGCAGCAGAGAAGGCAGTAGTGGCTCTGAACCAGACTGAGCAGACTCATGAGAGGATGGGCTAGGAGCAAGCTCTGGTAGCTCACTAGGAGGTGCCAGAATGGGAGGAAAAGCTGGCATGGAGGCTCAAGGTGAAGCAGGTGCAGAGTGCTGGAGTAACATGCAAGGGGACGGAGCAGAGGGCTAGGAGGGTATGCTGCTGGGACCCTCCCCAGGGTCTGATTCCTCTGTCTCCTGAGACCCTGAAGTGGCTTGTACCAACCCGGTGGGCCTCTCCTTAAAGTTGTTAATGGGCAACTCCTCATCTCCTCCCACTCATTGTCCTGATTCCACCAGCCCCTCCATGATGTCTCCTTGGGACTTCTGACAGAATCCATATTTCAGCTGCTCATACCAGTGAGACATCACAGCAACAACCAGACTTTCAACTGTAGTGATCTACAAGCCACCCCCAGAGGGCCACTGTTGTAGGGTTGCCATATTTCAAAAAGTAAAATTCCTGACACCACCAAAATTGTTGAGCTTTTGGGGAAAAACCTAACTCGAACATACTGATTTTGATTTTAAGCTTTTGGAGCTTGAACATCCATGTTTCCCCCGACATTTTGCAGATTTGGCAAAATTCCCTCCTGGCGCCATTTTGACATCCAAAAACCAGGACTTGTCAGGATTTTTCCTGACGTACGGCAAGCCTACACTGTTCAAATACATTCAACCACACTCTTTGTCCTAAGATTGCACAGACAATTTATCTCCCCCTGTTCACAGATAATGTTTGCATGGAGATTTATGAAATAATACATCTGGAAGAAGCCTCAACTACCATCTGTTCCAGCCCCATGCACTAACACTGGATTCAATACACCTGTAAAACATTCTTGATTTACTATTTCTACGCCCTGTCCTTAAAATCCCATCGCTTCCTTAGGCAACACATTCAGCTGCTCAGCTGCTCATAAAGCTAAGGAATTTTCCAGCAAGAAATTCACAACCTACAAATCTATTCCCCCCCCCCATCCCACCTTCAGCAGAAGCAAAGTATTCATGGTCAACTTTGAACATGTTTGCCTCACATGATTTAAATCACAAGAAAGGAGATTCTGACTAAATATTAGGAATAACTTTCTGATGGTGAGAGCGGTTTGAGAGTAGCATGGATTACTTCAGAAGGTGGCGTACTCTCCTTCAGTGGAGGTAAAATGTAGTTAATGACCCATTTATTTCAAAGGGGCTTAATCACAGGTAAGTGGCTACATGACTGCAGCCTAAGTCATGATGCCACTCCAGTACTGATTATTCTTGACCACACCCACACCACCAGCCACCTCTAAAATGATCTTGTGTGTGTATATATATATATATATATATATATATATATATATACCAACAACCCTAGTCAGTCATGAAAAGCATCAGGAAGAACTACCCAGGTATCTAAAACATTGATGCCATTTTCTGTTATTTATTCTGTTATTTAGGGACCCAGGTGGCGCTGTAGGTTAAACCACAGAGTCTAGGGCTTGCTGATCAGAAGGTCGGTGGTTCGAATCCCTGCCACGGGGTGAGCTCCTGTTGCTCGGTCCCAGCTCCTGCCCACCTAGCAGTTCAAAAGCACATCAAAGTGCAAGTAGATAAATAGGTACCGCTCTGGTGGGAAGGTAAACGGCGTTTCCGTGCGCTGCTCTGGTTCGCCAGAAGTGGCTTTGTCATGCTGGCCACATGACCCAGAAGCTGTCTGCAGACAAACGCCGGCTCCCTCGGCCTATAGAGTGAGATGAGCACCGCAACCCCAGAGTCGGACATGACTGGACCTGATGGTCAGGGGACCCTTTACCTTACCTTTACCTTACCCCCCACCTCCTCCACCAATGAGTGCTAAATAATTTTGATAGGTATTTTGAATTCCATAAATATGAGTAAATGTTTATGATGGGGAAAAATTGGGTGTCAGAATGTCATCTTTTGGACTGAAATACAGTTTTGGTGAAATCTCTATTTCTCAACTGTGCAATTAATTTATTATGATTTTCTTCTGTAATGTCTGTGAAGTTCTGTGTACCCTGTAAAACAGGGTTGAGGAATCCACTGCTATAATTCCCAACCATTGGCAGTGCTGGCTGGGGCCATGGGTTCCTCATCCCTGCTCTAAAATGTGTGATATAAATTAGGAGTGTGTGTTAGAAATATCACTAAATAATAATGCATTCTTCCCTCTATCAGAAATAAAGGAGCAATGCAATCCTGTTGATACTGGATTTGTCAATGTATCCCTTGCTGAACTTCAGATTTATTAACATTTGTTCTTGCTATTATCCCTTTTCTTGAGCTCAGCTTCCATTAAAAAAAAAAATCTGTCTGCTCTTCTCTTTGCTTGTCTACCCTTTATTTCCTCACTTCCTTCCCACATAATCTTTCATGGTTAGCAAGCTGTTCTTTTTCAGACTAGACTCCATTCAACCAGGGAAATCCTGGTCCCAATGGACTGACTCACACTCTCACTTTAATTGAGCTAATTGGCAGCAAGTATAACACATTTCTTAATTTAACTACAAACACAGTGATTACCAAACGGTTCCAGAAAACCCCAGTATATTCACCCTCCTACACTTTTTTAAAAAGCCAAAAACAAGCTCACACCCATATTAAAGACACAAGTCAAATTTATGGATCAAAGCAGGGGCATAGCTTTATTTATTAACAATGAAGTTTGCAGTGTGGTACATAATTGCTTTGCCTTACCTCCCCCCTCAATTCAGGTGCTTATTTCTAGGGAGAAAGCTAGGAAGTCTACATTCTGCTTACATTCTTGGTTTATATATCTTCGCCTTTGTTTCAAGACCAGACCAAGGCACTAGGCTGCATCATCAGCCACGAGTCACCCCACGAGTCTTTGCAGGTTTGCCTTTAGACTTCTCCAAATTCATTCAGATTTCAGGTGAAGCAGGGTTCTTTGTGGAACCCCAAACATCTTTCCTTTTAGAAGGTCTCCCCAGGGTCTGGTCAGACACACCCTTCCCCAATGCCAGCTTATACCTATCTAAGGTCCCAGGATCCCTCAGAACCCCAGGCAGTGTCTTCATAGCAGAGAACCAGCTGGTGGAGGTCTTAGTCTGGGAGTTTTACTACCCCCTTTTCATTGCCAAATTCTCATCTTTCTTATTTACCTTGCCACTCCCTCTGTTTTCTCCGTCCTTTGTGTTGCTTCACCCAGTCCTTCTTCATCTTTCCTTCTCCTCACTGACTTGCCACTGGGGTTGTGGGCTCCAGGCCGCTTCCTTCCCACATAATCTTTCAGCACTTCTTCATGCAGCACATAGTTAAACTATGGAACTCGCTCTCACAGAAGACAGTCAGTGATAGCCAGCGGCGGAGCAAGCTGATCGGGTGCCTGGGGCGGCACGCATGCCCTGCGCCCAGGGGTGGGGCCAGCCAGGGCAGGATGCTCTGCCGGGCCTCCGAGGAATCTGCCTGCCTCCTCCCACTCAGCCGCTCTACAGCTGAGGAGAAGGAGGCAGGTGGACCAGTTGGAGCAGTGTGGAGCCTGCGCACGCCCAAGCCACTGTGTCACTCCCAGGAGAGACATGTGGCTCGGGCGCACTGCAGGCCCCATGGTGAGTGCCGCCTGCCATTTTGTCACCCCCTCAGTGGTGACACTTGGGGCGACCCTTTCTCCACCCCTGGTGATAGCCACTGATTTGGATGCCTTTAACAGAGGATTAGACTAATTCATGGAGCATGAGGCTATCAAAGGCTACCAGCCACAATGGCTATGTTCCACCTGCACTGTCAGAGATAGCATATCCCTGCACACTATTAGCTGGGGATGAGAGGAGAGGCAGATGGTGTTTCCTGCTTGGCAGGGGTTGGGCTGGATGGCCCTTGTGGTGTCTTCCAACTCTATGATTCTATGATTCTAAGTGCTTTTGTGCCTGGGTCCTGCTTGCAGGCTTCACAAGCTTAAATATAAGACCTTGAAGTTATAGTTCCTAAAGCTGCAGCTGATGTCAGTGCTGTTTTGGCTATCTTGACCTTGATAATGGATTCTTCCTCTCCAGAAGCAACCCTTCCAAACACACATACACACAGAGAAAGAAAGAGATCCAGGAGCTGCACTGGTGAGAACAGTCAGGCCAAGCAGCCAAGAGGACAATGCAGCTCTTGCCACACAGTCAGAGCTTTGATAGTAGTTAGAATCTTCACATGCAGGATCTTGATTGAACTACAGTCCCCTCTTGCAAATGTCAGTGGCAGATACACACACACACACACACACACACACACACTCCCTGATCAGTTCCTGGCTGATGGGGACAGGCAACACAAAACCACCCTACAGGGCTTCTCTGTTTCTGTTTTTTAATTTCAGCATCTCAAGCCTGTCATTGCAAAGTGGAGGCTATTGTCAGATTTCTGGCATTTTTCTGTGGCTATCTTGAGTGAGTGAGAATAATTTCTTCTCTTATTTCATATGCACTCCCTTCCTGGTATTCATGTCTGGAAATGGAGTTTGCATCTCCCCGAGGGAAGGTTTATTGCAGTGGAGCGGCCACAATGTACTGAAAATGTCAAGTCTTAATGACAAGAAAACAGTTCACTTGAAAGATACTGATTGTGGGCCATGCAGGGCTTAAATTACAGGAATTCAACCCTCAAGCAAAGAGACTTTAAAAGTCCCCAGATCTGTGATCACTCACAAAGTGCTTCAAACATAGGACAGCACTTCATTTTGGGCTTCAAAATGTCAGGGTGGGGGGGTATTACAGAAAAGGACCCCAGGAAGCATTTGATTATGCTCCAACTGTCACTGTTTTTGGGGTCCTGTCCCTGTTCAACACTTGTCCCTGTTTATTTTATTTCTTCAATTTATATTCCATTTAATCCTGACTTTCAGAGTCTTTGCCCTCCCAAAGCAACTTGCAAAGCAATCCACAAATCGCTGTTTAGTAAGTTTTCAATCTGTTCAGACATTAAAACAGGGATGGGAAACCTCAAGCCTTTGGGCCAAACTTGACCTACCAGGGGGTCCAGTTTGAAGTTTGAGGTCATTTCCCCTCAATCACACCCACCTGCCAACCAGCTGGTGACATCACTTGGTGACATCAGATGATAGGTGGAGGTTCAATCCTTCCTCAAACCTTCCAACTTTCATATTTTAATTTTTATTCTTTTGGAACTCCATTGACTCTTAGGTAACATTCTACTGACATTCAATATCCTACTAACATTGTCATCCATGAGAAATTTCATGCGGCATTGATGAGTATGTGGCAACTAACAAATATTTTCATTCATTGGGGGTCCTATTGCAGTTCCTACTGCCTACACTGAATGCATTATTCTTTCTATTCTTTCTATTTCTCTTTCCCCACCACATACTTCTGCAAATGCTTTGCTTCAATGAAGAACTGTGACATTTTGCAACTGCAGTCAACTTTCAAATATTTAAAGGGACTCATTGGTAATTTATTTTCATTTCATATTTTAATTCAAGTTCAGAAATGGTCTCCAACTTGGTTTATGGGGAAAAATAACAACAACAACAACAGCACCACTTTAGCACTGAACTTCTGCGGAATTTATGAGGTTGTGAATTTTAACCTGACACTAACAGCCCATGGAACGTTTTACCAGTGTTCCTGCAGCACCATCTGCTTTGACATTGCTGCAGAATAATACTTAAAACTGTGTCGCCACAGGCAAACCCAAGCTGATAGAATTTGACTACAGTCTATATCTTTATGAAAGGAAGAATTAATCTTAGTTACTTGAAAGCAGTTATGCTTCATAATTTTTGATTTAAGAAACCCAATCCCACTTTTTTCCCCTTTTTTTGTAAGAAGGCACTAGGGATTGAGGAGCCACAAGCCTCACTGGCAAGGAAGGTATTTATAGTCTTGAATTTCTTAGCTGTTATGCAGTTGCGTATTGGAAAAGTTTGGTTGGAAAAGTTGCATATTGGAAAAGTTTGGTTCTGTGTGTCTATTTTGTAAACTTCACTTGTTGAATGAATAGGTTTTGTTTTGTTTTGTTAAAAAAAGAGGGGTAGAGGGAAGCTCTAAAACAGATTTTAAAAAAGTCCTTTATGCAGTGCTTAGTTAAACTATGGAACTCTCTCCCACTGGAGGTAGTAACATGTATAATAAGCCTGTTGCAACATATCAAAGATACATCTAGCCCAGCATTCAGTTTTATTTTTTTTTTTTATAAGAATTTATTGGCATTTTTCTATAACAAACATATACCCACACCCACACCTACAATAAACAAATGCAAAACAGATAAAACAAATACAAACAATGTCAAGCTTTCTTATTGCATCTTTCTAGAAAAAAAAAATTTCTAATTCCATATCTTGACTTTTGACTTCCCCTGCCTTTTCACCTTCGAGTTTGTATCCTTAGTCTATTTTATAACCATTTCTCCTATGAAAAAAACATTAACTACAATTGTATAATTACATTCAATTATATCTTCAACAGTTGCTAAGAATGCATCATCATAATAATACCTCACCATTTAATCTTCTAAATCCATAAACTTAATCCACTTAAATTCACTTTACTTATATTCCACCTCATAAATCTTCTCAAATCATTCACATCTAATCTATCTCTTCTATCCTTAAGGTTGCTGCTAGTAACGTAAAAACTTGAAATATCTCCTTTCATGTTCAAATAAGAAATATAACAAAAAATTGTTGACAGTATTCACCCTCCGATTTCAATTTACCATATCAGGCTGCTTAAAGTTTTACTTAATGCTTCACCCCACACCCCCTCTGTCCATTATTCTTCTCCTAATGGCATCAGCACTGAACTTCCATATCTCTTCCCTCTCCAAGCGTCCACAGATCCAGGCACAGTCCAAACCTCTCCTTGCCGCGAGTTCAGAGGTGTCCATCTCATCATCTCTCAGCTTCTTCGGTTCTTTGTAACATTCCTTTTCTTCTTGTAAATACCTTAATTCTCTGTCCCTGGCCCCCGAGCTCACACCTCGGGGACTGGATATACGAAATCTTAACGTCGCCTTGGGGCTGCCACCCCCAAAAAGCGAATTTCTTCTCCGAAGTAGCTCATTCATTTCACTCCATCTTTGCATCCATCCTCTCAGCTCTTTGGCAAGGCTTTCTTCCAAAGTATCAAAAGTTTTGTAAGCCTCCTCTGTGGGCAATTGGTTCCATTTCAGACCCCCACACAAGACTTTGACTTTTCTATAAAGCAGTTCCACCTTCAAGGCAGTGAGTCTCTGTTCGTCCGTTAGTCCAGAGTTCAGTGCCAGTTCAAGGACGAAACCCAGCATACTGGCAGAGGAGGAGGAAACGGGTGTCATATTTCTACTCCCCTCTTTGTTCATCGCCATTTTCCTGAACTGGAGCGCAAATACCGCAACTTTAAAAGGAGATATTTTCCTCTAGTTAACTTCCCAAAAGAAAAGTTTGCCAGTCTCCTGTGTCAATTTTAAATACATTGTAACCAGTTCTGTAGCAGCAATCAGTCAAATTGGTTAGATTCTTGAGCTCGAAGGGAGGGAGGGCAGGCTGCCATTCTCCTTCCCCCCGGATCGTTCCAAAAGCACGATTTCTGATCAAATTCTTTACTCACGACCACCGGGTTCTTTTAGCTCCATTCTTCACAGGTAGAACTTGGACGCTCACCGCGGGCTCTGTCGCCGCATTTGCATCCCGGTTGGGGCATGTCCCCGAAGCCCGGCTCCGTTTGCCCTTCACCCCCACTCCCCCTTTACAGGGGGGGGGTAAGGGAAGGGTTCAGAGCCTCCGCGGGCGCAGCCGGGGAGCCCAGGGTGCGGGACGCTCTTCCCGCACCCCAACCGGAGCCGCGCGCTGCGGTAGCGCGGCTCCTAACCCCCGGGATGGACAAGGCGCTTCGGACCCGAAGCAGCCTTCGACCACCCGACGATGGCGTCGCATTCAGTTTTAAAGTAGAAAATCTAAGTGATGCATCCACAGGTAGCAAAAATGTTAAACAAAACTGCCCATCTGATACCCACTTTTGAAGAATCAAAGTGGTGTAGAGTTTGCAGGTTTTTAGGAGGGGCATACTCCATGGGGGACAGCAAGTCTGTGATACAAAATAATCTTTCTTCCTCTGTTCTTTTGGTTTTTGTTCCTGATTGGAGAATGTATGAAAGCACCCTGAGAAATAATAATTATAAATAAATAAGCACAATGCCAAAATAGACTACTTAGCTGCTTACAGAGTGTAAAAACCAGTAACACAAACACTATAATATGAATAGACATAATTAAAATACACAAGAAAACAATTCCATTAAATAAAAACAGCAATTAAAAGAGCATTTTTAAAGTGCTTAGTCTTCTCAAAATTATGTTGGTGTTCTCAAGGTACCCCAATGTTTTCTTTTGCCTAAGGAAAAGTCCTTAAATCTGCTTCAAATCCCACTTGAGTTGAGTTTGAGTGTTCAGCTCTGTGATGTTGTGGGCCCCAAATTCTCATGTCTCTTCATTCTTTCCTTTCACAAAATGATTGCAGGCATCGTATGTTGGGTTATAGGAAGACCTCTTCATCTGTGCTAGTTGGTTATAGTGATGGTCTCTATGTGTCAGTTTTCTCATTGGCAAATAATAAGTAAACCCTTTGTAGTGGAGAGAATTTTGAATCACCGCCTGTCTGTATCTGCTTCTTCTTGAGAGTGCATCTGGTTTTGATAACACTGCTTTCTACATACCACCATGGGTGACGTATGGGCCTAACAAAATGGCATCCAATTTGTTTTAAACTGTGGCTGCACCCAAAGATGGTGGCATAATTAAGAAATGTATTCAACCTATTACTAATTTAGCGCATCTCGTCAATGTTTTCACCAGAAAGCTGTTTATGGCCTACTGTGTCTCTGGTGGATTTATGCATTGTAAATACAAATATATTTTATTCATAGAAAAGTCTTGCAACTTCAATTATGCAATAAGTATTTATTTGGAATTCATTATTTTTTCCATTTGCCATCCATCATTAATTCATGTTCCACTGATGAAACCTGCTGTAAAGCATTAGCGAACATTACAGATGACAAAATATAGATTTGTAGGGCTTTGTATTCTCCATTCAGTTTCCAAGCCAAAGGCAGGAGGTGATCCTATTATGTTCTTGGTTGTGTCTACTGACTTTTATGATGTTGTAACACAAAAGGTTCATTGGAAAACAGAATGCAGTGACCCATTTTCCAGACTCACTTTCATAGAGGCAAATTGAAAAACACTTAATATGGAATAGGTGCATGAGATGTTCAAAACAATGCTAAAAGGAAGTTCTTCCATGTATAGTATTTAATCTCACTGACCCTCTTGCACACCCCCCCCACATAAAAATGAATCTATAGCTATATGGATATTGCCACAGTCTAAAGAACTGTGGTCCATAGATTTAGAGCTCCAGTATGCACTTAATGATTATATTTAAGGGAATTTCTGCTCTCAAAGAAGGCTTGAGGTGAGTAATAACCAAAATTAAAAGAGTCACAAACCAACCAACCTTAAAAACAAACATCAAAAGATGGGGCAGTAGATTAAACACCTTAAAAAGCAACCAGACTATTAGCAGTCAGATCAAACACTTCCCTGAATAGATATGCCTGTTTGGAAATGACATCAGGGCATGGACCAGGCAGATCTTCAAAGAGAATGAGATCCCACTGCCTTCCACCACAGCAGAGAATGCCCTCTGCCTGCTGACATTAAATTATGGAAGCAGCTAATTCCATCTTGCTTTGGTCTTATTGGTGCTAAGTCACAGACTCGTCCCATTCCATTGTGTGCTGATTAGGGACAGGGAAGGAATTCTATTCAGTTTGCAATCAAAGGCAAACCTACCTAATACACATTTTCTGAAATGATGGCCAAACTTTCCTTCAGAATTCAGTGCAGTGCAGTTCTCCTGCCAAGTAATGTGTGCAAAATGCATACATTAGGGTAAAATGTGTATAAAAGTGCATATATTTGTAGAAGCTACAAACAAAAAGGTATCCAGAACATTGTCTGGTCCTGTTATGTTGGATGAGTTTCATTTAATAAGGATCTAGGATGTGGGGTTGGGTCAGTCAGAGGAACCCTTGCCTTAGCCGCTTTGAGACTCCTTCGGGTAGTGATAAAGCGGGATATCAAATCCAAACACTTCTTCTTCTTCTTCTTCTTCTTCTTCTTCTTCTTCTTCTTCTTCTTCTTCTTCTTCTTCTTCTCATGGCTGATAAAAAAAATTAGCAGGGAGGGGACAGCTTTCTGGGCCAGGGATTAATGCCTCCCTGCGAGAGGGAGCGGTCTCTGCCTTCTTGAAGGAGGCAGTGGTTCCCCATGGACATCTGGTTGGCCACTGTGAGAATTGGCATGATCCAGAAGGCTCTTATTATGTTCTTATTATAGAACAATAGAAATGTAAAGTTGGAATGGACCCCAAGTGTCATCTTGTCCAGCAGTCTGCAATGCAAAAATTGCAGCTAAAGAATCCCTGACACGGTCAGCCAACCTCAGTCTAAAAAATGTAGCTTCCAGCCCAACTTGAAGCTTGAAGCTAAATGGTTCCATCAAATACACACACACACACACACACACACTCCCTTGTCAAGGCAATAACTCCTTAGAAATTCTGTTTACATAGCCCCTATAAAAAGCTGTTTCTATGCCATTTTACCACTTTGTCTGTGTTATTACAGACCATTTCTTAAATTGCTATGATACGTTGGCCGTATAATTCAGGAAATGCCAGTAACATTCATCAGTGTGGCACTCAACAGACTTTCAATTCCCTTCGGGGTTTGTTTTCATTTGCTGAGGGGGGCGGCAGGGAGGGGGTGGAGGGTCATACTTGACTTGAAACTATAGGCTGCAGCAGAAACTTCTTCTTTGATAAGGTGGCCCTCCTCATTGGACATTGTATACTGTGTTTTGAATCCTCAACGTCTCATGAAACATAAGTGCCTTTTAAAAAGATCTGTTGGATCAGACCAAAACCTTATGTAGTCCAGCATCCTGTTCCCACAGTGACCAACCAGATGTCTATGGAAAGTTCAAAAGCAGGACAGCGGCTAGAATTTTATTGGCAAGGACTTCCGGTTTGGTGCGACTTCCGGTTTGGTGCCGGTCAATGGCGGACGGGAGTCCGACGGCTCCGTCCTCCGCAAGGCTTTAGGGATTACCGTGCCTGCGCCACGGGTCCCTTAAAGCCACGGGAAGAGCGTCCCGTGGACCTCTGCCTCGTGGGTCCCAGACGTGCCGTCTCCGCTCCTGATCGACCCTCGTAAGGGGGAAAATCAGGCGAGCGGAGCCCCGGTACGGGACTGAAGAGGCGACTGCCTTCGGAGGATCAAAGCAGCGATCCCGCCAGACTTGAGCACCCGACACTTCCTACCTAGAAACTTCAAAAGAAACTCTGTAAGTAAAACTTTCGAACTGATTTGGAACTTTGAAGAAAAATAACTTACAGAGAAAAGCTAAAAGGAAGCTTGCTCCCTTTGAACTGTTTGCCGGAGCTTGGTAGCGCTAAAAGATCAAAGCCGCGACTAACGGAAAAGTTTTGTGAACTCTGCCAAACTTTTTAAAAGTGGATTAAAAGTTGTTTTAAGGATGTTTAAAGACTTAAAAGCAGGAGATATGGCAAAAGAAGACACCGCTCTCCCTCAGGATTAGGATTCGGGGTCGGTAGCGGGCTGCAGTAAATTGTTGCCATTTTTTTTCTGTTTGCTACTGTATCAGTGACTGTTTACCAGTGGAGACATTTTAGACATTTTGTGGCCAGTTATAACTAAATATAAAGACTTGGTGGTAACACTGCAAGGGAAATACAGCTACTGGCTTGGGCTACTTAAAAAACTAACTTCTTTTTGACTGCAAAATAGTTTAAGACTATAAAATTGTGAACTCGGTGCCTAGAAGTTTGACTATTGGACTTGTGTGGGACTCCTGGCTCAGCAGTCTCTTTGTTCTCAGAAGTGAACTGCTGGCCACCTGGTGTTTACTTTTAAGACTGTTGGCTTTCTGCTGTGAATGTCTGAAACGGTTACCACAGCAACTGGAGTGACCTTGAGATTACAATTGCAGAGCTCACAGGACATGCATGAGAGCACTAGATCTAAAACATCCAGCTCTTCACAAAGAAAAGGCTCCTTTTCCCTATCTTTACAAGAACAGATGGAGAAACTAACTGCTAGTGTTGCGGAAATAGCAGAAGGACTTAAAAGTGTGACAGAGGGGTTGAAGCAAACGCAGGCCTCAGTCAATACAATTAGCACATCAGTTAATGCTACAGTTAACTCTGCAATAGAAAAACTCCAAGTTGATTTAAAAGCTGATATAAAAAATTCCACGGACACATTGGAGAGATCAATTGGCCAAATTGAGGAGAATGTACGAAAGAACAGAGATGAAATAAATAAAATAGCACAGGAGGTAACAACTTTGAAAAAGGATTCCGAGGAATTTAAAGTGGTCAAGGAAAAAATAAAAAAAGTGGAACAGAAACTGGATAACATAGACTTGGAGAATCTAGAGAGAATTGGCACACGACAGAGAACTGTAGAAGAGTCTCTCGCTTTTCTTCAACTCCACCAGAGGGAGGGGAACATCTGTCTGAGGGGTCTTCCAGAATTGGAAGGTGAAGATTTGAAAGCATATATTGTGAAGGAATTTTCGTCATTTTGGGAATTGGAAGAAGTAAACGTTTCAGCACGCATAGTGAAGGCCTTCAGATTTGGGCCTAGAGGATCCAGAGGGAAGAAGAGTACTAAAACAGTAAGCGACTGTTTGCTTGTGTTGCATGATAGAAACGACAGGGATTTCTTTTTGGATCTGCATTACAAAAATAACCTGGTGGTACAGTGGAATAAAGTCATTTTTTATAAGGACATCCCCAGATTTTTTTTGGATAAAAGAATTCCATACAACGACTTGGTTGCTGAGCTAAGAAGAAATAATATCTCCTTCAGTTGGGAGTTTCCAGAAGGTCTGGCATTTACATTTGGGGGGAAAAAGATAAGAATCAAATCCCTGGCTGAAAAGCAAAAATTTTTGGACAAGCATCGGGAAGAGCTCAAAGATACATCACCTGAGTCATCATTTTCATACAGACGCCCAGGAGTACTTCTACCGCCGGGGACACCAGGACCAAGTGAAAAGGACCCAGAAGAAGGCAAGAAAGCAGAAGCAACTGGAGGAGAAGATTAAAACAAAGGAAAATGGCGTTCAAGCTAATGACATGGAATGTACGGGGATTGAATCAGAGACCAAAGAGACGCAGAGTATTTCATGGATTGGAAAAAAAGAATTTGGATATTATATGTCTACAGGAGACACACATAGTTCGACGACACAGAAGATTACTGCAAAACAAAAAGCTAGGCCAAGAGTTCATATCATCAGACAAGGTCAAAAAGAGAGGTGTGGTAATATATGCAAAGGAGAAATATAGCCCAAGACAGTTATTCAAAGATGAAGAAGGGAGATACATCGCAATTGAAATCAAAATACAAGGCGAAAAATTTTTGATTCTGGGACTTTATGCACCAAATGATGGAAAGTCAATTTTCTACAAAAAAATACATGACTTGCTGTTGGACTATTTGGATTATAAATTGGTTTGCCTTGGAGATTTTAATGGTGCAGTTTCCACTTTAATGGATAGATCCCAAAGAACTAAATTAACAAATGATGGGAAACTACCTAAGACTTTTTTTGAAATGGTGGACAATTTAAATATGGAAGATGCTTGGAGGCTAAAAAACCCCACCGATACTGAGGCAACTTATTTTAGTGAATCTCAGAAGTCATGGTCGAGGATAGATTACATTTGGATATCGAACGAATTGGCACCAAAAATACAAAAAGCGGAAATCGGCCCAAAGACCTATTCGGATCATAATCCTGTACAGGTAACTCTTAAAATGACTTCCAAGGGTTCTTTTAGATGGAGAATGGATGACGCGCTGATGAGAGACACCAAGCTGGTAAAAAGAGCTGCGAAAAAGATGAAGGAGTATTTTCAAATCAATTGGAATTCGGAAGTAGAAAAAAGAACTGCCTGGGACGCAAGCAAAGCGGTAATGAGAGGATTCCTCATAAGTGAAAAAGCAAAAAAGAATAAACTACAAAATGCGGAAATGGAAAGATTGTTGAAATTAATCAAAGTTAAAGAAAAAGAGTTAAGAGGACATCCCAAATCTTTAAGAATTCAAAAGGAAATTAAATATTTACAGTCCCAGTATGCTAAGATTATGAATCAAGATATAGAATGGAAATTGAAAATGATGAAACAAAAATCATTTGAATCTGCGAATAAATGTGGAAAACTACTAGCTTGGCAACTGAAGAAAAGACAAAAGGCAAACGTCATCGGTAATTTAGCAGTGAATGGAAAAATAGTGGAGAACCCGGAGGAAATCAGAAAGTGTTTTCAAAAATTTTATAAGCAACTGTACAAGGAGGAGAAGATAAAAGAAGAAGAGATAGACCGATTTCTGCAACAACATAGTTTGCAAAAAGTCCCAGAGGACAAACTAATAACTCTCAACCACCCAATATCAACCCAAGAGATTGAAGATGCAATTAAGAACATGCAACTAGGAAAGGCACCAGGACCAGATGGATTAACAGCAAAATTCTACAAGATTCTTAAAGACTGGCTTTCGCAGCCTCTGAAAGAAGTTTGCAATAAAATATTGGAAGGAGACAGGGCGCCAGAGACGTGGAAAGAAGCCTTTATCACACTAATTCCAAAACCAGATACAGATAGAACGCAAATGAAAAATTACCGTCCAATCTCCCTTTTAAATGTGGATTACAAAATTTTTGCAAATGTTATGGCTACAAGATTAAAAAGAGTGCTGAAAGACTATATACATAAAGATCAAGCGGGTTTTCTTCCAGGAAGACAAATAAGCAATAATACAAGAATTATCGTGGACATTTTAGAAAAACTGGAAAGAAACATAAATACAGAGGCAGCACTATTGTTTATTGATGCGGAGAAAGCCTTTGACAAGATATCATGGATGTTTATGAAAAAGAATTTGGAAAAGATGGGAGTTGGAGAAAGATTTTTAAATGGTATCAAAGCCATTTATACAGAACAAAGAGCAAAAATAATAGTAAATGGTGTGATATCGGAGGAAATTGAAGTTGAAAAAGGAACAAGACAAGGGTGCCCTATCTCCCCTTTATTATTTATTACGGTCCTGGAGGTCCTTTTAAATATGTTACGAAAAGAGAAACAGATAAAAGGAATTAGGGTGGGAGAGAAAGAATACAAATTACGCGCCTTCGCAGATGATTTGATGCTATCCCTACAAGAACCGGAAAGCAGTGTCCCCAAAGCCTTAGAATTAATCGAACAATTTGGACGTGTAGCTGGCTTCAAATTAAACAAACAGAAAACCAAAGTTTTAAGTAAAAATATGAGTGCAGAACAGATACAAAGACTACAAGTTGGCACAGGCCTCAATTTTGTTAAATCTGTAAAATATCTAGGTATCAATCTCACAGCAAAAAAATGTGAACCTGTACAAAGATAATTATGAAAAACTGTGGACAGAGATAAAGAAAGACCTGGAGATATGGACAAGATTGAGACTATCGTTAATGGGAAGAATAGCAGCGATTAAAATGAATGTCCTACCAAGGATGCTGTTTTTATTCCAAGCCATACCAATTTTGGATAAAATGGACTGTTTTAAGACATGGCAAAGGGAATTATCGAAGTTTATATGGCAGGGCAAAAAGCCTAGAATTAAGTTTAAGATTTTGACAGACTCTAAAGAGAGAGGAGGCTTTGCCCTGCCGGATTTAAGACTTTATTTTGAAGCAGCGGCCTTTTGCTGGTTGAAAGATTGGTTTAAATTAGAGAATGTAGATGTGTTGGACTTGGAAGGACACGATAACATGTTTGGTTGGCATGCATACCTTTGGTATGACAAAGTTAAAATCCACAGAACTTTTAAGAGTCATATAATTAGGAAATCTTTGTATCAGGTCTGGATTAGATATAAAGACTTACTGGAGAGAAAGACTCCTAGATGGATATCACCAGTGGAGGCTAAGGCCTATAAGAGACCAAATATGTCTGCAAGTTGGTTACGATATATGGACATATTGCAGCAGGAAGGGGACTTATTTAAGTTGAAAAGTTATGATCAAGTCAAAAGTCAAGTCCCTGACTGGCTGCAATACCACCAGGTATATGAAACATTTAAACTAGATAAAAAAAATTGGTTTTCAAGTGGAAAAATCAAAACTGGAAACAGAACTGATCGAATCGAACTCTAAAACCCTTTCCAAGATGTATAATTTGTTGCTAGAGTGGCATACGAAAGATGAACTGGTTAAATCAACAATGATAGATTGGGCAAAAGATGTGGGTCATAATATTATGATGGATGACTGGGAGAGATTGTGGCAAAAAGGTATCAATTTTACTGCATGTAACAGTTTAAGAGAAAATGTAATGAAAATGGTATATAGATGGTATCTGACACCAGTTAAGTTAGCCAGAATGAATTCGAAAATGTCGGATGTGTGTTGGAAATGTAAATCGTCAAAAGGTACCTTTTATCATATGTGGTGGTCGTGTTCAGGGGTGAAGGCCTTCTGGGACAAGATTTATAATGAGCTTAAGAAGGTAATGAAAATTACCTTTTGTAAGAAACCAGAGGCATTTCTCTTGAGCATGACCAACGAAGAGATACCCAGTCAGGACAGAGTATTTTTTATGTATGCCACGACAGCGGCTAGAATCTTATTGGCAAGAACTTGGAAGGGTGAAGAGCTACCGACAATTGAAGAATGGCAGACGAGGCTGATGGAGTATATGGAGCTCACAGACCTGACCGCCAGAATCCGAGACCAGAGGGAAGAGAAGGTGTCGCAAGATTGGAAGAAATTCAAGGATTATTTAGTTAAGCATGTTAAACTGAATGTTTGAATATTTGAGCAGAAATATATAAAAGAGTCGGCTTTTAGAAGTTTAAGGTTGGTTATAAGGGTTTAGAAGAAATTTTGATGTGGTAGATCTATTTGTATAAGAAGGTTTTAAGATATAGAATGCAAGTTAAGAAATATATTGGTTTTAATAAATTTAAAGAGCATTAGGATATTGAGTATAAGTTAATGAGAAAAGAAATGAAGCTACCTAAAGAGTATATATGTTTTTGAAGACAGAGGAGGGACCAGGGGAAGTCCCCCCTAAGAAGTTAAAATAAGTTGAGAAACAAAGATAAGTGTTTGGTAAGATTTGTATAAGTTTTCTTTTTTGTATGGTATTGTTGTGCTTTATATTGTTGATTGTGTATTATGTTTTATTGTGTTTATGTATGTTTAATGTTGTTTTTGTCTTGTTTTATGGTAAAATAATAAAATCTTATAAAAAAAAATAGAATTTTATTGGCAAGAACTTGGAAGGGTGCAGAGATCCCAACAGTGGAAGAATGGCAGATGAAGTTAATGGACTATATGGAACTCGCTGAACTGACCGCTAGAATCCGAGACCAGAGGGAGGAGAAGGTGTCGCAGGATTGGAAGAAATATAAGGATTATTTACTTAAATGTGTAAAATTGAATATTTGAATATTTGAGCAGAATTATTTAGAAGAATCGGCTTTAGCAGGTTAATGTTAGTAAAAATTGTTTAGAAGAAATTTTTGTTGTGAATGATTTAATGGTGTAAGGATTCTTTAAGATATTGATTATAAGTTATGATTTATATTGGATTAAATAAATCTAAAGAGTATTAAGAGATTTGGTAAATGTTATTGGAAAAAGATACAAAGTTACCTAAAGAGTATATATGAATTTAAAGGCAGTGGAGGGAATAGGGGAAGTCCCCTAACAGAGAAGTTAGAAATAAGAAAAATACAAAGATAGTTGGTTGTTAAGGTTTGTATATGTTTTTTTCTTTGTTTGTTGTTATTGTTATTGTTTTTATTTTGTTTATCGTTTATTATGTATTGTGTTGTTATTATGTTTATGTTTTTGGCCGCCCAGAGTGGCTGGGGAGACCCGGCCAGATGGGCGGGGTATAAATAATAAATTATTATTATTATTATTATTATTATTATTATTATTATTATTATTATTATTATTATTATTATGTAATGTTTTTTCTTTGTTTTATTGGAAAATAATAAAAAAATCTTTAAAAACAAAAAAAACAAAAGCAGGACCAGAGTGCAACAGTACTCTACCCACCTGAGTTTCCCAACAACTGGTCTTCAGAGGCATATTTCCTTCAATAGTAGTGCTAGAACACAGTCATCACTACTAACAGTCATTGACAGCCTTCCACAAATTTAACAAATCCTCTTTTAAAGCCACCCAAGTTGATGGTATTCAGTACATCTTGTGGGAATGAATGCCATAGTTTAACAGTGTGCTGTGTGGAGAAGTCCTTATTTTGTTTGTCCTGTATATTTCCTCTCCTGCCAAAAGAGATAATAAAACTTTAGGTTATTTTTTAGGACTTCTCCTGGACTATTTTCCATGGTGTGGTTTGGGGTGGGGTGGGGTGGGAGTGACTTTAATGTCATGGGGAATTATTATTATTTTTGCCAAGGACTGTGTCAGCTAACTCATTTTGACTCATATCAATGGCCTTTGATTACTTGATTCCACTGATTTGAATAGGTGTCCTCTTGGTATGACTAACACTGCATATCCTCCTATATCACAAAATTTAGAAAAATGAAAATTCTGAACCATACAAAGAAGAGACTCTGACAGCAGTATGCAGGTACCTTACTGCTTATACCATTGTGATAATTCCCTATAAGAGGGAACTGATGCTCCATAGCAGAATAGATGAGGTATTGCAGCATCTCGGCAGCAAGGTTTGTTATGACCAATTAGGTCCTTTTATCTGTTTAGGTGTTTAACATAGATGAGACTCAGTATGCTCCAGGGAAGGTGCGAGTAAACCTCAGACAACCAACGTTGGAATTTCTCTATAACATTGCTTTATTGGTTAACAAACATAACATATAACAAGACAGGGAACATGCACTCAGTCATGCACACAACCACACACACATACTCACTCACTCACTCACTCACTCACTCACTCACTCACCACTCTTCACTGGATGGGTCAGACCCAGTAAGAGGACAGGTGGCAGACAACAGCACTGTCATATGTCGAGCACACACCTGAGGCTGGAGGGCTTTGCAATTTATACACCTTGTTTGTTCACCTGATGCCTGGCGACTCCTGCTGTTTGTTGGCATACCTTTGGCATCTCACACATCTTGGCAACATTTCATCCTTGACATGTTCTTGGCATTTCACAACTCTCATTGTTCAAACCTGGTGTTCTGTAGCTTCTGGCATGTTACAACACTCATTGTTTGAAACTAGCATTGCATAGCCAGTCTTTACTCTTCCTTGCATGTACCATTCACAACATATTGTTTTTGCCAGAACATGCACATTCCATTAGCTCTTTGATCAACACAGTTCACGAACAGTTCAAGGACAGCACATCCATTTTGTGGTGGTCTTCAGCCTTTCAGGCCCATTCACTACAGGGTCAGGTGACCTCAAGGACCCAATAGTATTCCTTCTGATCTCTTAAAAACCAGTTTCCAGAAGTAATATTCTTATGTTCCATGAGCACACACATCCACATGCAAAGCCGGAACTGTCTAATCATGTAGGGTTTCTTTTCTTTTTTAAAAAATGAAGTTTTTGAGCTTTTTTTAAAAAGGAAATTCACCAAAAACTACACTTCCAACATGGATTACCATACATCTAGATTTTCCTAAACATTACAGTGATTTCCATCCAGACACTGTTTCGAACGGTTGAATCCCAGCTATGTCCAGGAAATTCTGGACGTATGGCAACCCCCACCTAATACTAATGTAATCAGTTTATAGCCTCACACTAGACCCCTGCTAGTTGGAGCAAAGACATTCCCCATAAGTATCCATTGCATTGGATAACTCTCTCTCTCTCTCTCTCTCTCTCTCTCTCTCTCTCTCTCATTCCTAGGAGCAAGTTGCTATCATCAGGGCAATGTGTTCCATTTCTATTTGACACCACTAAGTTGCAATAATGAGTCAAATTGTTCAATTTTTTTCTGAGGCTCTTATTTTGATCTCCAAGGAGGAACAATCAGATTGTAATGTAAATTTGAGATGGATAAAAGCAAACAGACTAGCCCCTTTGAGCAGCTTAACCTGAAGCACTTTTTTTCCACAAAACATTGAACTTGACGCCTTTAGAAATCCTCTGAATAACTTTCCTTCTCTGCTATGGAAATAAGACTTCTGGATCATCCTAATACATCTGATATTAAATGCTGCAACAGAGATAAGTCGAGTTTCTCTGAAAATCACTTGTGGTTTCAACTTTTAAAACTAAAAAGGAAGAGGGGGAAGAGTAAGCAGTTGAACAAAACATCTATTTATTTTCTGTGTGGTGCTGGTTCTTTTTTTATAGAGAGAAATACTTGTCTTTTTATATACCAAATTCATTCTAGTCTCAGTTTCTGGCTCAATAACTTTACACACACATGCACACATATAGAACAAAATGCAATTTTCAAATTTCAGCATTCACTATAAATCTGCTGTATATTATAATGTTGCCACGGTCTTAAGGGAAGCTTTACATCCCCTCCCACCTCCAGCTAACAATGACAAAATGCCTGGTTCTGTAGACATGGACTGTGGTTTGTAGCTTCACTAGTGGCAGTCAAATATCCCTTTGGTACTTATATGTCTGCCCTGACACTGGAGAGTCCCAAACAGATGGTTCTCCTCTTCCTCTCCTTGCCCAGCAGTAAGTTAGTGGAGAACTTTGATAGGTTGTAGAGTGGGGGGCAGCAAATATCCATCTGTTCATGGGTGGGCTGTTGGCTAACAGTCTCAGTATGAAAACCTTTTAGTTGCTAAATCCAAGTTTTGTGATTCTGTACAAACTGTTCCCAGGCATGAGGACAATTTCAGTGGCAGGCTGCAGCTGCTCCCAGGTATCTCCACCCAAATTTGAATTCTCAGCAGACCAAGTTTGTCCCATGGGCCAGAGTTTCCCATACCTTGCTTTAGGTATTGCTCTTTGGCAATGATTGCCTTAAGACACAAAAGCAGAAGTAGGTCTCAGGGCAGCTGTTCAGGAATGTGCTCATTTAGATTGTGTTGGTTCATTTACCAACTCTGGGTGTTTTGATCAGATCACTAACCCATGTTGAGACTTGTTGACACTGCATGCTCTCTTTCATTCATTGCATGAAGGACCATTTGCCACTTTGGTTCTAAATTGTACAGTTGGGTGACACTGGGCAAATCCCTTATCCTTAAGGCAATATGTTCTTGAATATATTAAGTGCTAGACTATATGGCTTGGGCAGTATTTGGCCTGATGTGTTGAAAAGGCAGATATGGAGGGGAGGGGGAATACCCACCCAGAAGTGAAATATGTCTTGGCATTATTTGTTGGCAGTTGTACATGTCTGTGGATGGGAACAGGGAGTTTTCAGTCACAAGTCTGAATCAAGCAGAGAATGCACAGGACCCAAGACAGCTCCAAACAAAAGTTGCTGCAAGAGATTTATTTACCTTTCCTCCTCTCTTTCCATGCTTTAAAGGTCTGTGTCCGAGCACCCCCCCTTTTTTTTGCTCTGGAGGTTTATTCATGAAAATCCACTCTTTAAAGCTCAATCAGAACCAACAGATAACCCAAATTGATGTTTTCTCTGACTGCATGCTAAAGAGTGGGTTTTCAGCTGCAGGGCAACACACACACACACATGCTTGGACATGGAGCTTAAGCATGGACGTGTGCCCGGAAAGAGTAAGGCAAAAGATAAGTAGGCCCTATGGATAAGCCTGACTTCTTAGTGGGGAGCTAGAGCTGACGGAAACCTTAGATAGGCTCACAAGGGAAGCAATCAGTCTCTGGACCTAGCAGAGAACAGGCAAGTACAGGACCTTGGACAGCTGCAAGTGGCTGCTGTTGGCTGAAGCATAGCTATAGGGGAGGTGGTCTCTCTGGCTTTTACTAATGGTCAGGGGTGCCTTCACCTTTACCTTTACATAGGTACTGCAGGGTACTCATACTGCAGAATGGTGACAAGCCTGAGTCCTTTGCCGCAAGGGGCTTTTCTCTCCCTGAGGAAGTAGCCCGAAGCTCATCATCATCTGAGTCCTCTGTCATCCACTGCAAGGTTCTGGGTCCTGCATCATTGCAGCATTCTGTAAGAGCAGTGTTAAACTTCTTTAGAGCCGTTGCCATACACAGATGAAGGGCATCACTACTTGTGTCAGAAGAACATAGGAACACCGGAAGCTAACATACTATGTGCATTGGTCCATCCTGTGCATTGGTCCATCTAGTTCAGTATTGTCTACACTGACATTGGCTCTCCAATAGGCAGGAGTCTTTCCCCAGCCCTACCTGGAGATTCCAGGGATTGTACCTTCTGCATGCAAAGCAGCTGCTCTATCACTGAATTACAGCCTTTCCTATAGTGGTAGGGGCCAAGGAAGCCTGTACAGCCTTTGGGGGCTACCTCTCCTAGGTTTTAGCTCTCTGGGAGAACGGATAGATTAGCTCAACCACTTTGATCACCAGAGGAGTTTTTCTTGATCTTGGCACATCAGAACCGCATGAAGAAAGGCCTTCGGGTGCTTGACAAGGTGATGGTCTACATACTCACCAGGGTCCACACAAGCCCTCTGCCTACTTCATTTATTTTCCTTTTTGCTGCTGCAACAATAAAGCTGTGACAATAGTGCTGTGCAATGGAGCTCTGTATAAAAATTTAGAAATAAAAAATGGAATAATAGAGAATCCCTAATACATCAGTTCTCCTCTTGAGAAGCACAACCGTGTTATCTGGAACTCAGAAAAACCTCAGGAGAATTTCCAAAGCATCTCTACATGTGATAAACTGCTCAGAGGGCGACTAAATCGTTTATGGTCTTCCAGTGTAAGATTGCATTTTATTATGATTTATGGGAGACTGTTATGAGGAAAGCTGAATGCTGTATTGATTGGGTTTAAAGGTATGTGATTGTATTTAATTTTGCTGCTTTTTGTTATGACCTATGGTCAAGACAAATAAACATGTATTACCACTGTGCCTTGATTTAGCAAAGGTAACCTATGTTGTTAGCTAAGATAAAGGGGCTTGTTTATAAGGCATCTGTATCCTGAGGGAAGTTAGGGGGTGCGGGGGAGAAAGAAAAGGCAAAAGGACTTCCAATAATTCAATAAGATGTTGGAAATGTGTAGATTAAACCAGAAGGCCAAGAGTAAAACATGATCAGCTTCAAAAGAACAGCTTCTCAACTCTCAGGGGTCCTTCGTTAAGAAGTCACCAGATAAGCAATTACCGTACAGTTCTCTTAATGACCAGGATCAGATGCAAGGAATCATTGCAGCAGGCACTGAAGAAGGAAGAGAGCAAGAAAGGGTAGAAAAAGAAAATGAAAATGTCCTATTAAATGATAATTATTCTTCCAAAGAAATCAAGCAAAACAAGGGGACAGATATCACAAAAGAATTTTCAACCATGCATCAAGCCCTGCTGTCTCAGAGCAATACATGATTAGTTGTATTGGTGTTTATTTGCAACAGAGTGCATTTTTAGCGGGGTGTTTGGGGTGCTCCTTCTGAGGAGCTTGTCCAGCTTGGGTCTCCACCCTGCACTCAGCTCTCACCTGTGGCTTCTAGAAACTGTCAGCATGTGACAGCAGGCACACCCCAGGAAACAGCTATGACTGCAGCACTTTGGAAAGCCTCATGTCTGTAAATCCCATGGACCTAGAGAAAAATAGAAAACATAGGGCTATGCATGGGGTAGTGTTATTGACATCACACTTCATTTTGGGAACTCTGAACAACCTGGCTTTCCCACTGTATTGAGCAATACACCATTTATCTGTGCTCTGCCTCTTTCCTGTCCAGATGCAGCATTGCCCAACGCCCATGGAATCAGGTAGGCGAACAGCTTTGATGATTCACAAAGAATCCAGATTAGGATCAGTGTGATGCTACATTTTCTATCTCTAAAGCATCTTCAGATGAAGTAATAGGGATCTCATTTCTCTGATTGCTGCTCCTTATGTATCCACATACTCACAACAGGGAGGTATTATTACCAGTTGCCAAGAAGTCAGCTATGCAGGGCTTCATTGACACTGGATAATTTGCTTCTCTATGAATGGTGATAGCTAATCTCTCTGTAGCTAGAATCATAGCGGAAGGAGACATATGGCAAAGTCAATTATGATTTTCCCTACCGAAACTGTTCTTAATGGTGTTTAACTATTGATCTGTTGGATCCTGGTGTACGTTAATGGGCGTAAATGATCGTACAAAGCAATCATATCTATACTGCTGCTTCCTCCTTTAACTACTCATATCCTCATTAAGTGGGAGAGGAACCTAGCAGGTTGTTATTTTAGAAGCCCCCCCCCTTTTAGTTCAAGGTATGATATTGGGGGTAGGGGAGGCTTCATCAGCAGCAAGCTTACAACTTTCATTTCTTTCTCTGTTCAATGTACTTAATGGCCTTTAAGAATAAAACATGTTCCAATGCTGCATTAACTCAATTATTATTTTAAAAGTACTTGGTACCTTGTCTACATTTTGATATTTCGAAGTAGTGTTGCTGGGGTGGGGTGGGGAGAATAGCCACAATTTGTTTCCCTTGGATCATTCCTCTCTAGGAAAACAACAACATGCAACTTCATTTCACCTCACCCTTCTTTAATTATATTTTGTGCAAAAAGAGATAGAGGGAGATCTATACCCAAAAGCTATTACTATGCTTATAGCTTCAGGACACGTTGTTACACATTGTTGCACGTTGTTACACGGTGTTACACGGTGTTGCTTCGGTTGTTGTTCCATGACGTTCCACGTTGTTGTATTAGTGATGGTGGAGAAATAAGATTTGTTGTTGTCGTTGTTTAGTCGTTTAGTTGTGTCTGACTCTTTGTGACCCCATGGACCAGAGCATGCCAGGCATTCCTGTCTTCCACTGCCTCCCACAGTTTGGTCAAATTCATGTTGGTAGCTTCGATAACACTGTCCAACCATCTCATCCTCTGTCGTCCTCTTCTCCTTGTGCCCTCAGTCTTTCCCAGCACCAGGGTCTTTTCCAGGGAGTCTTCTCTTCTCATGAGGTGGCCAAAGTATTGGAGCCTCAGCTTCAGGATCTGTCCTTCCAGTTAGAACTCAGGGCTGATTTCCTTAAGAATGGATAGGTTTGATCTTCTTGCAGTTCACGGGACTCTCAAGAGTCTCCTCCAGCCCCATAATTCAAAAGTATCAATTCTTTTCATTTTCAGTTTGCATTTAAACTCTTTTCATTTTCATTTACAGTTTGCATTTAAATTCTTTTCATTTTCAGTTTGCATTTAAAGGCACTTTCAGAAACAATGCAAAAACACACAATTTGTTATGACCTCATTCTACAAGTTTCTGTGACCCTGGAGGCTCAGCATTTGCAGGAGGTGAGGGGGATAGACAGGGAACCGCCTTGAGAAGACATTGTGGAACAACAGCCCAAGGATCCAATCAGCGTGTCACAATAGTTCTGCCACCACAGCTAGATCACCCACTTTACAAGTGGTGTCTGGTGCTTGTTGAGACTGGTAGGGTGGCAGACAGGGAGGCCAACAATAGGTGGAGCCAAGAGTCCATAGCAGGCAGAGATGGAGCCAGTGACAGATGGAGCCAACTAATTCTAGCTTTGTCCCCATCCTCCTCTTTGCTGAGCTCTACAAGGGCAACCCATGAGGAGAAAACCAATCAGCAGTAGCACACCCTGGACTGGTTGTACATAAGAAGGGAGATGAGTGGTGGCTGCCCTAATGCAGATTTACATTTGTGGGGGGCAGTGCCCCATTCATCCTACTATATCAGCTGCCTTTGCTCCTTACAGCTGCCACATCTCTGGATTGATAACCTGGAGGCCAGAAATCATTCTGTGGGTGATTGGTTTGTCCCAGGAACTAGCATTTATCCACATTGATGGTATTCATTCCTTTCTTGTGGGGAAAGAACAGCCAAAAAAATTACTGCACACAGGGGCAATCATTGTTGTCACGTGTTTACTGGATTGGAAAATGCATAAGATATGTTGTGATCATGAGGAGACAGTGGCATCAAACAGGTTCTCTCTCAGATGCTTTAGGCAGAGCCTGTATATAGACCCAAAATTGCTTAACAGATATTGGAATCATTTTAGGCTGTCCTTTAAGAAGTTAATTGTGTTCAGAAATATATGATGCCTTGAGAAAGGGCTGCAGGCTTCTGGCAAGGCCACAGCATGAGAGAGTACTGTAATAGGGGCAGTGGGATTCCCTTAAAGGCCATCATAAGGCATTGGACAGCTGCCCAGGCATAAGGTTAGCATGGGAGTGGTGAGCTACCTCCCTTGGCTATTAGGCAGCCCTTTGAAGTCACACATTGGCTTTTGCAGTCAGCAGCCATAAGAGTGAAACTAGAATTGGAAAAGGTTCAGAAAAGGGCAACCAAAATGATCAAGGGGATGGAGCAATTCCCCTAGGTTGCAGTGTTTGCAAACCCTCCAAGTGTCCCTATTTTCCAGTGACGTTCCTGATTTAGAGAAGCCATCCTGATTTCTGATTTGATCCAGGGATGCCCTCTTTTTCCTTTTCCTGAAGGCAGCCCTGCATAGGGGAGGTTTTTTTTTAAGTTTAATGTTTAATTATGCTTTTTATATATGTTAGAAGCCACACAGAGTGACTGGGGCAACCCAGTAAGATATGTGGGGCATAAACAGTAAAATTATCATTATGGAATGGGATGCCCTATTTTCATCGGAGAAATGTTGGAAGACTTTTTAGTTTAGAAAAAAGGCAAGTAAGAGGTGACATGATAGGAGTTTATAAAATTATGCATAGCAAGAAGAGAGTGGACAGAGAAAGGTTTTCCCTCCCTTTCTCATAACCGCTAGAACTTGTGAATTTCTGATGAAGCTGGACATTGGAAGATTCAGAACAGAGGAATGAAAGTCCTCCTTCACACCGCATACAGATAGATAAACTATGGAACTCCACCAGGAGGCAGTGATGGCCACCAATTCATATGGCTTTTTTTTTTTTTTTAAAGAGTTGCTCACAAATTCATGGAGGAAATGGTTATTGATGGCTACTAGCCATAATGGTTATGTTCTGTCTCCACAGTTGGAGGTAGCAATTCTTCTGAATATCAGTTACAGGATATTCAGGATATACAGGAGGGGAGAGTGCTCTTGTGCTCAGGTCTATGTGCGGGTTTCCCAGAAAAAAGTATCTGGCTGGCCAGTGTGAAAACATGATGCTGGAATAGATGTGGGTATCTTCATCTTAACATACTGAAAATAATATAAAACCAAGTATGCCCCTGATTAGCTGGAGAGTCTGACACCAACCTTGACCGGAGAAGTGAGAAGATGTGCTGGTGTGCTCAAGAGATTTCCCAGAAGCCCCTTGTCTTACCTGGAGATGCTGGGGATTGAACCTACGACCTTCTGGAGGTGTGCAAAACATGTGCTCTCCTGCTAACCCAAGAAGTTCATCCAAGCCATAGCATGCAGGTTTCTAATAAAGCTGCAGGACAGTTGCCTATAACTGCTCCCTTTTGTAATCCATGCAGATTGTAGCTTTCTGGCTGCTGACCTGCAATGCACTTATGTCAAGGGAGGATCAATAGCCATGGTTGTAGCCATTCCCTTTGGTGTCACATCATCTAGATTGGCATAAGGCCTTCCTCTCTCGTCCCCCTGCCCTTGCGAGAGAAAAGATAATTGGAGGGTTTAGTGCACTTCCTCGCTCTCTCTCCCTCTGCCATGCTGCTCCTTGCATTCTTCTTTCAGCATTGCAATGTGGTTTTGAGAAGCGGGAAGCTATTTAGTAGACTTTCTTGGGAAGCAACGAACCATATTATGAACTCCCAGGTTGAGGGTGCTTTTATCTCTCGGCATAAAGGACACCCTGTCAAGCAGACGAGTAACTGATCTTTCCTGGAGGAAAATCATCATCATCATCATCAGGAGGAGGAGGAGGAGAGCCAGGCCCAATGGTGACACAAGCAGTCACATGTGAAGGGGTTCTTTACTGCCAGAGTCCCTTGCTAGGAAATGATAGACAAGGGGAGAGATTTCTTATACCTAGCAGAAAATGTAAAGTAGTAGCTCCTTTTTCCATGATAAGTTACCCCTATTTATTTTATTTATGCTTTGCCATCTTCACAGTCTTCTTCTTAATTGTAATAAGGATTAGCATGAGTGGGATGCATACAGAAACAGACACACAATAACATTAGGCTTGTTTGCACATTACACGGAATAAAGATACAAGCTGTTTCTGCACCCATAGAAATGTCTGTGTGAAAGAGAACACATGTATTGGGTTGTATAGCTCAACTACTGTGTACACAATTGCTCTTCAATCATGAGTTTCCATAGGTCATTGGACTGCAACTCCCATTGTCCTTAACAATAGGTTACGACAGCTAGGGATGGTGCGAATTGCAGTCCAACAATATTTGAAGGCCCAGTGTTGAAGAATTCGGGTGTACACAGGCTGTGCAGTCATTGAATGCCACATGTGAATAACCTTAGGGGTGTTATTCATGCCCAAAGGGGCACGCAAGCAAGCAAAATCCTCCCGCCTCTCCTCTTATGTGTGTGTGTGTGTGTTTCGGGCTTTAACCTGTCTCAGTGATTGGCTGAAGCAATCCTGAAAATACAAACTCAACATGTGGGCAGGGCATTCAGAGTACGCCTCTCTTGGAAATATCCCCAGGCCACACCCCTAACTGGCCCTACTTCACAGCTGCCTTTGCCTGGCAGAAATGTGACCTTGAACTTCAATAATGCCTTTGGCTGGTGTGTGAGATGATGTGCAGAGGATGCCCACTTTTACCCCTGGCCTCACCCGCCACTGTCACGTGACACACAAGTCAAAGCTTGCCCAGTACAGATGTGGCCCTCAGGAAAATAAAGCTTTCTCACCCCTGGTGTGGTGGGAAATTCAGGTCACCAGGGAATTGAGGGACCTACCTATGAGGAAAAGTTGCAGCATTTTTTTGGGGGGGGGTGGGGGTTAGTTTTGAGAAAAGGCAAGTAAGAGGCAACATGATAGAGTTCTGCAGAATTATGCCTAGGATGGAAAAAGTGGATAGAGGAAAAATGTTTCTCCCTCTCTCACAGCACTCGAACTCATGGATGTCCAATGAAGCCAAATGTTTGAGGATTCAGGACAGACAAAGGAAAGGACTTCTTCATGCAGCAAAGAGTTAAACTATGGAACCCATTCCCACAGGAGGCAGTGATGGGCACCAACCTGGAAAGCTTTAAAAAAGGATTAGACCTATGTAGGGTATGGCCACCAATGACTACTAGCCATGATGGCTATGTTCTCCCTCCATAGTTGGAGGCAGTAATGCTTATGAATGCTAATTGCTGGAAACCACAAGAGGGGAGAGTGTTCTTGTGCTCAAATCCTGCTTGTGGGTTTCCCACAGGCATCTGGTTGGCCATGGTGAGCACAGGATGCTGGACTAGATGGGCCATCAGCTTGATCCAGCAAGGCTCTTCTATGTCAACACTAAGACCTTGAACTGGGCTCAGGGACAACCAGGCAACAAGTGCAGCAGCTGCAGTCTCCAGGCCAGGCACCCCCAACCTTCAACCCTCCAGATGTTTTGGACTACAATTCCCATCATCCCTGACCACTGGTCCTGTTAGCTAGGGATCATGGGAGTTGTAGGCCAAAACATCTGGAGTGCCACAGGTTGGGGATGGCTGCTTCAGGCTGTCTTGAAGAGAAACCCCTTGAACAGTCCCAGATTACTATTTGCTTCCCATAATTTGAATTATCAGATACTATCTCCATATATATCTGTTTTCCAGCTTGTTTGTTGTCTGTTCCTGCCCAGGAGGTAACCACTTCCTCGAGTGTCTCACTTTGTTATAAGATTTATCATGCACTGTTGACCCTTGCAACAGTACAGGTATTTAGTGTTGGCACACTATGGCTGAAGCAATAAATCATTGGATAGGAAGGAAACATCCATTCAGAATAAAGAATTTATCTTTATGTGATTGGGGGAGAGAAAATAGAGCCCCGTTTGAGGCCATGACAAAGCTCACCAATAACACAATAATAAATTCCATACTATTATTGCTGAGGATGAACTGGCTGAAGATACTGGTATACACACACACACACACACACACACACACACGGGTTGAAAGACACCCTTGAGGAGAGCAGGAAATAGAGGGAACAAGACAAAAATCAAAAACCAATATTGCATACAACCTTTTGCTGTAATTGATGGATATGGATTGTTTTGAATTAACTTTTTATTATGTCAATTGTGTGTGTGTTTTAGGAAAAGGAATGGGATACATACTGTATATTTAAATAAATGCATAAACATGTTACGAGACTCTATGTAAATCGATGGCACCCCCCTGGTTACCAGGAAGTTGTGTTTAATCAGACTTGGCCACACACTGCAGGGGGACTGAAAAGCAAAATGTGAGCAAGTGTGAGTAATTTTAACAAATTAAGTACCATAGCATGGGGACATTTTTCAAGAATGTCAAGAAAGAAAGAAAGAAAGAAAGAAAGAAAGAAAGAAAGAAAGAAAGAAAGAAAGGAAGGAAGGAAGGAAGGAAGGAAGGAAGAAAAAAAACACCATCTTGATTATTTTATATGCAGGACCGCTGGCATGTACGCACACACATACACACAACCACTCACACACCTGCAATCTGGTACCACACTCCAGAAACAGATTACCCACATGATGAACTGTTTCGTGATGATACTTCACATTTGTATAGTGCTTTCAAGTACTCAAACTGCTTAGCTCAGTGGCAGAACATCTGCTTTGTATGCAGAAGGGCCCTGTTTCAATCACTGGCGCTGACAGGTAGGACTGGGAAGGACTCCTTGTATCAAACTGGAGACCTAGGCAGGGCTCAGAAAGATTCCGTACCTGAATCCCTGGAGACCCGATGCTAGTCAATGTCAACAATACACTTGATGTAAGGCAGATTCCTATGTTCCTGCCATAGCAGTTCCTCATAGGGTCAGGGAAGTAATAAAAATCAAGAAATTGCTGTGAATTTTGTTTGTGAATGTTTTCGCCGCCCACCTCCAAAATCACTCAGTTGTATATTTCGAACTGTGTTGAAGTTCTGCAAGTATTACTATTTTTGTAAGCGTTTATTTGTTCTTTCTTCATTTCCCATTTACTGTAAGGGAGGGGGGTGTAATTGAAATTAGTTCTGCCACTGTGTCACTTTCATAAGGTATTAAAGAATGCAGAGATCCCCAATGAACTTAATTTTTAAAAATTCATTTTCCTTTTACCCTGGCTGGGGAAAGAGTCAAATTTTTAAATGCAATATGACATATGGCTGTTCATTATTTATACATTCTGTATCAGACTATAAATTCTACTTTGGACATATATCGAAGAGCTGAAGCTATTTCAGTTACAAACACATAAATCATAGTTACGGTTATTAGTCTAAATGCAATGCCACCCAAGTTCTAGATCAAAACCTTTAAAATCCATTATAATTGACGGTTGCTGCATAACTAAGGCCTGATTTTATGAAAGGGGTTCATTATTATTGATATCTTTGAAACATTTTTATTTCTAGCTGTGAGAAAAAAAGTTAAAGGTGAATGAGTAGTTGCTGGAAAGTGTGGGGAGAAATTGCTATTTATTTATTGAATTTAATATTTTCTGTCTTTGGCAGTGAAATTGCATGAGGATAACCCATTGGTGGCTGGTGCCCACTGGGACTTCCAACAGTAGGTAGCACCACAGCTAATAATAATAATAATAATAATAATAATAATAATAATAATAATAAATAATTTATGTATACCCCACCCATCTGGCTGGGTTTCCCCAGCCACTCTGGGAGGCTCCCAAAACAATATTAAAAATACAATAAATACATCAAACATTAAAAACTTCCCTAAACAGGGCTGCCTTCAGATGTTTTCTAAAAGTCAGGTAGTTGTTTATTTCCTTGACATCTGTTGGGAGGGCGTTCCACAGGGCGGGTGCCACTCAGGGGTGGAGGAAGGGGTGTGTGGTGGGGCGCTTTCTCCCGGGTGTCACCACTACGGGGGGTGACAAAATGCCAGGTGGCACTCACTGCGGGGCCTGCAGTGTGCCCAAGCCACAGGTCTCTCCTGGGAGCTTGCAGGCTCCATGCTGCCCAAACGGTCCGCCTGCTGCCTCCCCCTCAGCCTCCCCTCAGTAGGGCGACTGAGTGGGAAGAGGCAGGCAGACTCCTTGGAGTCCCCGCGGTGTGTCCTGCCCCGGCTTGCCCCACCCCATGGGCGGCTGGACCCAGCTCTGGGCGCAGGGCACACTCGCCGTCCCAGGCACCCAATCGGCTTGCTCCGCCGCTGGTGCCACCACCGAGAAGGCCCTCCGCTTGGCTCCCTGTAACCTCACTTCTGAAGCTGAGCAATGGGGGTGGAGATGCTCCTTGAGTTATACTGGGCTGAGGCCGTTTAGGGCCAACTCATTTTTGTTTGTCTACATCCTCTTCCCTGCTGAGTTCTACAAGGACAACACTGAGACTAAGGAGGAGGTCCACAGGCACTACCACCACTTGGATGGGTGCAAATAAGAAAGCAGGCAGGTGAGGGCAGTACCTCATTTGCCCTAATCAGTCACCCTCCACTGCTTCTGCCGTCTTTGAAAATGTTTGAGAGCAGTTGTGAGGTTTGAGGTTTGGCTGCCCCCAAAGAATTCTGGGAGCTGCAGTTTGCTAAGGGTGCTGAGAGTTGTTACAAGAACCCTATTGTCTTCATAGGAGTGGTTTAACAGCCATTCCTTCTTCCCAGGAATTTCTGGGAGCTGTAGCTCTGTGAGGAGAACAGGGGGTCTCCTAACAACTCTCAGCATCCTTCACAGTTCCCAGGATACTTTTGGGGGAAGCCATGACTGTCCAAGTGATATCATAGTGCTTTAAATTTATAGAATAGGTGTAGTTGGTGAAATTTGGAAAAATGGGTGAAGGTTACCTGCAGTATGGTTCAGCATAGCATGGTGAGCTAGCATGGGAAAGTGCTACTGGTTTGCTTTGCTTACCTGTATCTCTACAAGGTTCACTTCTAAGACCAGAAGAACTGTGCAGGCAGGGGTGGAACAGGGTGTTTGCAGGCTTTTTCAATGGGTTTCAATTATACATGATTTCACCAACACGTGCGGTGCCTTGCGGTGCTAGATGGCCCTAGCAGGTTATGGGGCAACTGACTTCTACAAGAAATAACAGGTGTGGTCTAGGTGTATGCAGGCTTCAACACTTTCCCTTTCCCTTTTCTTTCCTTTTTGCAAGTCTTAGGAAAACTCTCTTTTTTTGTTTTACTCGGAGAAACTCTGCAAGTTGTGAGCAAATGTAATTCAACCTGGGGGTATGATTGGTGCTGAATTTTGCCTAAAGAGAAATTCTGAAATGAATCTGGAGGTTTTCCTGCTTCAGAAGAACAGTCGGGACATTTCAAGGCAAGCAAAAAGCTTTCATGAGTCAAGTGAAATTTCTCCAGGGTTTTTACACGCATTCCAGGCTCTATAAAATGCTACATAATAAGAGCCCTCCTGAATCAGAAAGACCCATCTAGTCCAGCATCCTGCTCTCACAATGGCCAATCAGGTCCCTCCAGGAAGCCCATGGGCATGGCATGAAGGTGAGAGTGCTCCCCCTTGCTTTTATTCATAAGAACATAAGAAAAGTCCTACTGGATCAAGCCAAGTGCTCATCTAATTTAGCATCCTGGTCAACCAGATGCCTATGGGAAGCCCACAAGCATGCTCTGAATGCACCAGTACTCTTCCCACTACAATAGCATATGCCTCAACCAACAATGATTTGAGCTCACACCGTCATCTTCAAAGCCAGCATCTTTAGGTTACCCTTATTTTATTTTGGAAATCTTTGATGAAGCCATAGTTTGCTCTTTTTCGGACCATGGAAAAGATTAAAGCACTGATTATGTCTGACCAAAAATGAAAGGAGACTGTGAATAAGAATATGCTCTGTACTAAAATAGTTTGATGTTAATCTTGGCTCTTTCAGTTCCAGTAGTACAAGGTCATGGTACAAAACTTGCCAGCCTAATTCAACAAGATAGAAAAAGATGCGTCTCCTGAGCCCAATCAAGGATCTGAAACAGAACTTCAAAGGGATCCCTGAGTCAGAGGCTCTCATGTGCTGTAGCTACAGGTTTGCCAACTGGAAGGCAAAATGACTTTAAGGCTGGGCCGTTCAAGAGCTAGATTATAGCAGAGCTCTTTCCTGCTTATGAATTTAGTCAGAAATGTAGGCAAGTATAGGAATGCCACCCCCAGAATACAATGGGGGCATATTTACCACACCCAAAATCCCCTGGGAAGAAGGCTTCAGTTGGCCTTACTTATTCCCATGTAGCTGGGGGGTGATCACATGATCACTTGGCCAATAGTCACCCAGGCTATATTAGCCTGCTTCTCCCACCCTCTCTAATTATCTGTTATGGGCTTCTGCTAGTCTACGTTGAAGGGGCCAAGTAGGAATTGTGGGGTGTGGGGAGGGGGCTTAGTTGACTGTGGGACTCCATTTTTTCACCTACTCCATACTGCTGGGAGTTGCCCTCCCTGGAGTGGCATTTTTGTTTGATTGTTTCAATTGGGTCGCCATCCAGCCAGAAAAGTCAGTTTAAGATCTGGTTTGGTATTATCTGTGGCATTAGTGGGTTACGGGCACTCTTGGGTCACCCAGCATGAGACAGTTTAGAAACCCAAGGGGTGTCTTTTAGACTTGGCATGTACATCAGGGTGAATGCCAAACTGGCAGGGCCATGGTGTCCCTTTTGGGTTATATGCCCCAAGCTCTCATTGCAAGGAGAAAGGATTCCTTCCAGTCCTTTGCAACAAGCTGAGCTTGTAGACATGCCCAGAAGTAGTGAGGGGGAAAATCCCACCCATCCACCCCACTGAAGCAAGGAACTTCCTTGCAAAGATTATGTTTTGTTTTGTTTTGTTTTGTTCAGTCAGGTTGTTTAGTGTTTGCAGATCTTCCAAGTTGTGATAGTCAGGGCTGGCCCAAGACATTTTGGCACCTGAGGTGAACTGCAAAATGGCACCCCCTGGGACCAGGGAAGAAGGGGTGAGCCTGCCTGGTTGTCAGTGGGCCAAGTTCAAGGTTGACAAAGAAACTCCTGAATAATTCAGGACTAACCATAAGAACACAAGGAGAGTCTTGCTGGATCAAGCTGATGGCCCATCTAGTCCAGCATCCTGTTCTCACAGTGGTCCACCAGATGCCTGTGTGAAGCCCACAAGCAGGACCCAAGCACAAGAACACTCTCTCCCTGCCTGTGGTTTCCAGGAACTGGTATTCAGAAGCATTGCTGCCTCCAACTATGGAGGCAGAGCACAGCCATAATAGCTAGTAGCCACTGATAGCCCTGTCCTTCATGAATTGGTCTAATAATCCAGAGTAGAAGAAACATAGGTTGGTAGTAGAAATCTGCTCTGTGTGCGGAAGGGCTCAATCCCCACCCTGACATCTCCAGGTAGGACTTGGAAGGGCTTCTGTCTGAAACCATGGAGAGATACTGCCACACAATGTGAACAATACTGAGCTACATAGATGGAGCCATCATCTGAATCAGTTAAGGCAGCTTTCTGTCTTCCTACTCCTGAGTTATGGTTACTCCCCTGGGCTCCAGTTAGGAGGTGGGGTGGGGTATAGGAACAATCCATCATTCTGATGCAGAACCAAATAATACAGAAAACTACAAAGTAAAGCAGATTATGCTCTGGCTATTTCTAATGTTTCATTGGGGTGTGGGGAGAACAAGCATTTAACAATATCCCCCCCCCCACACTTGGTTTTATACATCAGAAAGAAGCTCTGAAGTGGGGTGGGGAGGGAGGGCACTAGGCAATTTTGCTTCTGTTTTTGTGGGTCACCTTGAAAGCAGCCGAATGGAAAATGAAAAGGAAGTTAGTTTAACCCTTTTGCCTGACCTGTTAGGCTGGCTGAGGCAGGCAGGAGAGCTTTGATTTCAGAAGTGTTTCCCTCCCCATCCATTCGCTCAGTTGGTTTAGCTTTGGTGCTTAAAAACACGCACACTTAAAAACAGTCTAGCCTTTCAGTAATTTCCCTGAAGTTCAAGAGAACTGTCGGTTAAAGAATCTTAAGCACAAGACTTAATAAGTGCCCACAAAGCCATGGCTGGGGTGATCTTTTGTCCTGGGCAAGACTTTAACACATGTGTGCTGTGCTTTAAACATATGCTAAATATGTTTTAATACGGTGTTGCTTTAACAGGATTGCTTTATTGCTTATTTAAGTTATTGATGTTTATATTGTAATGTTTTAATGGGATGGTTTTATTGTGTGCCTTAATTATGGACAATTATATTTTAATGCTTATGTCCCTGGCTTTTATACTTGAAAGCTTATTTTCACATTAAGTGGTTAACAACAGCAGCAGCAAGTAGTTGATATTGTTTAATTCTGTATCTGAAATTTTAATGTTTGTGTTCCCGCCTCCCAGATTTTATTCTTGTACACCACTCAGAAGCCTTTGGCACCAAGAGGTAAAATCACCCTAATCATCATAGAGCCCCCCCCCCAAGTTTGCAATTGCCACACTCAGATTATGAACTCTGGAATCCCATAATACAAAGACACTCCCATGAGGCCCCAGCATAACATCTGGATGCCACAGGTTATCCATCCCTGCTGTAATGCTTGCCTGAAACACAAGGCAAGAATTAAGAGCCCCTGAGTTCTCATCTGGGCCAGATTTTAAACTGAGCCAGAGAAGAATTCACTCCTCCCATCAGTCCCACTCCTCCTTCCCATACACATGGCTTCTTCCCCTGATCTTGCTTACTTCACCCCCCAGCATACACATTGTGTAGATACCAGGGAGGAGGAAGATAGGGGATAGAGCCTGCAGGATCAGGTAGGTGGGGGTAGTGGTGGTTGGAAGCTGGTGGGTGAGAAAGGATCAGACTAGGGCTGTGCACCAGATGAATCCAAGACCTAAGCCAAAACTGGCATATTCAGAGGGACTTGGGCTTAGGACGAGTCAGGCACAAACAGCAATGGACTGCTATAGGTCAGGTTGGAAGCCCCAGCATTATCTGTGGCTGTGGGGCTATCTTACCCATAGGCACTAGATGTGTGGGGCACCTGGGTGCTGGGCTCTCAGGGGCGCTAGGCCAAGAGTCCGGGGCCTGAGAGTTGAGTCCGGGGAAGAGCCCACCTGTCAGTCGGAGCGCCGCAACAGGCTCTTCTGCTGCGGGCGGCTCTGTGCCGTGAGTTCGGGACTGACCGAGCCAGCGAGACTCTGAGGCAGGCAGCTGGCTCTGCCCGCCTGTACACCTGGGACTGGGCAACCAGGGGGGGATCTTTGCACACACACACCCGCCACATATGCTTAAAACAGCCCTGTGTGGCTGTCAGGGGATGGGGCATCTGGCAGGAAAGAGAGGAAGCCATCAGGTGGGAGCACCCTGCAAAAAGGTCAAGACCTACCTTGACTACTCATTTCATCTTCCTAGCAGAAGGTAGGATAAGATCCTGCTGCCTGACTCTCTTACCTGCCTGAGGCAGCAATCAATCCTTCTTCCCAGAGAACTTTGGGAATTGTAGCTCTCTGTGAGGGGGCTTGGGGGAGGCTCTAAAGAACTCTGAGCACCCTTAAGAACCTACAGTTCCCATGATTTTTTTTTTTTTTTGGGGGGGGGAACCACAGCTGCTAAAGTGGACTAATAGTGCCTTAAAGGTATGGTGCAGATGTGGCTGTCGTTTCCGCATCATCTGCTATCAGGCTATTTCTCCTTCCATAGTTCATAGCATCTTTTTCAGTTTATATATTGCTTGTGCAATGAATTGCTTTGAAGAGGGCTTTAAGAGACCTTTTTTCTTCCAAATATTACACCAGAAAAACATTAGAATTATGAAAAGACAGTTAAACCAGAAAATCTCACAGTTTAGGGGGAACTTACCATATGCCTCATAACTCTAGGACACAATGGGGCATCCTTTTAACTATGTCCTTAACGCCCCTGATTGGAGCTTTGTGCTGGAGGGCATATGTTGCTTTCATAATCTTGCATTTATGTACAGCCCACACCTTCTTTTAAACGTTAATCTTTTAATGCACCGCTGTGGTTGGAGTGTGTGTGTGTGTGTGTGTGTGAATAATCTTCTGTCTTTTTTGGAGGCATTAAATGTGAAAAAAATGTATACATCACATTTTAAATAATCCAACTTTTTCTTTAAAAAAAAAACCCTTTAGTATTAACATCAAAATTTGCAAATATCACAAGCACAAATTCACAATCCATCAGTCTCTTTCACAAATACAATATTCATAACAACTGCATTTTAAAAGCTACCCATTCTAACATCCCTGGCCATAACTCTATATAATTCAGTAGTCTTTATAGTCCTTCTTAATGATTCCCCCCCCCTCATTTGCCATCATTTAATCCAGTTCATAACTCCTGAAAGGGAATTTTACTGAAATATATATATCACAATCACATCTTATTGTGGGTGTATTCTGCAGCATGTTCTTGACACAAATAATATTGCATCAGCGCAGTGGGCTCCTCCTGATTTACTTTGTTCTGTGCTGCTCCCTCGATGCTACCACATTCTTGGTGTCCTGAGGGGGCTACAATGCAACAAAAGTCAACAAAAATAAATCAGAACATTTATGGAATCAAAGGTTAGAGGATTTCAGCAGGAAGTTAGGGGATATATGCACTGAATAGAAATGAAGAACGGTGACCGCCCCAAACAAAGGTGCAAACAACATTGACATTGGGATCACGTGTGAAACCCCTTATAGCATCATGGGCAGAAATCATAATGACTGCACAATAAAAAAAGAATGTCTTAAGGGGCCCTAAAATCTTACATATCCAGCAATTACTTTGTACTGCTGCGTAAATCCATCTTGGTCTATATGGTGTTTGATACCACTGATAAAGGGGTTGTTGTTTTTTTTATAAAAGTTTCCAAATGTTAGTCTCGGTACGATCTTTGCCCATAACCATCTCCATCCAAATATGTTTCATTCCTGCCCTGGATCTTTGTTCGATTTCTTTTCCAGACCTGTTTCTTTGTGGCTGAACCACCTTCTTGTTCAGCAGAATTATGGATGCTCCAGGGATTCCTGCAGATACCCTCTGAATGCCTGGCTTTCACACATGATGTCAGTGGAATACGATGTTGGCTCTCTGTCATAATAAGGCCTTTCTGACAGTCCCCAGAAGAGTATAGAGAATTCATGAATCCCATTCACCTTATGCCCTTAAAAGCTTGGCACTTCCTACGGATTTGGTTTGAATTTTTCAGAGAGGGGGGGGGGTCAGTCTCGTATTATTTGTAAGATTCCCCCCCTCCTTTTGCCTTGGCCAGAAGAAAACTCAGTGATGTGGCCCCCATGTCCACATCACCTTACTGTAAATGCTATAGAATGATAAACCATCCAATGAACCAAAGAATTTGGCACATTTCCCTTTTTTGGTCTGGCCTCATTTTGCTCCCAAACATAAACATATTCCCTTTAAAATGCATCTTCAAAGTCTACTTCAGCTCCTGCCCTTTGGGGACTTGACATATCAAAAGAAACTTGCTGACATAAACTGGTATGTGGAGTTTGATCTATTCTAATATATGATTTTAATGTTTCTCATTTTCCTGGCTTGCCAATTCACATCTATCATACATTGTCACATTTAAGTTTCCTAAATTACTGCTTTTAACTCTTTTTTTTGTCACTTCTTTGCCAAATAGATATATTCTAAAGCTCTGCTATTCCCCTCACCCCTAGCTCCATGATTGTATCTTAATATTAATAGGTTGAGGGGAAAATGGAAATTTTGCTCACTTAAGGAGACAGCAATTTTTTGATAGGGTTTTGGAGATTCAATATTGTCCTGCTTTTCAAATCCAAGGCTTGATTTAATCTCAAGGCACATAAAACGAAATTCGGGATGGCAAATCAAACAACAGAAAGGGCGAAGCATGTGGAGAGCTTCCCTGAGCATTTTAATTATGGATTTGAGGAGGGGAGAGAGACTACAAAATATCTTGTATATCTATTTTGCAGGTAAAGACACAATGCATTTCCTGTTAGAGGCAATGAAAAGTGTTACTGTGAATATGTTTGTTCTGTGGGGATGTTGTAAAGTCTATTAAGCAAGGAAAAGGAAGCTTTTTTCAACCTAAGAGGCCCTTTCCTTTCTGGAGAACCTTCTGAGGGCCACATGACAGAGGCAGGCAGGGTCCAGATGCAAAAGTGGGCAGTATAGTTAATATAATTCTTTACCATAGTGCCATAGGTTGCTTTTAACACACACTCAGACAACCCCCTTTATCCTCCACCCAGATAAGCAAGGGGCATTGTAAGATGTCAGTGAGATGTTTCAACTCAAGGAAAACACTCTAGGAGGGTATGAAGCAAGACTGGCGAAGGATGGGAGTGCTGAGAGTTGCTAAGAAAGCCCTATTCAGTACCCAGAGCTATAATTCCCAGAGTTCCCTGGGAGGAAGGATTGATTGTTAAACCAATCTGGGAACTGTAGCTCTGTGAGGGAAAGAGGGCTCTCCTAACAACTGTCAGCACGCTCAACATCTACTGCTCCAAGGATTCTTTGGGGAAAGCCATCATTGGGCTGATAGCTCAGTTGGTTAGAACACAGTTCTGATAATTCCAGGGTTGCAGGTTCAATCCAGCTGCTTATTCCTGCATTGCAGGGAGTTGGACTAGATTATCCTCAGGGTCCCTTCCGACTCTACAATTCTGATTCTATTGTTAACATGGTACGATAGTGTTTTTAATGTGTGGTGGTGTGGATGTGGCCTAAATGAATGAGCCAATGTCAGTCATATCCATTATATTCAATGGGTCTATTTTGAGCAAGACTGGAATTGGGTTGAGCCAAGGGATACAGTCCATTGGGATTTGGAAAGTACATTCAATGAGGGAGAATTTGGAGCGAGCTTTTGATGATGCGCCTAAATCCAAGATGGGGGAAATTGTGGCCTTCCAGATCTTGTTGGACTACAGCTGACACTATTTCTAACCATTTGCCATGCTGACTGGGGCTGATGGGAGCCAGAACCTAACAAAATCTGGAATACTTCCTAACCTAAATGATACCACCCATAGCCATTGGCTATCTTGATCACATCCATAACTCTTATGTTGCTAAATATTAGCTTGATGGGTTTTGGTGTTACCTAAAACTCATTCCCAAGTCACTCTTTTCATACTTGCAGAGGATATGACCATGGGCTAGAGGAGCTAGTGAAGACCTTTAATTTTCATTAAAATCTCCCTTTTGCTATTCACCGCTGCCAAATTTAATGCAACACAAGTAACATTTACTTGTTTCTCAGTGCCACAAGGCACCAAGGTTAGCTATTCATCTTAACCTTCCATTTGGAAGCCTAACTTAATTCTGACTTAATTAACATGCTGCTGTTTGGTATTTTTCACAGGGAAAATGCAAACAAATATGGTAATCCATCACGGGAAATTTGTCTTAATTAGCATAACGTTCACTGGGTGATTTCATGCATTCCGAACCACAGTGGACTCCCGAACTGAGGGCCTTAACAGGAAGTAGAGAAATTGCTTGAAAAGGCAATTTCATAGGTCCTGAAGAAGTGTCTTTAAATTAAATGCAAATTATGTTAGAGGATGATCCACATGACATATAATTTGCAACACTCTTCTGTGGGGCTTGTTCTCTGTTATAGGATATTTTCCATGAGCGAAAATATTTCAAGGTGCAATTATTCTCTACCCCTTATTAATATAGTAACTATTGTTTGGTGTCTATGATGAGATGTCCTGGGGCTTCAGCTTGCAGAGGATTCACACTAAAGGATTTTGCATTTCAAATGTAACCGTGCTTTGTACACATTTCTGTGTGTTCCCAAATATGCCATAGTGACTCACAGGGTTCCTTTCTTACACAGGCCTGCCCATCGTAAGAGCACAGGAAGCCGCCTTATACTGAGTCTGACCATTGCTCCATCTAGCTTAGCACCATCAACACTAACCTGGCAGCAGATCTCCAGGGTTTCAGCCTGGGACAATCCCAGCCCTATCTGGAGACACCGGGGACTGAACTGTCAGAGCTGAAGTCAGACGCAGGTTGGGAAGAAAGGAAGCAAATCTCCGATACCAGTGAAGTTAACTCTTTATTCAAGGAAATGTAATACAACTCAGCCTAGTGGGCTCAGCAACCCTTCCAAGTAGGTCTTGCCTCTATGGAGCCATTGCCAGGACTGAAGGTTCCTGCCTTCTACCAGCCTTAAGGCCCCTGTCTTCCAGGATGTTTCCTAAGCAGTTTCAAACTACATTTGCACACCTCTGACCTCCGTTCAGCTCTTGTCATTACTCTGTGCGTTCTTGGAGCCAGGGGGGAGGGGAGCTTGTCACAGCAGGAAGGGGAGACTCCCTGGCTTTGTCAGCAGTTTTTTGCCCCCCCCCCCCACTCCACTGCTTCAGCTTCAAAGGTGAATTGCTCTTCTTGCTCACTAAAGCCTGTTGCCCTTCAGCATCCAGCCCCAATCTCCCTCTGACTTCTCTCCAGTGTCCTACCACCAATCCCCTGGCTCTGAGCCTTCCTCCTCTGGGGGTTCCTCAGCTGGTGCCTCTTCATTCAGCCAGTCCCTGATATGAACCTGGTGCCTTTTGCATATAAAGTAAGCGCTCTGCCATTGCAGATGGGTGAATTTCGGTCAATTTTGATTTCTCTCCGTTTCTCATTTTTACAGTCTCTACAATTCTCTCTCTCTCTCTCTCTCTCTCTCTCTCTCTCCCTATAGTTTGCTATAGAAAGGCAGCATACAAATTGATGAAGATATACTAATTTTTGCAAAGCAATTTATTGCAATACAATGCATATGGTATGTTATCTTCAATAACATGTGCATTTTATGCCCACTTTATCATATAAAATATATGCATTGTTCTACACATTACTTGATTGGGGAAATGCATTGCAAAATTTGGGAAAGTGTGAATTTTGAAAGAAGGCTGTGTATTGTTTCAGATTGTTTGGTAGGCAGATTATATAGGTTCACTTTTAAATCCAAAGGGTATCAAATTTCCCACCCCAACTATTACTGAGCTACAGCCCTATCCATCGTAACAGCAACCATTTTGTCCAACCTATCTAAAGGCAGATGAGGTTTTATAATTGCTCAAAAAGCATGCTGAGTTAAAAAAAAAAACCCAGAAAAGTCTGGGAGACATTTAAACAGACAATTAATTTCCATTTCTCTTTCTGTGATAAACGGGCAGCAGCCCAAAAAGCATTTTCAGCATTATTGGAAGTTATATAATTCTCTTTTCTCCGTTTGCCCTTTCTATAATGGCCCATAGTTCAACCGAGAGTAAAAACTGCCGTCTCAGCGGCAATGTGAGGTAATTCTCATTCCAGGCTCTGGCATGAGCATCGTCTCCTACAGTTGTCAGGGAGTATTCAGTGAGAGATTGTTGATGCTGCGTCCCTTTTGGCAAAATGTCACTTTATTTTTAGGTGTAGGCAGTGAAGAAGAGAGTCCATTCCACCTCAGCCTGGAAGGAACATTACACAGAAAACCAATGGCTGGCACCAACTAAGTTTTACTCAGGCCACATTCACACCATACATTTAAAGCATTATGCTATGACTTTAAGAAGTCATAGCTTCCTCCAATGAAATTTGGGAACTATAGTTTGATAAGGATGATGTGAGTTGTTAAGAGACCCATATTCCTCTTCATAGAGCTGCAGTTCTCTCAGTGGTTTAAAAGTCTATCCATCTTCCCAGGGCCACCAAGCTAAGGCCTTCCCCTCAAAATTCCCCAGGCAATCATCTGGAGTGGGGTCTTGTGAAAATGTAACTTTTAAGGGGAGAATTTTCAATAGGAAGAGAATACACTGGAGATGCATAGTACAATGGTACCTTGAGTTACAAACACCTCGGGTTACAAACGCTTCAGGTTACAAACTCCGCTAACCTGGAAGAGTTACCTTGAGTTGAGAACTTTGCCCCAGGATGAGAACGGAAATCGTGTGCTGGCAGCGCAGTGTCAGCAAGAGGCCCCATTAGCGAAAGCACGCCTCTAGTTAAGAACAGTTTCAGGTTAAGAACGGACCTCCGGAACGATTGAAGTCCGTAACTAGAGGCACCACTGTATCTCAGTTAGTGGTGGCAAGTGCTTCTTGGGATTGGTATGGTGGAAGACAGGAAGACCAACAGTAGGTGGTGCCAGTGGTAATGACAAGCACAGCCACCCACTGTAAGTAAGTAAGTAAAAAGTAAGTAAGTAAAAAGTAAAAAGTTGTAAGTAAAAAGGCAGGCAGTTGAGGGCTGGTTGAAGGCAGACAGAGGTTGGTGGTGCAGTGGCCTATTGACCTTAATGGACCAGCCTCCACTAATTGGAGAATGTCTATTTATATTACTATTCTTAGGTGTAATATATCTGTTTACAAATTTACAGAAATTAACAGCCTCAACGGACGCGTCACGGAACAAAAAAGTACACAGAAGCACACAGACAGGAAGTGTCAATCTCAATGCAAATCCATGACATAGAAATCCAAAAATCTTTGGCCTGCCAATTCTGAAAAACTACTATATCTGCTTTTCTTGTATGCTCTAGCCCAGTTCCCATGTTGCTCACAGGGAGCGGGCATCACAGGATTCATTAGGGGTTGGTCAAAACAATATCCCCAACGATGCAGGTGGAGCCAGGCATACAGCCCAACCCTCCAATAATTTCATGGTACCCCCTTCATGTGAATAACCAACAACAACAGGAATGGCAGGATTCAGCTGTACCTTGACTCACAGTCTTGTTCATATAGGAAGGGATTCAAACTCAGCATCTCCAGGTCGGGTTGGGAGAGACACATGTCTGAACCCCTGGAGAGCCAATGAAGCCAAGGGCAGTGAGGAGAAGACAAACAGATGTGAGAAGGTGCAGAAGCAAGGAGAACAAAAGGGAGTTGAAAAACATCGAAGCTACATGAATATGCTCATCAGTGACAGATATAACTGAATGCACAAGCCATTTTTCAATGCTCATAAATCCGAAAGACCAAAGTAGGGAATGTGTATCGTTGGCTCAGCCCTCTTTCTGGATGCCATCTTCCTTCTGATTGAATTACAATTGAAGGTGGGGGGTGGGCTGCACTGATGAAATTCACCTTCCATCCTGCGCTTGCTAACATAAATCAAAACCGTGTTCCTCCAAAACAGGTTCATTATTTTGAGCGTCACGTCCAAGCTGCTGCTCATCAAGGATCTCCATATTTTTGTTCTTTATGGCACTGGCGCACCACACAGATTTAAATTTAAAATTGCCCTCTGCAGCAGGAAGGGCCATATTTAAAGCATGTCTGTCCTCATCAGAGAGTGACATATTGGCAGTGGGGTGATTCTGGCAGGGGCTAATTCATAATTTATGCAGTGGATAAAAAGGTGCTCCTGTCTTAAAGTCAACAGCTGAACACTTTTTAGCAGTATCAAGGGGAAATTAAATTGGGGTGGAGGGCTGGCATTTCTGCAATTTCTTTACAGTATGAAAGACAGCTTCCCCAGCTTCCCATTCTTACAGGAAAGCCCTGTCTAGGGCACCATGGGGTTTTCGGGTCAAGATAGCACCCAGGAAGGCTGCAAAATGTAATCTACTATAGAGAAGATTGTTTTAGAATGAAGAAAAGGATATTCACACAGAAGGCTACAGGGAGGCAATGATCTCCATCTCACCCTGGGTGCATCACAACCAGCACTGTTTCTGGTCCACTACATTTCAACCTCCATTCAAACTTACATTCTTTGACCTGCTACCTGCTGTGGCTGAAACTTTTGTAATTAATTTCAAAATAATGTAATCATTTACAGGTATGCAAAGTTTGCAGACTAAAAAGCAACAGTAGGGAATAGCACTAGTAGTTGCTTGCAGGATTTCAGTTCCTGATATTGGATGGACATGTGAAGTGCCAAAACTTTCACCTCAGTTTCCATTTCCAATGATATCCTGCAACATCCTTACTAATGAAATCATCAGTCCCCTATGAAAGTAAGGTAAGTACAACAAGAACAATTCCACCCGGCCCCTAAGAATTTCACACACACTCAAATTCTCACTCTGATGATGATTTTCAGGTAACAATTGCTTTCCACATTAACTGATGCAGAATGGTTGCTTGTGGAGTGGAGGGCAGAATAAATTTTCAGTACCTCAATAGATATAATCTCACCCATGATGTGATGTAAATCTCAGAGAGAATAGTATGTCTTTTATTTGTTTTGTGAAATATCTTCAACCCTGGCAGGGATGATAACTTTTTCTTTTCTTGGGCCCAAAGGCAGGGCCCTGAAGTCTGCAGTTCAGCAGAAAACAAGCCATTTTATTACCCTGCACTTCCCAAACTTGAAGAACGGAGCAGATTAAATGACTTCACAATGGGATAAAGGATTGCTTCGGCTTCCAGGGGGGAAAAAAGTGAAAGTGCTATCAAGGTAATCACAACCCCCACTTCCCCCACAAACCTCATACTTTTAATATTTAGATTCCGTAGCCTGCAGAGAACTTCTTTCTGCTTATCAGATTTACAAGAAGGGAGAGCCAGGAGATTTACCGAGTCAATACAGCTTGCTCAACTGCATTTCTCATCCTCGGTTACCAGTATATTATAAATTAAAGTGGATTGGCATGATAAATGCATAGGCAAGGCGCTTTGATTTGTAAACAAGCAAAACTCTGAAGCAGAAATGGGCCCTTTGAAGGCCAAAGGTAGATATTTGAAAAGCCAGAAAATGCAGAATGCCCACACCAATGGGAAGGATAGCTAGTGTGAGCAAAACTGTTCTAATTTCCTTCAAAAATCCTTAGGATGATTTGCTGAAGTGGGAACTCATTCCCCTTAAATTTTCACTTTAAGGATAAGTTGAGGGCCATAAGAAATTACCAAGAGCCTGCTTGATCAAGCCCATCTAGTCCAGCAAGACCTGAGCACTCTCCCTTCTTGTGGTTTTGAGCAACTAGTATTCAGAAGCATTCCTGCCTCCAACCACAGATGCAGAGCATAGCCTCCATCATGTCTAGTAGTCACTCACATCCTCATCAGCCACCCAAACCACAAGCCCACACAGATAGATTCATTTCTCCCTCCCTCCCTCCCTCTCTCTCTCTCTCTCTCTCTCTCTCTCTCTCTCTCTCTTTTCTTTTCTTTTATTTAAAAAAGAAAGGCAGATACAGAACTATGGCACACTTAGCAAACTTGTTGCACAAGTAAGTGCATGATACAAACTAATTTGGCTTGAAATATAGAGGCTCCCAAGGCAGGCACCAGATTCCAGGGGATCTTTGACACAGGGCTGCCAATGCCTCCCCCCATACACACCAATGCTGCCATGGCAGCACAGCTGGGGCCCCTGGGGCCCTTGGCCATTGCCCTGCCTAGCCAACTGCAGGTGTGGTGCCTAGAGGCTCCAGACAATCAAATCTGTTGCTATGCTCTCCAGATTCTTTCAATGCCAGGGAAACCCCTCTGTTGTTTTCATCCTCTCAAGATGTGAAGCATTTGGGTAAGTTTTTTGGTGAAAAATACTTCAGATTGGTGCTGTTCATCTCTCTCCGAAAATGAGCTATATTAACACATACTGCTGGGAAAAATATATACTATAGTCAAATGAAATTATGGGCAGGATTCTGAGTTTTTCCTTTCGTTTCTCCTCACCTGGATATTAAACCAGAAGAATGAGGAGCAAAATTTTCATGACACTACCAAACAAAAAACAAAAAACCCACCACCACATGGTGCCCTGAATCTACACCCAATCAACACTGCATTGGAGAAACCTGACATCCAAATAGTTATTTCCAGAGGGAGCATTGTGAGACTCCTGCTCAGCCTCATACCCATTGTGTGCTTGTGTCCTGCAGGGTTCCATTCTGTCCTACTTAACACCATAACAGGGGGTAACTAACCTGCAGCAAACAGGCTGCACACACACCCCTTCCAAGAGACCCTCCCAAATTTGTCATTTTTTAAAAAAATGGTACATAATGACAGAGCAGCATCATAAAGCCAAATTGGAGGGAGGGTAATGCCCTCTATCTAGGGAGTCTCAGGGTATAGAGGGGTAGGAAAAGTGGCAGTCAGTAGACAATAGGATACTTGGGAGCACCATTATCACCATAATTAAGTTTGCAGCTGGCTCTGCTCCCTTTCACATTCCTCCAAATTTGGGTTGAAGGTCATTTTGGCACAGCCCTAAAGTGGCTACGGATAATCCACCTTTCCTCTGCCATGGGATGATGGCAAATTCACATGTTCACTGATTAGGATGGTCATTGCAAACCAGCATTTAGGAACCAAGTTCTCCTTGAGAACTCGGAAAACTTGCATCCTCCCCATCCTACACTGTTCACTCTGACTAGGTACTTCTCCCTGCATCATGACCCATAAATTGAGTTGACTAGAAATTGCTACTGCATGGTGGTATCTGGTGTTTAATGGTGAGGTCTCAGTTGGCAGCAACGAGCTTCTTATATGCTGGGGCTGTGCACACACACCTGCCCTGGTCACCACCACCGGCTCCAGCACGAAATCATTTGAGGGGCTGGGGCTAATGTTTAATTCCCTTCAGTGGGAGAAAATCAGAATTAACCGAGAGTGAGGATAACTGAAAGCAATTTAAATCACACAAGCAAACATTTCCTCCATATCGCTAACAAATAGTTCATTTTTTGACATGGCCAACATGTTGAGCAGAATAGTTTTTGGCTCATACCTAATTCCCCTCTCCCCCATTGCCTCAGTTTTAAATAAATAAAAAAGTGGTCATGTAATATCCTTGATTGATTAGGTTTTCTCATCATTTAGAGTGACTTTGTCACTTTGTAGATGGGGGAAATTCTGTGTATCATAGAAAGGTTATATTTCAGGTGTCAGAAAGCCTTCTGTGAAAACAGGTTGTCAGGGGGGAAGAGAGAATGATAAATCAAAAGGCACCTAACACCATGTATGAAATACCTGTAACAATAGCTTCTCATCCCACTCTCGAGCCACTGATAGAGTATGATTTGTAATCCTAGTATGAAAAAGGCATGCCTTTCATTTGAAGCCAGCCTGGCAGACGGAGGAAGATAACAAGAGGGAGAATATTCAATTTGAAGATGCCTTCAAGGAAAGCCGTCAAAGAGCCCACCAAAAGATTTATCAGTGTTGAACTACAGATTCAATAAAATCTTTGACACCTTTAGATAAGAAAAGTAATATTTTATGATTCAGAGAGGGCCATAGGCTCGACTTAAGAGCACAGCCTAAGCAGCTTTGACTGTGCGGCTCAGGCTCTGAATAAAGGATGAGTCTAAAACAGCCATCCCTGGAACGAAGGTTCATTGGAGGGTAGGCCCCAAGATTTTTTCCTTCACTGCTCAGAGACAACAACAAAAAATGCATTAATAAAATGAGTGTCCCTCACCCTCTTCTCTCTCACACAACCCCATTTTATACCATCACCCATCTTTCTCACTATCACCTCTGATGTTAAATCAGTATCATTGCAAAGCTACAGGGTTCAATGCCCAGTTCAGAAATAATAATAATAATAATAATAATAATAATAATAATAATAATAATAATAATAAAGCCATCCAAGAGGTCAAAAGTGATGGATGTAATACAGCAAAGCAATGTGAAAAAATATGCACCACATTAAACAATAGGAGGCAAATCTTCATACATACAACAAACCCAACTGTGGTTCCTTGTCCTCAGGATGACAGCTATGAAGTCAGCCATTGATTGACATTTTTAGGCATGGTGGTGTATTTAACAGGGGAGAACCTGCTTGACTATTGCAACCCTTCTGAGAATGGTAGTTTGCCTAACTTTAATTTGTCAGCCCTTTAATTTATCAGCCCTATTGCCTATTACCTGCTTTTTATTTTTTGGATTCTCCAGCTCTCACTGAAAACAATTGAAACTTCCAGCTTCTGTCTGCAAGCACTGAAAAAAAATCTGGTTTATTCATCCCTGCTTTTTTGTTGTTGCTTGATTTATTTGACTTAAGATCAAGCCATGATATAAATCACTTTAATGTTGCTTCAGCATTGCAGCTGGAAACCAATGGTGCATGTTCTCTGTGTCTCTGACGGTTGCGTGTTTATTATGCACAGCAATTAAACATCTCTCCCCCCCCCCAACATGCACTTTTTTTCCTAGACAAATTAGAACCAAGCTTGTTTGTGATTTGGCTGGCAGGCTTACAAATCTCACTGTGGTGGCGTGCACAGTGTTTCCTAATATTTCTGTGTCATGGTGGATGTCGTACGAGGAGGGCTGCTCCATCTCCTGAGCAAAGCCAGCTATGATTCCTTGCTGATTAAGTGGAAATAATGCCAACTTCCATAACTCTGCTATAGCAGAAAGACAGCCCTCTGTTTTGTATTCCAAATGATGAAGGCAAAGAAGAAAAAGAAACACACAAAGGGTGGGAAATATTGGCATCAGAACAGATTGTCATGCTACAGTGTATGAAATAAATATTATTATTATTATTATTAAGAAAAATTCTTCTAGATTTCATTTCCAATTGGGTCTCAGTATTATGAGAGGGTGATAAAAATGTCTCCCTTGCCATTTTCTCCAAACTATGCATAATTTTATATATCTCTATCATGCTCCCTCACATGTCCTTCCCCACTAAACTCTGTAGGGTTGTTGTAAGGATTTCAGCACGAGAATTCATAGTAACAACAAAAACTAGTAAGCATTGATAGCCTTCTCATTCATAAATTTGTCTAATCCTCTTTGAAAGCCATTCAAGTTGTTGGCCACCACTGCCTCCTGTGGGAGAGAGTTCCCCAGTTTAACTATGTACTGCTTAGATGGATTTTGGGCTCTTCCAGAAAAGTGGTTTTCCCATTATTACCTCCAGTTATGTAATTACTAAGCATTTTTTAAATAGGCGCGTGAATTGAAAACTTCATCATTATAAATATTATTAAGAAAAAGTGCCTGACAAGTACACAGCTCTCACACGGCTTCCTTTCCCAAGCTCCCAATAAGCAGATGGTTGAAGTGTAATTGAGTTTCTCTCTGACAATGAGAACTTACTTTGCAGGTAATATTTCTGTAAGCAAGAGCTGCAAGGAATCTATTCCTTCTAATCTTGGGGGGGGGGGGAGTGAGGATGGAGTTGGCTGGATTTTATAGAGCACTGTGCACCGTGGGGATACTGGATTGCAAAGCTGAAGGTGGTGGGTTTATTTATTGGGTTGGAATTTTGTTTAACTTTGCTCTCCAATCCATCACGCTGTTTCCCAGCTGCAGCTGAGTGTTCAAAGTAAAGCCACTGTCCCCACACCCAAGATCACTTTACCCCATTTATGTCCACTCTACCGCTTCTGTCTGCAGAACTGGCACTGCTAAAGGTGCCACATAATTTGTAATATATCAATCCTTCAGCACCCACATTTTGAAATTCCCTCTTTACACCAGGCAGGTGCCTTGGGACGACAGAGGACGAGATGGTTGGACAGTGTTCTCGAAGCTACTAACATGAGTTTGGCCAAACTGCGAGACGCAGTGAAGGATAGGCGTGTCTGGCATGCTCTGGTCCATGGGGTCACGAAGAGTCGGACACGACTGAACAATAATAATAATAATAATGCTTGCTTAGGCAAGCCTATCCAAACATGTATAATATTGCCATGCATTTTAATATGACTTTTTTGTTTATTGTTGATTTTGATGGTTTTAAGTGTGTGTGTGTGTGTGTGTGTGTGTGTGCTTATTGTTTTATTCTTTTTGTAAACCACTTTGAGGTTTTATCACAATCAAGAGGTGCATACCGGTAAATCTCATGAAATAGGATAGGATAGGTAAGAATAGATGAAGACTCATGCGATACAGTGGTGGTAAAAAAATACTATATTTAGTAATATAACATCTGGAAGAAACATAAAGCAAGCTAACAAGAATCAGGAAGTATAGGCAGGTGAGGAATTTGTCTAATTCTGGTAGAGAAGCCCCCCTCTAGACATGTGTACAGCTGCAGTCTGTAATTCCCAACTAGGTGGTCACTGTGAGAACAGGATGTTGGACTAGATGGGCCATTGGGCTGATGCAGCAGCCAGGCTCTTTTATGTTCCTATGTGCTTGTCCCATCTCCATCAGATAACTTGGTGCTCTGCATGCAGTTCCTTGTTACCTGTGGGTCCCTGGATGGCTTTAAAAGAGATTTAGACAAATTCATGGAGGATATGGTTATCAATGGCTAGTAGCCATGATGAATCTGTTCTGTCTTCCCTATCATACTTCTGAATATCAGTTGACAGAAATCACAGGAGGGAAGAGTACTCTTGTGCTGGTATGCTGCTTGTGGCTGTTCCAGAAGAGGCATCTGGTTGGCCAACAGGATGCTGGACTTTGGTCTGATTGAGCTGGAAGGAAGGAAGGAAGGAAGGAAGGACCACTTTAGCATACTTCTCTCTCCTCGTTTTTCATGTGCTTCAGATTTGGCTTGTTCCAAGTCCTTTCATAGGACATTTACTATTCAGGACATTGAAACTTGGCAAATTGCTGTAAGCTTGGCCTAACTCAATCCATCTCTCCGTCCCACCCCCATCTTGCATTCCCACTCTCAGAATGTGGTTGTTCTTCTCCCACACAGTCTTCTGAGTTCTTCCAGGCAGATTTTTATGGATTTACTAATAGCTTTTTGAATTAGTCTCCTGAGAAAACAAGATACAAAATATTTTGTGCAATGAACACTTCTCATTCCCATTCCCCCTTGTTGAATTTAGAATGTAGTTTAACGGAATAAAAACGGTAGGATTTTTATATAGAAGGGGCACTGCTTGAATGTGTAGCATTTCCAATAATATTTGCCCAGTTTCATTTAATATACACACATAGACCCCTATCAGCACATCAGCATCCCATGAGTCTTGTTAGCATTTTTGTCTCATGGTCTGAAAAAGCGGCATTCAAAATAGAACATGGCGGGAATTCAGTGAAGACCAAGAACTTTGCATATTATCCAGTACAACAGTGTAACATCTGGGGCAGATTTTATTACCACTGACAGTTACTCCTGCAAAGAGTGAGGAATCATAGAATCGTAGAGTTGGATGGCACCCCAGTGGCCATCTAGTCCAACCCCCTGCAATACAATAATCACAGCTTAAAGAATCCCTCCAATGAAGGAAAGTCCACCACCTTCAAAGGGAGTCTGTTCCATTGTCAAGCAGCTCTTATACTCACAAATTTCTTCCTATTATTTAGTCGGAATCTCCTTTCTTATAATTTGAATCTATTGGTTTGTTTCCTACCTTCTGCTGCAGCAGAAAGCAAACCTGAGCCATCCTCCATGTGATGGCTATTGTATTGCCTCTCAGTCTTCTCTTCCCCAGAATAAATATACCCACCTCTCCTCAAACACACACACACACACACACACACATACCTTCTCTATGTGTCCACCATACAGAGCCCCATATGTAATGCATTGTGCTAATCCAAAGATGCTTTTACTAGAGCATGAATAATTTTGGCTAGTTCTGGATCAAAGGGGAGAAATTTTCTTCCTCCCAAGTAATGACTGCAAATATTAACTGTTTCCTTCAGATGCCTCCTCCTCCTTCTTTCCAGATTAATTCCACTCATCAATGAGATGGCATCTCTATGTCATTAATGAAATGTGCCCTCCAATATAGCCAGATTTCATGGTGTGAAGGAGGCACTGAGGGAAAGTAAGGGAATATGAGAGGAGAATTTTAACAAATCATGGAAAAATTCACAACGAATGGAAGGTGGAGGAAATCCCTAGAGAAAAGAGGAGGCACACTGCCAAAATAGGGGCTTCAGATTAACCCTAATTTTTTTGTTCCCTGCTTCTCAAATAGAACGTCCCAATGTCTCTCCCCACTTCCTAAAGAGTTGCACGGGAGACTTCAAGCCCTTTTTGGGCAAAGCTGCTGTTAACCTCTTTTTCGAAAGAGCTGCCAAGTGTTTAAACAACCATTTCCCTCTCCTTTGTGGTTTTTTATCATCCAATTCATGTCTTTGTTGTTCTAGTTTCAATTGACTCCACTTGCTTTTCAACTCCCTCCAGCCTTCCCTCAATTGTATTTACCTTGGTCCCAGAGGAGGCTACAGAAGCTTGAAGGTTATCGATTTTGAAATGAAGAGATGCAGGCTGTTCTTTTATTGAGGTGTCAGGAGGAGAAGGTGGTCTTGCACACAGAATATGAGGTTGCTTCTCCTTTGACCCCAGAGTTCAAAGGAGTTTAGGACAAATGAGTGTCATGGGCTGCTGTTAGTATCCCTTCCTGTTTGAAACTCCGACTTGTGGGGTCACACTTCAGCCAGTGTTTTCCAGGAAGATATGGCTAGAGATGAGAGAATATATCCGTTTCAGTTTCTCCCAATTCTTCCCCCCCCCCCACCCCAGTTGTAAATTGAGTTGTCCTTATTTCTGTTTCACTTGGTAACTTAAAAAAATTATCCTCATGAGAAATTTGTTAGCGTTTTAGTACAAATTTCTCCTAATATACATTGGTGCACCTGGCTGTGGCTACTAGCTATCAAAGTTAGGCTCTGCCTCCAAGGTCAGATGCAGTGATGCTTCTGAAGACCAGTTGCTGGAAACTTCAGGAGGAGAGAGCACTCTTGTGCTTGAATCCTGCTTGCAGGTTTCCCACAGGGATATTGGTTGGCCACTGTGATAACAGGATACTGGACTAGATGGGTCATTGGCCTGATCCAGCAAGTTCTTCTTATGCTCTTAGATCAATTAATCTTGCATCCAAGGACCTCTGTGTGTGTGTGTGTGTGTGTGTGTTTTGGCATACATATAAAATGTTTTGGAACCAAATAATGATTAAATCAGAACTCATATATTGTATTCAGTTGTTCAGCCTTCTGCAACTATAATCATGTGTGGCAGGAGAGTGGGGGTATTTGTGTCCCCACTCAGTGTGCCTCTGCTCCCTGTGCTCATCCCTCTCCAATGCTTTCCACACATTGGGGTCATGTCTGCATTGTGGCTCTATCCTAAACACCCATCAGCTATCCCCGTGACCCTCAATAGCACCCCACATCAAGATTCCGTTATGTATGGAATCCAGACCTATGACTCACATTCCCTAACAGTTTCTTCATGCTTGGTACTGTATTCGAACTTAGAGAGAGAGGCAAGAACGTATAAAAAATGACATTCTCCATTGTGACATGTTATGGTACTATAATGCTTGCATCTGCTTATGTTTGCCAACTTCATTATGGGACGTGGGTTGTGTGTGGGTTTTTTTTTTTTTTAAGAAACATAAAACCAAATGATCCAATAGCATTCTTGGTTTTTGCAGAGAAATTACAGCAAGTATAACATGAAGACGTATTTAATACCGAGGGTATCGGCTGTGACTTGAAAGAAGGGGAGAGCACAGAAGAGAGATTTGACCTTGTGTGGTTGTTCACGGTAATGGGACTGCAGAACCGACTAGATGTGAATCCCACAGACTCATATAAAGCCATTTCTCAATTGGGCTTTGTCTTTCTCTAAAAGTGTAAGCAATAAGGTTACCTTATTAGAAACAGTGTGTGTGTGTGTGCTTATAAGTCTCCCACCCCCACCCCCAATGAGTTCAGAAGAAAAGACTTAAGGACACAGACACATATGAACACCTGAAGAGCCAGCCAAGGCAGGCCAATGGTCCATCTAGTCCAGCATCGTATTCTTACAGTGGCCAACTAGGTGCTTCTGGGAAGAAAGAATCCCTGTCTGAAACCCTGGGGAGCAGCTGCCAGTCCCAGATGGGCCAATGGTCTGAGTTGGCATAAAGAGGCTTCCTATGTTGCCCTAAGTACATACTACACAGAGCAGACAGGCCACCAATAATGTGCAATGTTGGTTGCAGAGACCTTTGGCCAGTATGGCAAGAGGAGTGTTAAAAGCAAGCCCTTATCTTTACCTGTGAAATGTGAGAGGGTACATTGATCCACCAGATTCCTATTACAAGACAGAGGGGAAGGGATATTGGCTACAAATGGCTTTCTTTTCTGAGAGAGAGAGAGAGAGAGAGAGAGAGAGAGAGAGAGAGAGAGAGAGAGGTTAAGTTACTCAGGCTGACTTTTATTGGCTATGAAAAATGACATTCCTGGGTAAAGGAAGCTTAGCTCTGTAAAATGCAAACATTTCTTGAAAGCGTTGCATTAATTTTCAGACAGACTGGAAGGGAAATGCTGCAGACATCAAGATTCTGTAGAGATCAAAAGAAGCCTTTCTGGAAATCTTTTATGTAATACTTATTGATTCCTAGTTACGGGTGCCACGCCTGAGCTAAATGGGTCTGTTTAATTAGTTTCCTGGTGATTTCTCTCCCCTCCTCCCCTCCCTTTTTTTTAATTAAACAACTGTACAGGAAAGGGCTAGAGTGGAGACAACCTAGTAGCTAAAGACATTTCGTTTTTATTTTAAAAACCTTGACTGTATTCATTACCAACAAATTGATGAAAATTGATAAACTGATGATGGCATGGGGAGGTGGAGGGGAAAGGAATGTATTTATATTCATTATCAAGGATGGGAGCAGATAATAAAATCAAATGTTGTTATAGTGGACTATAAAGGCAACCTAAGGAATTGTTCAATATATGAATAACGAGTGCATTCCATTACTGTGATATGCAGCAACTTGATAGCAGGATCCAATATTTTTCTCCAGAAAGAAGGGGGGGGGAGTCTTAAGCGGTGGGTTCTGCTGACTCTTCAGTTCAATACGTTAATTGACAATAAATCCGGCTTGCCTATAAAAAGCACTTGGCTGGTCGTTTTCAAGATGGTCATGACTTTTTATGATGCGGAACTTTTAATTTACAGGGATGATAAAAATAGATTTACTCTCAGCCACTTATATTTGATTTAATTAGCTAATCAGCTATAAATCATCTGCTATTGAAAAAGTAATTTAACAAAGATGATAGTTTGCCGTCAGTTTGATTTTAAGTACTAAAGTCTTTTGGAAGCAAAAATGAAATTTCATTTCTTAAAAAAAGGAGGGGAGAAATCATTAATGCCTATCATTTAATAAATGAGGAGCTTAAAACACAAAAAAGAGAGAGTTGTGTATGTTTCTTCCACAGCACTCTGAGGCTTGAACTATGAATTTCATTCTTGGATGGAGACCACTGAGCTAATGAAGGCTGCGTAGACCAGGGGTGGGGAACCATATTCCTGCGGGCCAAACACAGCCCACCAAGTGTCTCCATCTGGCCCTCGGAACTCTCCCTAGGCCACACCCCTCTCTGGCTCTGCTTTCTATGCCATGTATTTTTGCCTGGCTGGGATGTAACTTTGAATTCTGATCATGCCCTTTGCTTGCCAGCACAGATGCCCCCAGTTCCTGCTTTTCGCAAAAGCCCAGACTTGACAGAATTTTGCCAGTGACTGTTATGTTAACAGAGAGTGTTTGTGTGTGTGTGTTTTCTTTAAAGAAAATGGGGGGGGGGAGAGAATTATGCTGTCATTGTTGCACTGCAGGTTAGTGCAAAAGGAACTCTGAGATTTAAATTCCAGGAGAAAGAGTGGAAGGAGATAAATGAGGGAGACAGAAGGGGAATTAAGACCGTGCAAGACTTACAGGGACGTGAACTACGAATCGGGTTCAAATGCTGTCATGAAAGGAAAGAGGAGGGGGGCAAAGAACTGGAGCAGAGAGCTCTGCACTCTCAAGATAAAGTGCTGAGCAAAACACTAAACAAATAAGCAACCCCCTCCAGCCTAAAAGCCCCCCCCCCCGCTTCTTCAGACAGACTTCTGAAAATAATGCCCATATTCTTTGTGTTTAGTTCTTCCACAAATACTGCAAAGGACTTTTTTCCCTTTCAGAAAAAAAGGGATATTGAATTGAGGAGGAGGGAAGTAAAGCTGCTTAGTTATAAGGAGGCACATATGGAAATGATATCTGGGCTCTGGATTTTGCTTCCGAAGTCCTGGAATTTGCTCCAGGCAACATGACGTGATCTAGCATGGAAGGGTTAATTGAACTGAAAGCATTGGTAACAGGAACAGCAGCCCCTGCCCCCTTGAATTCTCAAATGTGATTAACACAATAGAGCTAGAAACCATTTTTCAGTCTGTGGAAGTCTTGACTGCTTCCTCTCTATGGCCTGGGAGAGAGTTCAACAATATACCCAATCAGCATTTGAGGAGTGAGGTGGCAAGACAGAATATGTGAAACAGGATTTCATTAGTCAACATTTTTAAATGGAGGAAATCTCAAATGTTCTTTCCCTTCAGTAGGTCTTCTTTCAATTTTACTGGCTCTGTTCTGGTTCAGAAGGCTGTAGCACTTCAAGCAAGAGACTTGAAACAAAACACCACCTAACAAAAGAGACAGGTGTGGGAAGCAGATATATATATAATGCCACCAGAGTCATAAAGGTGAAGGAGAAATCCAGCATATTATGAATGTGAGACAAGCTAGGTGGTTCAGGTCAATCATAGAATCAGAGAGTTGGAAGGGACCTTGAGGATCATCTAGTCCAGGCATCCCCAACCTGCAGCCCTCCAGATGTTTTGGCCTACAGCTCCCATGATCCCTAGCTAACAGGACCAGTGGTCAGGGATGATGGGAATTATAGTCCAAAACATCTGGAGGGCCGAAGGTTGGGGATGCCTGATCTAGTCCAACCCCCTGCAATGCAGGAATCTCAGCTAAAGCATCCATGACAGATGGCCACCCAACCTCTGCTTAAAAACCTCCAAGGAAGGAGAGTCCACCACCTCCTGTGGGAGTCCATTCCACTGTTGAACAGCTCTTACTATGAGAAAGTTCTGCCTGATGTTTAGTCAGAATCTCCTTCCTTGTAACTTGAAGCCATTGGTTTGAGTCCTACCTTCCAGAACAGAAGACCAGTTTGTTCTGTCTTCCATGTGATAATCCTTGGGGTACCATGAGAGAGAAAACCCTTTTCCTACCCACTTTCTCTGCACCATGCATAATTGTATACACCTCAATCATGTCCCACCTTAACTTGCCTTGTTTTTCAAAATAAAAATCTCCCAAAGCTCCCCTTTCCTAAGTGGGGACTTGCTCCAAATTTTTGCTCATTTTCCTTGTACTCTTCTGAACCCTTCTGAAAAGCAAAAGGCCTTCATTTAAAAAAAAAAAAACAGAAATGAGCATCTGTCAAGCATGTGTCTGCCAGTTTCCCTGCCTCCCTCTATTTAGAAGAAAGATCCGCCAAGGACATCATGGGGTTTTCAGGAAGTGTGGACACCCAGGGAGGCTGCAGAGTGAAGACCAGCTGAAGAGAGGACAGCCACCAGAATGGAGGAGAAATCTGATTCAATTCTCATTTAACAGTGAACCTGCCTACTTTGCACCTTCCAAAACAAACTGAAACACAGCCAGCCTTCAAAATCCACACTTCTCAGAATTTTGCAATGCAGCTCTCCAGTCAACTCATGTACACAAAATGCATATACTGAAGTGTGCATATAAATGCATGTATTGGTGAAAATAACATCCAAAAATGTATTATATTAGGGGAAGTTGCTTTGCCAAAATGTGACTATTAGGGAAAATTGTATAGATATGTGTGTATATCAGGAAAAATTCACACTAAAATGCTGATAATTTACAGAAGGTCTTTTAAACCTTACCAACTCATGGACTGCTCTTGGAATGTGGAGAACTGACCTATTTGCCCTGCTGGTGGCCCAAAGGCTGGTGTTGTAACACTGGAAGAAACATATATGCCCCTACCCACTCCTCAGTTGTTAGAAAACTAATCTCTTGCAGCATATGAAAAAGCTACATTTAGCAGGCGGTACTTGAAATGACCACTTGGACATTTGGGATCTGTACTTGGAATTGTTTGCATGAAATATATGCCTAGCAGGCTCTGCCAGAGTTTATCCCTTACACTTTTTTTCCTCCCTCTCCCACCAAACCCCCTTCCCCTCTTTAGGCTGCATTCATATGAAAGTTTATTCCATTTCCACAGCATTGCTCCAAGTGTTAATTTCTGTATTATATTTGAGCATGCACACAATGTAAATGCCATTTCTGGAAATCTAGTGGAATATAAGTGGAAGTTTATTCCTCATTTCCATGTTAATTGGTTCTAGAAACAATACCTTTGCAACCCCATTAACCCACAAAATTATGAGAATAAAGTGACAAAATTTGGGGGTGTATACTGGCATATGGTTCTTTCCATCTGTTGTCATGGGGGAATCATGGGGGAACAGAAACAGACATGTGCGGAAATAGTGGGGGAGTAGTGATGCGCTCTGATGATGTCCACTGTTGTGTGACACCACACCTACTGGTACAAATGAAAGTTAGTGTGACATGCTGGTACAAAGTAGAACAAGCCACAATTTTGCAATGCAACAGGTACTGCAATGTGAAAGGAACATTAGAAAATGGGACAGAAACACTAGCATTTAAATCAGGAAAACTAACACAATATTCCTTGTGCGTGAATGCACCCATAGTTGTGTACCTGCTGTATTTACTCTGACTGTATGATACTGCTATGGTCAGGGGTAGCCCATGCCATTTTGCCACCTGAAGCAGAAAAGGAAATTGCTGCTTCCCGCCACCTTTCCTCACTTCTTCAGCAGTGGTGGCTGTGGATGGGCTCAGTGGCAGGCAGGCAGGCAGGCAGGCAGAGTGATAAGATCTGCCTCCTCTGGATCCTAGCAGGATCCCACCACCTACAGCAGTCACCTTGGTGTACCTAATGGTAACACTAGCTGTGTCCGTGATATATTGCTACTCTTTCTTTTTTCATTGATTTGTCTTGTTCTTTCATTTGTATTGTTAAGGAAAACAGATTTTGAAAGTGAAATCTTGAGAGAAACTGAAACTGCAGTGTTTGCCCTGCTCAAAGTTCCACACCCCTGGCTATCATGAAGGTAAGGTAGGCATCCCCCACCCATGAGATTTTCACCAAAACCTGATTTTCCCCTTTGATCATTTTTGAATGCATTTTTACTTTGTTGTTAACTGAAGGAAACTACCCCCAAAGCTCTGGAGATGATTTTGGCATAATGGCATTGTATAGGTTTATTTATTCTGCCTATAGATTTCTTTCCAAATCAATGGAATCCCCTCTCCATGCTGCTGTTGCACCTGCCATTATAAGGAAAAAACAGAACCAAACAAAGTCCTATTTCATCGTCCCGTCTCCTTAGCAGCACTGGGGAAAGGGGAAGTCTCTGTTTCAGGTGATCAACCCTCTCATCTGTCTCTGTTGTTTTTTAACAGCAGAGTGCAAATCATAACTCTTTAACTATGCTGTAATTAGATAAGAAAGGTGGCACAATAAAACAGGTTTATTGTTCCGCTTTTTTCAGGTAAATGAGTTGCTCCTGTGTTTGCATATTACCTGCAGTTCATAAGAGTCGCTGGCTTTTTATAAGCCACATGTACAAATGCTCTGCCGTAAAATTGCCTTCTGTTGAGTGTATGTTCCATGTAGCTTCCAATATGCAAGCCAAGTAAGTTGAAATAAATTCTGGAGTCCCAACTATCTGTTGATGGGGAAGGGCTGTAGCTCAGTGAAAGAGCATCTGCTTTGAATGCAGAAGGTCCCAGGTTCAGTCTCGGCATCTCCAGGCAGGACTGTGGGTGCCGTTGTCTGAAACCCTCATGAGCTGCTACTGATCCATATAGACAATACTGAGATAGATGGGGGATGCTGCATTTTGAATTGTGTAATGGTCCAAGGAAGTACATTGTGCAAATTAGGTTTGGGCCAGGTTCAAAGTACTCCCACTAGGGCACAGAACCATGAACAACTTAGACCCAGGATCTCCCTAAGGACCACCTTACCCTGTATGTCCCAAGTTCATCACTGAGATCATAAATGGGTTCCCCAGTGAACCAGAAGCACAGCTCCTGTCCACACGGAGTCATGTCTTCAGAGTAGCAATGTCAATTCTATAGAATTCCTTCTCAGAAGAAATTAGGCAAGCACTTTCCCTGATAAATAAAACTGTTTTATTTCAGGAGCACCTTTGCGCTATGAAGCTTGCTCTAATGTTTCTATTTTCTGGTGGTTTTGTCTATGTTTTCAATTCTGTATACCGTATGCTTTGTTCTCTCTCTCCTCACTCCCCCCCCCCTTTAAGCCTCCTTGAGATATATTGTGGAAAGCAGGGAATAACATTTCTTGAATAAATAAATAGAAAATGTATAAAAATGCAAACCAAATGGATTTATCCTCTATCCGTATGTCTTAATCTTCTTCCCTCAAATCTGAAGCTGCCATTAGTAGAGCTATATCTACAAGGGTGCCTTTCTTCCCTTTAAAAAACATTTCGCCATGGCTCTCACATGCACCCTTTTTGGCAATTTTTCACCAGCTGCTGACAAAGGAAGTGGGGGAAAGTATTGCCCGATGTGCAGGAGCAGACCTTCCTTTGAATTGAGAACATGCCTCCAAGGCAACTGGGCCAATGTTCTCTGTCTTCTCATCCTGCACAGTGGTGTGTGTTTATTTACCAGCTGCCGGAAGCCACAGGAGGAGAAGGTGTTCTTGTGCTTGGGTCATGCTTGAGGGTCACTGTGAGAACAGGATGCTGGACTAGATGGGTCATTGGCCTGATCCAGCAGACTCTTCTTATCTTTTTCTTTCCTCTCTGAAGTCCATTTAGAGTCAGAGCAATACAAGTGCCTTTGTTTGCCCTCTGTAAAGTTATCACAGGAGCACACTGGATCATTCATGTGTTGCCAGGACTTTATGACATCGTGCAGGATCCCTGATTGGCTGGGATCACATATTGCAACAAAATCCTAAACTATTGGGGAGGAAGCACCAGGAGTTTAGGGGAAACAGTGGTTGCAAGCAGATGCAAAAATAGTCTCAAAAGTGGGTGTTTCATTTTTCCACAGGGAACATTTTGGTCATGTACAAATCCCACCTTTTCCCCTGAAAAAGTATATGGGGAAATATTCAGCACCACCCTAGATGCCTGCTGCTACTCTCCCAGCATATTCGCTCTGCAGTGTCAGGCCAAAGAGACTTATTTACACAATGCTTCCTAAGTGTGTCATTCCACAACTAACACTTTCCCTTGGCTGACCCTGTTTATTTCTCTGTATTGCTTTTGTCTGACCTCTTAACAATCCTGGTCAACTGTGGCCAACAGTTGGTTATGGGATGATATGCTTGAGAAGATATTGCGTAAACAATTCTCTCTGGATGTTCAGGGTTGGGTGGCAGCTGGAGAGAGTTCATCCCAAGTTTCTCTTTGGCAGATCTTGAAACTCACTGAGATGTTGCACAAGGTAGCAAAATATGACCTCATATGCATCAGAAACAGAGAGAGAAAGAAAAAGAATAAATGGCATGATTGGAAACTGGTTTGTTGTCTTGCTTTCATGGATGACATTTGCTCTTGATTTCCCATTTATTCTTCATCCATTAGCAGAATGAGTTGTGAGGCTCTGCCTTCTGAAAAGAGACAAGGGTCAGGTATTATTCCCCATGGGGAAGGTTCTTGTGAAGCAGCACCCAGCAGGATTGATGCCTCCTACTTATAGTACAGTTGGGAGGTGAGCGGAGAAACAGTGTTTCCATCTTCTCTGTCCCTCCCAACCATATGTTTGTTTAAAGTTTTAAAATCCCAAATTATGCCATTGATTCAGGGTCAGATCTGGGAGAAGTGTTCCCTAGGTGGGCCCAGTTGGTGTGTTTGCGCACACAGCCCTACTTCACATGGTTTCTGTGAGGGGAAAGGGGAAGGGAGGGTGAGAAGGTGAACTTCTTGGGAGAAATGCAAGCTCTGTATATCTCTCTATATAATAAAAATGTAATAATGTCATCACACAAATCCCCACTGGATGTTCTGTAGTGCCACATCACATTCCTGGATTTGCATGAACTCAGGGCTGGATAGGGGAACAAAAATGAAGGCAGGCTATACAACTGCTGTGACCATGGCATGGGAGCAAGAAGGGAGGAACACTGATGAGGGTAAAGTGGTGGTTTAAAACAATGGTAGAAGTTTGAGTAAAGCAGAGATGGAGGGAACTGACAAATGGACAATAGTCTGATTGAGGTGTTATTCCTGAACTGGCAAGTCCCTCATGTGTAGGAGACACAGTCTGTGCCTATTTGTCCTGCCTGAAACATCCATGGTACCTTCTGCTCAGCAGGACCCTCCAGTGGTGGGCAGATGTTGAGGGGAAAGTGGGTAGAACAATGGAGGCAATTCATATCTTTGTAGAATAGGCCATGTTCTGGTCACACAAAAGTCAGAGAGACATACACGCACAATCTCTCCAACAACACAAGCAAGAAGCATAATAACAGCTCAACAACACATTCTAGCAAGGCAAAACCACTCTCAAGTAGTGTTTGGATCCTGAAGAACATCCTGAGGGACAGATAGGGAGACCTGGGAGGCTGCATTCAACCCCTAAGTCTAAGGTTCCCCATCCTTTCAGTACAATATCTCTCTTCATGTTTAGGAGTGGTGTTAGGGTTACCTGCTTGGAAAATGTAGAAGCAGCCCATCCCTCCGTGTAAGGTCTAATGTTGGCATTGGAATTTCTGTGGTAGCAACCACACTACCAAAGTAGCCCCAGAAAGGGGTCCTCAGCTGCTGCCACCCCCACTCTAACTTTCACCCACCACTACCTGTTACAGAGTGATGAGCCAATTTCAATCCAGACGAACGAGCACACTGATAGGTCCTTTAACTATTTAGAATATTACTGAGGATTTGAGCAACAAGACTCTCAACAGGGATCTGTAATAAATCTATGCTCGTTTCTCAACAATGAGGACACCAGCCACAAAGCGTTACCCTGAACATTGTCTGGATTCCTTATTCATGGACCTCTGATGTCAGATTCATAGAGTGAATCACAAGACGGGGAAAGAGCCTTTGCATTCTGGCAAAATCTATTTGGCTTTCTCTTGTTCTGCTGACACAGGCAGCGTGCGAGACGGAGCCTTGCAATTGCGCTTCAGACTATGAATGGACCCTCCTTCTGTCAGGTTGATTGTATCTGCCCCACCAGCTTATCATCCAGAAATGTTTACATCGTGGACATAAATGTAACAGAAAGCTTCAATGCGCCTGTTGCAAGCATTTCAGTCTTTTACTGGTGGATGTCCATGTCCCCAATACTGAGAAGAGAGAGAGAGAGAGAGAGAGAGAGAGAGAGAGAGAGAGGAAGGAAGGGGGAAACAGGTTTGAGAGAAGTATTCATTTTCCCCTTTCCTTTGAGAACAAAATCCCAGTAGCCAACACAATAATAGAGTCACATAAATAAATAACGTTTTAAGAAAACCAATGAATTAAATTTCTATCTTGCCCTTCCTCCCATAAGAACATAAGATGAGCCTTGCTGGATCAGGCCAAAGCTCATCTGCATCCTGTTCTCACAGTGGCCAACAAGATGCCCCAAGCAGACCTGAGCACAACAGGGTGCTCCCCACCTGTGATTTCCAAAAACTAGTATTCAGAGGCACACTGGCTAGCCATTGTGGCCAGTACCCACTGAAAGCCTTATCCTCCTTGAATTTGTCTAATACTCTTGTTTTCAAAGCCACCCAAGTTGGGGGCCATCATTACCAATTATGGGAGGCAAAACAACAAACCACTGCTCTAAGTAATTTTAAAGTAACGGCTGGAGAAAACCCATTATTAAAAAATAGTGCTGTTAAATCACCTAAAATCAGACTTTTTAAAAAAGGTCTTTGGGACTCTTCTATTCAATGAAGTGGTTTTAGGTAGACCCATAACATGTGTTTTGTCTAGGGATAAATGAATCTGCCCCTTTGCGTTTCTCCCTTTTTAAAAATCTTAAATTCAGTTGTCCACATTTCTGCAGCAATCTGTGATATATATTTTTTAAATCCTCACAAAAATCATTTGTATTTTAGTGCAGATTAGTTTTTTCTAGTACACACACTTTTTACAAGAATATTTTCCCTAATATAATGCATATTCGTTTTTCATTTACACTTCCCCATAATGTGTGGTTTTGCACACGTTGTTTGGATGGAGAACTGAATTTTAAAAATCAGCGTTGTGCAGATTTTGAAGGATAATTGTGCTTCGGTCTGCAGGTTGTGTCAAAGAACAAGTTAAAATGCAGACAATAGGCCTACTGAATCTCTCCCCCAGCCCTTGCCACTTTACTCCAGCCTTTCTCTACATACAAACTGCCTGTTCCTGCCGTGCTCACACTAGCTTGGAAATCATTCAGCATTTCAGAAGCAGATTTGGGCTCTGGAGATCGACAGGTAGGTGTGTGTAAAACACCTGGCTCAGCACAACTGGAGGAGCAGAGAAGGAATTTTGAATGCAGGAGAAGGAATCCAGGAAGGGAGATCGGGTCATTCTGCTTAATTCTTCTTCCAAAGTCTCCTCCCTGCTTTTCATTCCATTTCCCTCCATTTTGCTGTATGAAGTGGGGCCTAAAATACATACCTGCAAAATCCAGCAAGGGCCAGTGCTTAAGGGTGGCCACTTAGTCATTACTAAAAATAATATTGTAGCACAAGCACTGCAGAACAAATGCCGTCACCGGGTGCATCGCCTCACGTGTCCGGCCACTGGGGGAAACCAACACTCCCTTCTTTCAGGGGAGAAGGGTGTGGCAAATGCATGCCCCCAGCAAAGAGAGGAATGCCATTTTACTCAGCTGTTCCTTCCTCCTAATCTGATAGATATTCCTTCCTCCTAATCTGTTTAAGCAGTTGGAATTTAACTTGAAAACACCATGGGGCAGGGATGCTTTTTACACGCTTGTGCCACCCTGTAAAAGCAGGGATGCGGAACCTCAGGACCAAAGACCAAAAGTGGCCCCATGGTCTCTCTATCTGCCCCTCACTGCTTCTAGGCCACATTCATTCTCCAGTCACACCCCTTCTCCTCAGGACAGATCCCCGAAAAGTCATGTTTTGCGTCCTTCTTGAGTAGCTTTACCTGGCTGGAATGTCTTCTTGAAGTAATGTCTTTTGATTGCCTGGACAGAGGAGGGGGGGGGGAAGCAGGAACAGACACTACTCTGCAGCATGAAGGAAGAAGAGCACCCACTTCTGCCTCTGGCCATGCCCACCACTGCCTTATCGTCATCCCCACCTGACCCTCCCAACCACCCAAATCTTGCCCTAAAGACAATGCACCCCTCAGGTGGAAAAATATTCACCACTCCTGCTGTGAAGCAATGTTTGTTGAGCGGCAGCAACACAAAGAACCTGGTTAAAGAACTCTTAGTTGATTAGTCAATTAAAGATGCAAATCTTTGCTTGCTCGCCACTAACCAAGTAGCTGAGATGATGTGCACATGTTGCATAGCCTCCAACACTCCACCAATTGTCCTTGTCCTCATCTTCATTGTCTCCTCCTCCTCCTCCTCCAGCAGGAGCAGTGTCAGGTGGAAGAGGCACGGCATCTGAGTCTGGAAGGGGCGGCCTGGCCTGCACCACCACCAGCTCCCCCTGCTCCCCTTTTGCGCAAAAGATGTCTAACTTTTGGTTCTGAGCTCTCACATGCGCCAGCTGACTTGTGCGAGAGCTCAGCACTGAAAAAGGGACATCCAATTAGAAGTCGGGATGGCTTCTGTAATTCCGGGATGTGCCAGTCAAGCCATTATCGTTGGCGGGTATGTTGTTAGATTCCATCTTTTAAATTTTGGGTTGGGGTGAATGTGCCTTTCTTGTTTCCTTTAGGGTGTATTTAGGTTTGTGTGTTATTCATGTGTTCTCATTTTTATTTATTGCATGACACCCAGAGAAATTTATGTTATGTCATAACAAAATAAAATAACTGTGTTGCACCACCAAGTACCTGCAGTGGGGGGGGGGGGGAGCCTTGGTCTCTGGGTGAGAAATGCTTCTTTCGAAATGGGAGCTGCCATCTGCTGGTTTTATAAAGGCTTGGTACTAAACATAATATGTGTTTTTGCAATAATAATAGTAATAGTCATAGTAATAATGTATTGCAAGTGTCTTTTAAACTCAATTTTAAAGGCTTTTCATGGATGAATCACGCTGATTCCATTCAAGGTCAGAATTAATTGTAAATTCATATCTTGGGTCTGGCGACGTTATCTCATTTCCACTTTGAGAGCTCACTTAAACATTGTGATAAAGTCAGTTCTTCAGCTCTTCTGGGGGCCACATGCTGGTGGCAAGTGGGGCCAGAGGCCAGAAGTGGGCAGAGTAATTAATGTACAATTTTACCTCTGTACTGCCAGCTAGTTTCTACACACAAACACCCCTCTCTATCCCCCATCCAGGCATACAAGAGGCAGTATCAGAGTTGGAAGGTATTTTCTAGCCAGGAGAAGACACTCAAGGACATAAAGTAGGGGTGGTGAGGGGTCTGGTCTGGACAGAGTCCTGAGGGGCACATAGAGCGACCTGAAGGGCAGTGTTGGCTCCCAAGCCTAAGGTCCTCCAGCTCTCCTATTGCACCCAAAATTAAAGATAGGTAGAACATTGATCGCTAAACTTGGCAGCAAAAGACTGGAGAAATATCCAGCAGTATTTATTTGATTTATTCCTATATGTATACCCCACCTTTCCTCTAAGGAACTCATGGTGGGGTGCAAGGTTCTCCCCCTTTCCATTTTATCCTCACAGAAACCTAGTGAAGTAGGCAGGTTGAGAGATGAAATTTGCCCCATGATAGCTTACCCAATGAGCTTCATGGCTGAGTTAAAATTTGAATCTGGATCTTGGTCTGATGCTCTAATCGTTACACCACATTCGCTATCAGCTTTATATAGCATCAGACCAATCTCCAGAAATCTATGTTTCCAATTTGAAATTGATCCGAGGCAGAAGATTCAGCCAATCCCTGTCAATGCTTTATTGCTGATGATCAGCAGAATGGGGCAGAACGTGGGGTGGGGGGTGAGTTTCTCTTCCAGGCATTATAACCGTGTGTGTGTCTAACAAGGAAATCAGTTATTAACAAAAAGAAGCATTGAAGGGCAGTGGAGGGTTAGGATTGGCGTCCATTGGGATAACAGGGACATTGGCACAATAACACAGGAGCCGATTCCTAGGGGTTGAGGGATCTTTGCCCTCTCCAATAAAATATTTAAGGGGGCTGGGCCCTCTCCAAAGTCTATGGGCATTGCCATTCAAATGGTGTGTGCGCACCACATCATGTGATTGGTTATGTGGGTTGGGGCTTATCTTCCCTTCCCCCAATATTTTATTCAAGTTGGCACCCTTGTACAATAACCTTGCCCTCAGCCACTCCCCATCCACAGGGAAACCTCAGCCACTCCCCACCCATGTGCCTTATTCCTTACAACAAATCCAAGGAGTGGAACTGTCTGTCATCTTCCTTGTCCATAGTCCTACTGATGCCCTTGTGGGACTCAGCAGAGAGAATTTGTTGACTCCACCTGTCATTGGCTCTGGCGCCACCTACTGTTGACCTCCTTGCCTTCTAACCTACCAGTCCCAATAGGCAGCAGCCAGCACTGCAAATGAGGAAATCCTAGAACTTCCAAAACATGAAATCAAGCTCCCTGAAATTATGAGAGAAAATCAAACCAGGTGGCTAAATTCTTCCCCTTCCAATTCCATTGCATTTGCTTCATACACGGCCACTCCTAATTTCATCCAACTCTGATTTTTATTACAACACTTTATACAACATGACCCTCCCACCCTCCCACCCCCTGAAAAGATGGATGGTCAGGAAACTGGAAGATTGCATTGACTTGTTTGCAGCCAAAATGTGCTGTCATCGTTGACGTCTATGCTTCAATGTGCGCTGGTGCATGAATGGCCATCTGTCCACAAAGCCAGGAGAGAGGCGCGCTGTGAAAATGAAAACAGTAACAAAGTTTACTGCCGGAAGAAATGTCCTGCCAAAATATCAGGATGTTCTCTGGAAGCCGTATTTATCTCTGTGCGGACGGCAGATATTTACACTGCATAGCCAAGGCAACCCTGATGTAGAGATTGTAATTTTAGATGGGGGCTCCAGATCACTAATTTTTAAATTTTTCTGGGTCAATATATTTCAGTGTTGTTTGCGAGGCCAAACGTGTGGCTTGTTTCTAGCTTCTCGGCCATCTGTGCTTAAAAAGGAAGAAAAAATTTAATCAACCCATCTTTTTACTGTCTTGAGGGGCTTAATTAATGCCTGCATACAAAATGCAATCTTATTCTGGTTACCACAATATCTGATATTTTATTTTATTTTATGGTGTGTGTGCACCACATCATGTGATGTGGTGCACACACACCATAAAATCAAGCTTGGTAAAATCAAACTACATATTAAGAAGCCAGAGGAGACAACATGAGAAATAAATAAACTACAATATGACACCAGTTTTATACCCGATTCCATGCTATCACTTCCTTCTCCCCATTCAAATAAACTTGGGAATTGTAGTGTAGTGAAAAGATTCTCTGTTAGGCTGCATTCACACAAACATTTACCAGTATTCACGTTCCCTGATGTTTTTGCATTATATTTGAGCTTTTGCACTATGGAAAAGCCACTTATGGAAATCTCAAGGAATCTAGTGGAAGCTGAACACACATTTCTGTGTTATTTGATTCGTGTGTGTTTGTGTTTGCAGCCCTCTTAACCCAGAAAATCACAGAGGAAAGTGACAAAATTTGGGGTAGCATAATGGCATATAATTCTTTCCAGCTGTATTCATGGGGAAAATATGAGTGAAGAAATGCAAACACTGGGGGAGTGGTGACATTGTCCAATGATGTTTGTTGTGTCAGCCCACACCCAGTGCTCTGAATGAAATTTAGCATGCATGTCAGTATATCAGTAAAAAAATCCACAGCAGCACAACACACCAGGTGCCACGGTGTGTAAGGAACATCAAATCTCCCCTGAACCACGAAACTCACTGGGCAACCTTGGGCAAGTCACTGTCTCTTAGCTTAACCTACCTCACAGGGTTCTTGTGAGGATAAAATGGGGAGAAGGAAAACCATGTACACCACCTTGGAGCTCCTTGGAAGGACGTTGGGATATAAATGTAGTAAATACGTAAACAAGCATTGAAAAACACAACAGAAGTGCTAGCATTATAATCAGGGAAATGAATACAATATTACCCACATCTGAATACACCCTTAGAGATCTCCCTGTTCTCTTTGCATAGCTAGAATTCCCAGGAGTTTGTTGGTGTGCTTCATACGTTTATGACCTGCCTTTACGCCAAAGCACTTCTGGCAGATTATATTTGATAGCAGGGGTGGTTAACATTTTCCAGCCTGAGGGCTGCATTCAACCATGGACAAACCTGTGGAGATCACAGGCCAGAGGTTGGTGTGGCCATCCTAAATACTTGCACGCGGTTACAAATGATGCCCACTGGCAGGCATGCTGCCATCCTCACCTGAACTGTGCAGATCAGCAAAGGAAGGGAACTGCTGCCTACTGGAATCTCCAGAGGTTTGGGGTGGCAGTTACCAAGACCCCCAGCCAACATGGCCCTGCTTCTGTCCCCAGCATCATTTGGCAGTGCTGGCTGGGGCTGATGGGAGTTGTAGTCCAAACCACCTGGAAGGCACCAGGATGGAGAATAATTTACCACCTTCCCACCTTTCCCTCCCTTCCTCTCTCTTTGCTTTATTTGTTTTGGGTGTTGTTTTTTTATTGGGAGTGTAATATGGAGAAATGAACTGTGAAACCCAATTAATGAAATAGCTGCACTGAATGGCAGGAAGTGGCTCTCACACAGCTGCCACTCATGTTGCTGGCGCATCTTCCCCGTCCCCGCAATGTCTGCCAGGAGAGCCATTAGCCAGCCGTCTTTTGTGGACGGCCTCCTGTGCTTCACTTTTTGATGAATAGGAGGCCAGGGAGCCAGCTTGAGCTCCATCAGGCCATTTCCCTAGGCAGAGAGAACCCAAAGGGAGAACGTTCTTGCAACTGCTGCAGACTGGACTTCTTTTTACAGTAATGGAGGTACTTGGGGTGTGGTTTCTCCTGAAGGGAGAAAGTTGTTGTTGTTGTTGTTGTTGTTGTTGTTGTTGTTGTTGTTGTTGTTGTTGTTAATTTGTCACTTTTTCACAAAGGTGACTCAAAATGACTTACGGTGTAAGAGCATACGTTAAAATGTTCTCTCTCTGTGTGTGTGTGTGTGTGTGTGTGTGTGTGCAGTGAGTGCCCAGAACTGTCAAGGAATTGGAAGGACCCAATAAAAGAATGTGATTTTCAATTGGATAGTATATTTTCTGAGTTTGGGGGCTGTGTGCACGCACACCCACACCAGTCTAGGGCCCTTACCTCACCCAGCGAGCACCAGACCTGAATGATTTTCTGGGGGGCACGGAAGAGCTAATATTTAATGAGAGCTAATTTGGGTCTGCCATTTTGAATCAAAATGGCTCCCAGCATTCAAATACCAACAAAGTCTACAAAGTGATTTCCCATAATTAAAATGTTTCGCATGTTATTTTCACTAACCTGTGCAGTTATAGATTTATACTTCACCATAGCCAGTACTTTCCACCCTAAAAAAATACAAAAAGTAAAATGTTTAGCGGTACTCTCATTTTCCTACTTATATTGAAATACTGCCCTTCAATGAGGCCAAACTTAGATTCACAAAATGTTTAGGGGTATGAGTACCCCTGCGTCCCCCCCCCCAGAAAAATAGCACTGACCATAACATACAATTTTTTTGTGCACATGACTTGTCTGGAGAACTGCAATGCAACATTTGGAGAAGTGCGAATTTTGAAAGATGAGTGTGTTTCAGTCTGTAGATTCTTTTAAAAAGTGCCAGTTTGGTAAGCTTGCCTTTCATTGCAAACTGAATTGAATTCCCCCCATCCCCACCCCAATGACGATCACTGAGCTACAGATCTCCCTCTCTCTGGGCACTCTTGTGCAGCCCTGAAGCACAGTTCGGGAATGATTGTATTGAAGAGATGAAATGATTGCAGTCCTATTTCCTATCTCAACATGTTTTCAGGTTTCGGAGATCACAATGGACAGCCCGATCTTAGCATGGAAGTCGCTCTTTCTGTTCCGGCTGCCTTCAGTGAGCCTTTATCAAAGCGGCAAAATGTTGTGAAGCATTTTTTGGGGGGGGGGGGAATCCACACGGTGTTAAAGGGCTGGGAAAAGGTGAGGAGGGACACTGCCTCCCCGGTCTTTTCCATGCCGACTGCCCGTTTCCCGTGTGATGTGCTGTGTCACTGCCAATCCTAGTTTTTATCAAGATAAATCTTGTGATGCTCCGACGGATATTAATAAATTATCCGGTAATGAAAAATGTGAGAAGTAGCAGATCCCCACATCAAGACCCCATGATTACTTTGATAGATGCACTGGCAAGTTTTTCCTGACAAGGCAGAAATGAAAAACACAACGCATGGACCTTTAAGGGTGACCTCCGAGGAAAACACAAGTTACCGAATGATAGAGAAACGGAATGGAAAAACAGGAGCTCCCAGGCGCTCAGTGTCAACAGCCAGACGGATGGGCTCAGCCGATCAACTGATCATTGAGTTTACTGTCAAAAGCAAGAGCGAGGGAAACAGACACTGGCAAACATGGGCTGATCCCCAAAAGATGAAAAGGCTCAAGTCCCATTAATTAAGTTAGCAACTGTGCATTGTTATGAGGTGGGAGGTGGTTCCTGGAGTGTGCATTCTAGGGAACTCTGGAGGGGTGTGTGTGTGCAAGGGAAGCAGACGGTGAGCAGTTGGTGGCAAGCTTTATATGATCTTAAATAAGGAAAACGTTCCCAAACGTTTAAGTTGCATTAATCGAACCAACTGTCAGATGGGCATTCCAGCGGGGGCAAGAATGTGAAAGGAGGTGGGGAGACTGCTTCTGGGGACGGGCTGCCAGGCGCACCACCGACATTGGCTGTAACATTAAGATTTGTAAGTTTTGAGATCTTGTGCTTAAGCTTAAATTTTCCTCCTCCCTACCTTTCCCCTTTTCCTTGTGTGCCATGCCATTTTTAGATGGTGAGCCTTGTTGTTGTTTAGTTGTTCAGTCATGTCCGACTCTTCGTGACCCCATGGACCAGAGCACGCCAGGCACTCCTGTCTTCCACTGTCTCCCGCAGTTTGGTCAGACTCATGTTGGTAGCTTCGAGAACACGGTCCAACCACCTCGTCCTCTGTCGTCCCCTTCTCCTTGTGCCCTCCATCTTTCCCAACACCAGGGTCTTTTCCAGGGAGTCTTCTCTTCTCATGAGGTGGCCAAAGTATTGGAGCCTCAGCTTCAGGATCTGTCCTTCCAGTGAGCACTCAGGGCTGATTTCCTTCAGAATGGATAGGTTTGATCTTCTTGCAGTCCATGGGACTCTCAAGAGTCTCCTCAAGAACCATAATTCAAAAGCATCAATTCTTTTGAGCCTTAGGGCAGGAGAACTGCCTTAGAACTTATTATTGCCAGGAGTTAGATAAGGTAATTCTAGGAGGTCAAGTAGGTCATTGCAACCAAGTTTTCGCTGGTGAGCCAAGTACGGGGGGGGGAATCAAGGAAATTGGAGGGGATAACATGATTAAGATGTTGTAGGCAACCTTGGTGACACTTGCTTTTCTTAATGTCAGCTGCATATGAGGGAGATGCCACTGAATTTAACATGAAATTAATTGAAATGTTTCTTCTCAGGCAAAACTCGGGAGCTGCCTTTCTAGATCAGACCAAATTCTAGGTTGTGGTCTGTTCTTCTGCTTTCGAGAATGAAAAGATAGGGCTGTGTATCAGAATCATAGAATTGTAGTTTGCAGTGCCCATCAACTGAATTGAATTCAATTGAATAATTCAAAGGTATCTTCTCAGAAATTCCATTACTTCCCCCTAATTTTGGATATCAAGTTTTTGCATTTGTGAAGCTCACTGCCTTGTCGTGGCGAAGGGGCTTGAATTACTCAGGCAAGCTATGGACAGGTCAAGATGGACAGGTCATAGCGGAGAGTTTGGACCAAACGTGATCCACCTGGAGAAGGAACTGGCAAGCCGCTCCAGTATCCCTGCCAAGAAAACTCCATGGACAAAGACAACAGGCATATAAAAGATATGACGCTGGAAGATGAGCCCCTCAGGTCGGAAGGCGTCCAACTTGCTACTGGGGAAGAGCGGAGGACAAGTACAAGTAGATCCAGAGCTGATGAAGCGGCTGGGCCAAAGCCGAAAGGACGCTCAGTTGTGGATATGCCTGGAAGCGAAAGGAAAGTCCAATGCTGTAAAGAAAAGTATTGCATAGGAACCTGGAATGTAAGAACCATGAACCTTGGTAAGCTGGATGTGGTAAAAAATGAGATGGCAAGAATAAACATTGACATCCTAGGCATCAGTGAACTAAAATGGACAGGAATGGGCGAATTCAGTTCGGATGACTATCATATCTACTACTGTGGGCAGGAATCCCGTAAAAGAAATGGAGTGGCCCTCATAGTCAACAAAAGAGTGGCGAAAGCTGTACTGGGATGCAACTTCAAAAATGATAGAATGATCTCGATACGAATCCAAGGCAGTCCTTTTAACATCACAGTAATCCAAGTTTATGCACCAACTACCAGTGCTGAAGAAACCGAAATTGATCAATTCTATGAAGACTTACAACACCTTATAGAAATGACACCAAAGAAGGATGTTCTTCTCATTATAGGGGATTGGAATGCTAAAGTAGGAAGTCAAGAGATAAAAGGAACAACTGGCAAGTTTGGCCTTGGAGTTCAAAATGAAGCAGGGCAAAGGCTAATAGAGTTCTGTCAAGAGAACAAGCTGGTCATCACAAACACTCTTTTCCAACAACACAAGAGACGACTCTACACATGGACATCACCAGATGGGCAACATCGAAATCAGATTGATTATATTCTCTGCAGCCAAAGATGGAGAAGCTCTATACACTCAGCAAAAACAAGACCTGGAGCTGACTGTGGCTCAGATCATCAGCTTCTTATAGCAAAATTCCAGCTTAAACTGAAGAAAGTAGGAAAAACCACTGGGCCAGTAAGATTCAATCTAAATCAAATTCCTTATGAATACACAGTTGAAGTGAAAAACAGGTTCAAGGATTTAGATTTGGTGGATAGAGTACCTGAAGAACTGTGGATGGAGGCTCATAACATTATACAGGAGACAGCAACGAAAACCATCCCAATGAAAAAGAAATGCAAGAAAGCAAAGTGGCTGACCAATGAGGCCTTACAAATAGCGGGGGAGAGAAGACAAGCAAAATGCAAAGGAGATCGTGAAAGATACAGGAAATTGAATGCAGATTTCCAAAGAATAGCAAGGAGAGACAAGAGGGCCTTTCTAAACGAGCAATGCAAAGAAATAGAGGAAAATAACAGAATGGGAAAAACCAGAGATTTATTCAAGAAAATTGGAGATATGAAAGGAACATTTCGTACAAAGATTACCACAATTAAGGACAAAAGTGGAAAGGACCTAACAGAAGCAGAAGACATCAAGAAGAGGTGGCAAGAATACACAGAGGAATTATACCAGAAAGATATGGAGGTCTCATACACCCCAGGAAATGTGGTTGCTGACCTTGAGCCAGACATCCTGGAGAGTGAAGTCAAATGGGCCTTAGAAAGCCTTGCTAACAACAAGGCCAGTGGAAGTGATGATATTCCAGCTGAACTATTTAAAATTTTAAAAGAGGATGCTGTTAAGGTGCTGCACTCAATATGCCAGCAAGTTTGGAAAACTCAGCAGTGGCCAGAGGATTGGAGAAGATCAGTCTACATCCCAATCCCAAAGAAGGGCAGTGCCAAAGAATGCTCCAACTACCGCACAATTGCACTCATTTCACACGCTAGCAAGGTTATGCTTAAAATTCTACAAGGCAGGCTTAAGCAGTATGTGGACCGAGAACTCCCAGAAGTGCAAGCTGGATTTCGAAGGGGCAGAGGAACCAGAGACCAAATTGCAAACATGCGCTGGATTATGGAGAAAGCCAGAGAGTTCCAGAAAAACATCTACTTCTGCTTCATTGATTATGCAAAAGCATTTGACTGTGTCGACCACAGCAAACTATGGCAAGTTCTTAAAGAAATGGGAGTGCCGGATCACCTCATTTGCCTCCTGAGAAATCTCTATGTGGGACAAGAAGCTACAGTTAGAACTGGATATGGAACAACTGATTGGTTCAAAATTGGGAAAGGAGTACGACAAGGCTGTATATTGTCTCCCTGCTTATTTAACTTATATGCAGAATACATCATGCGAAAGGCTGGACTGGATGAATCCCCAACCGGAATTAAGATTGCCGGAAAAAATATCAACAACCTCAGATATGCTGATGATACTACCTTGATGGCAGAAAGTGAGGAAGAATTGAAGAACCTTTTAATGAGGGTGAAAGAAGAGAGCGCAAAATATGGTCTGAAGCTCAACATCAAAAAAACTAAGATCATGGCCACTGGTCCCATCACCTCCTGGCAAATAGAAGGGGAAGAAATGGAGGCAGTGAGAGATTTCACTTTCTTGGGTTCCATGATCACTGCAGATGGTGACAGCAGTCACGAAATCAGAAGACGCCTGCTTCTTGGGAGAAAAGCAATGACAAACCTAGACAGCATCTTAAAAAGCAAAGACATCACCTTGCCGACAAAGGTCCGTATAGTTAAAGCTATGGTTTTCCCAGTAGTAATGTACGGAAGTGAGAGCTGGACCATAAAGAAGGCTGATCGCCGTAGAATTGATGCTTTTGAATTATGGTGCTGGAGGAGACTCTTGAGAGTCCCGGGGACTGCAAGAAGATCAAACCTATCCATTCTCAAAGAAATCAGCCCTGAGTACTCACTAGAAGGACAGATCCTGAAGTTGAGGCTCCAGTACTTTGGCCACCTCATGAGAAGAGAAGAATCCCTAGAAAAGACCCTGATGTTGGGAAAGATGGAGGGCACAAGGAGAAGGGGACGACAGAGGATGAGATGGTTGGACAGTGTTCTTGAAGCTACTAACATGAGTTTGGCCAAACTGCGAGAGGCAGTGAAGGATAGGCGTGCCTGGCGTACTCTGGTCCATGGGGTCACGAAGAGTCGGACACGACTGAACGACTGAACAACAAACAACAACACAAAACTGTGCTTTTGCATGCACATGTGAGGCTGTTTGCAACTGGTATGTAATATTTTCCAGACTAACAGACATACCAATGTTGTATTATTTTTTAGTGCAATCTTATTTCATATATTTCTATTATTAGTATTTTGTATTATAATGTTTTCAAACCTGCATTTACTTGTCATTTTGTATTGCTTTCATTTACATGTAAGGCAACAACAGTCCCGTTCTCCAGCATTTCATTCCCTTTTTGCACTTGGCAAATATTGGGGGGGTACCTTTTTGGTTTTCAACATTTCCAACATTCTCATTCTGCGTAAACCTATTTCATTGTGTTTGAAAACTGATGACTTGTAGTTTATTTTTGCAAAGTATAAAAGCATAATTTCTCTGGAAAAAAATCTGTGTGAGCAATCCTGCAACAATCTCACAGATTTCTCTGAATGTGCGAAGCATTCAAGCTACTCAATTCCTCTTCCCTGTTTGATCTGGAGAAAAATAGAATGATGGTAGGTCATTAATCAAGGCAGTTTGCCTCACTTCAAACCAAGACAATAAAATGGCATTTATTAGAGAGATCAGATCATGCAGTGTCTATCTATCCATCATTAAAAATAACGTCCCTCCAAAGGGTTTTACTGCTGGTAGGGGCGTATCAAGAGAAAAGAATAATTGACATATTATCAATGTAACTGCTCCTATTTGTCACAGTGGCAATGCTTTCTTTCTGGGGGTATGCAGGGGTACGCATACCCCTAAACATCAAATATTTTTAATCAGGCACCCAAACCTATACATGGAAAGGTGGTAGTCCAGGGGTCAGCAAACTAAGGCCTGGGGGCCAGATCAGGCCCACTGGACTCATAAATCCGACCCACGGACCCTGCCACCCGCTCAGTCAGTCCCTGCGCACAAATACAATATGCGCAATGTGCATAGGAATTTGTTCTCCCCCCCTCCCCCCAAAAAGAAATATAGTCCAGCCCCCCACAAGGTCTGAGGGACAGTGGCCCGGCCCCCTGCTGAAAAAGTTTGCTGACCCCTGTGCTAGTCTAATATAAATGGGCAGGGAGTTCCAGTGTGTAGGTGCTACCACACGGAATACTTTGTTGCATGCAATTGCAGAAGAGAAATGATGTGGCACTTGTAAAAGTGTCATTTCTGCAGATTGATGTGCTAGGTTGACCATTCAGGTATATTGTTCTCAAGCTGTCGAGAGCTTTGTTACTAGTAGTAACACCTTGAATTTGTCCCAGTAACAAATGGGCAGCCAGTACAGATCTCTGAGCAAGGGTATAATGTTTTGACAGTGCCCTGCAGTTTCAATTGCTGTGGCATTCCAAATCAAAACTTAGGATTGTGTCGCAAACATGTCTACCGATCAGTCAACATTCAAGGAAACTGAGATTAGGGATATTGGAGAATTCAAATGAAAACATAAACTGGAGTGGGAGAATGCCATTGTTTGCTTATTTGTCTCATGTCCAGAAAAGAAATTAATCCACCTGCTGATGTTTTTGCTTTCAGTCCACAGGTTCAGCTTGTAGACATTCCCAGAAGAGCGGAGGGAGATGATTCCTCCTGGCTTAGGAAACTTATATTCATAGAATTGTAGAGTTGGAAGAGACCTGACAAGGCTATATTTTAATTGTAGAGTTGGAAGATACCTGACAAAGCTATATTTCAATAAAAAAAATTCCTTCCAGTAGCACCTTAGAGACCAACTAAGTTTGTTCTTGGTATGAGCTTTCTTGGTATCAGATATTTGAAGAAGTGTGCATGCACACGAAAGCTCATACCAAGAACAAACTTAGTTGGTCTCTAAGGTGCTACTGGAAGGATTTTTTTATTTTATTTTGTTTTGACTATGGCAGACCAACACAGCTACCTACCTGTAACAAGGCTATATTTTGTTTCAGTTAATTTGTTGATTTATTTGCAGATCCTCCAGTTTTGTTATATTTTAATAAATATTTCCCCCCACAATGCTGTTGTCTCTTGAGTCTTCTTTTATGGGTGTGCTGGAAACCATGCCTTCTGATACCCCTGTGTTACAAAGAGACAGACCAGGTAACGGCAAGCAGACTTAAAAACAAAACAAAACATAAGAATAGCCTTCTGGGTGAGGCCCAAGTCTCACAGTGGCTAACAGATGCCTGCAGAGAAACCTGCAAGCAAGATATGAGTGTGACAGTACTTTCCTCACTTTCAGTTCTCAGAAATTGATTCTGCCTCTGAAATTGGAGGTAGAGCATAGCCACTAGGGCTAGCAGCCATTGATAGCCTTGTTCTTCATGAATTTGCCTAATCCTCTTTTAAGGCCATCCAAGCTGGTGGCCATCACTGCCTCTTGTTGGAGCAAATCTCATGATTTAAATCTGGGCTGTGAGCGAAAATCCATCGAGTCAAGGCCTGTCCACTCTGCCAATTAACAACAGTGCCCTAAGAAAGACCACCACCCTAGCAGCTTCAGTCTCTTCATTGGTAAGAAAGGGTTGTGTTTGGAAGGTGTTGTTTTTTTTATTTTATTTTTAAATGTCCTTTAGGAGGGAGAGGATGAGGTGAAGAACAGTATTCCTGCTCACAACTGCATAATTATGTTGTACTCTAATATCCCTTGACTTCAAAATGACAGCTAAAGGAGATTAAAGCTGTTTACAGCCAATGAAAAGTAGCAGCGTAGCTTCTGGCAATCTTCCTCATTCGCTTAGGAAGCAAAAGTCCGGTCATAAAACTATATTCTTCTTCAAGGAGGAGGTTTGTGATTAAAGGATTCCTCCCACAGCTGGGACTCAGTGATAAGAGTGCTATGTTCAATCCCCCCTTCCACCAGCTACAAGAGGTGTGTGTGTTTACATTAAGTTAGCCATTGCAGTGTGGGGAGGGGCATACATGAATGGGCAAGACATGCAAGCAGCTCGGTCAACTAAGTGACCCTAGGTTTTGTACACAACTGTTTATGTCACTTTTGGAACAGGCAGAGAGGCGCTTTTCAGCTACCTGTAAATAGTATCTGAAGATATTGTGAGTTATCTCAAGACAATTTGAGAGCCAGCATGGAACAAGAGTCTTCCACAGTCCTTCCCGGAGATGCCAGGGGTTGAACTTGGGATCTTCTGCATGCAAAGCAGATGCTCTACCACTGAGCTAAGGCCTTTCCCCCCAAAAATGTGCACCCAGCAACGGAGCAAGCCGATTGGGTGCCTGGGGCAGCACGTGTGCCCTGCACCAGGGGCAGGGCCAGCTGCCCACGGGGTGGAGCCAGCTGGGACAGGACGCTCTGTGGGGCCTCTGAGGAGTCTGCCTGCCTCCTCCCACTCAGCCGCCCTACAGCTAAGGGGGAGGTGGCGGGAGGACTGTTTGGGGTAGCGTGGAGCCTGTGAGCGCCCAAGCCACCACGTTACACCCAGGAGACGTTACACGCGTGGCTTGGGTGCGCTGCAAGCCCTGCGGTGAGTGCTGCCCGCCATTTGGTTGCCCCCCTCAGTGGCGACACCCAGGGCGGATGCCCTCACTGCCCCTCCTTCCTCCGCCCCTGTGTGTACCTCTTTCACACTGAGACCAAATGCACTGCTGTTGTGGGAAGGGACAATTTGTGTGTCAGTGGTGTGGCTAACAGAAACATCCCCTCCTTTCATATACATCAGGGAGCATATTTATTTCACACCAATGGATGGGTATCAGAAATATCTCAAACAGTACTACTTCAGAGTGTGTGTCAATAGACCTTGAGCTTTGCTTCTTGGATGAAGAATGGGGTTTCATGCGTGTTTGTAATTAGAGTGGCCTCTTGTACGAAAGGTAAGGATCACAGCCATTGTTTCACCTGCATTTGCCTCGTCCACCACCCTCTGCTTGCATATGGCAAGTGGAAGGTTTCCCCCCACCCCCCCGAGGGGATGCATTGTCCTTGAGAGGAAAAAGGTTTTCCCCTCCTGAGCATCCCACTCTATAAAGTGAAATCATCGCCATGTTGTATGTGAAATAAACCTCAGACCCAGTGAGCCATAATTGGAATGATTCAAGGATTTGTTGCGCAAGGGCTGAACATTCCTCATGGTGCAAAATTATATTCTAGTAGCAAGCTAATTAAGCAATAAACCAAAAGTATTTCTGGGGGTAATATGGAGCCTGATGCTATCAAGGAAAGAAAGGACCACACCATGAGCCTTCAGCAATTGTTTTTCAGCTGCCTGACACAAGCCCCCAATTTTGTTTTATTTTGTCAATAAAAAAGGAGTATATAAGAAGATTTCATTGGGTTATATAATTCCTCCCATTTTAAAATTAGGATATATTTACATCAGATTATTGGAGCAAGGAGTTTACCATGCTGAACCTTTAAATCTATGCAACACAAGCTGCAAAGAATGGAAAAGAGGGTTAATCAAAGAATTTTATCACTCTCTCTCTCTTTTTAATGATCTTCATTATGTTAGAAGAAGATGTAAATTTTAATTTCACCTTATTAGCTTCAATCTTGCACCCAAAGTCGAGATTTGCTAATCAGCTGTCGTTTTTAATAGGGAGCAGATGCTGACAATTTGGAAACTCAAATGCCCCCGGAATTGTAAGCTTTATTAATTTCATTGATATATTATTTAATATAATGCAGCCACTCCTAATGTCATTTGCATGGGTACCGATACTGGCTAAAAAAGGAGGCTTGCTTGTTTGGGTACACGTGAATAATTCAGAGGAAGGAACTGTTGAGGAACCTGTGATGGTAGCATGACAGAATCCCAAGTGGAAATAGGTTAGTTCAGGGCTAGATAATGTCACTCCTGATGTGCCTTGAGATGCCTGTGAGATGCCTTTCTTCACAAAAGTAAGATGGTAATGCAACTCTAAATTCAATACAGGCAAGAGTTCCCACTCTTCGTTAACACTTCTCTGGTCTCCCAATGGCCTCCATTCCATTGGATAAAGATATTCCCCGTAATACATTATGTCTTCCCACAATAAAGGGCCCATTAAAATATTAGCAAGATAATGAAAATATTACTCTTCATTTCAAGTAGCTATATTATCACCCAAGACTTGTTTCTAAATGTCAAACTTCCATTAGTCTTTTCCTGCAATTGTTCCTCTTTGCTAAACCAATTACATGACAAGATCCTCCTAGTGCATGGTCCAAGGGCAGAAGATAATGGTGTCACGGTTTTCTGCTGATTGTGCAATCTATGGGCAATTGTCTTGCAAGATTCTCCCCACCCCAGACAAGTCTTTGCACTGCCAGTGATCCCAATGAACTGACAGATGCAGACATGCTCAGGCATCTATATTGCCCCAAGGAATGGATGGGAAAACAAAATCCTTTAGATCAAGGGTGGCCAACTCCCAAGAGACTGTGATTAACTCACAGAGTTAGAGACTGGCAGTGATCTACCCCCTTTTTGGGGGTTCAGGTCAAAGTTGTTGAGGTTTTTTCTAAGGGAGGAGGAAAGCCCTGTGGGGGGTTGCAGGGCAAAGAAATTGAGCTTTTTCTAGGGGAGCCAAACTTGTTGAGCTTCTTTGGGGGGAGTCAGTGATCTACCACAGGCATCCAGTGATCTACCAGTAGATCGCAATCTGCCTGTTGGACGTGCCTGCTTTAAATGGTTGTACATTTGGTTGAACCCCTCCTTCCATACAGCCTTTCAAGCAGTAAGCAATGATGCCCACCAAATTGGATGGCTTTAAGAGAGGATTGGACAAATTTATGGAAGATAAGGCTATCAATGGTTACTAGCCATAATGGTCATGCTGGGCCTCCATGGTCAGAGGCAACAATGCTTCTGAATATAAATTGCTGGAAACCACAGAAGGGGAGGGTGCTCTTGTACTTGGGTCCAGCTTGTGGCTTTCACACAGACATCTAGTTAGCCACTGTGAGAACAGGATGCTAGACTAGATGGACCATTGGTCTGATCCAGCAGGGCTCTTTTTATATTGTTATGTTCTTCTTCTTGGACTTCACATGTGTGTGTGTGTGTGCTCATGTACCATGAAGATTAGATATCTACTTTTGCTTCTGGCCTGCTTAGGCCACCATCATGCAACCCCTGGGGGTATGTTCGGATGAGAATATGATGTTCAGTCTGAAAAAGGCTCCCCATTCCTAGTGTTAAGTATTAAATGGGGAAAGCATGTGGCAAAATGAAGGCACCTGCAGACTGAAATGGACAGCAGCATGTAGTCATAGAATGAGCATAACCTCTAAATTGCACCACGGGGGACAGTACTGTAAATCTGAAATGGACTCCAGCACCTCTATGGAATCTCAAGAACTTTAATGTACTGCTAAGATGGAGATGATCACAGCTCTGGACCTTGGTTAATGTGGCAACTTAATGACAGAATTCAATGGAACAAGATTGCAAGAAGCTAGATGGTGCTGTTCTTCCTCTGTTGAGTAACATTCACACATGCAGCAGTGTGGGAACATGTATTCCACCCCACTGGGAAATAACTGTATGGTGAATCAAGCATCCACATTGGTAGAACCTATCACATGGGTCTTTCGCGTCCATTGTGGTAGGATCCTGGCCTGTTTTGATCTTTAAGTTTTAGTTGGGGTGGGATGAAAACTTTGAATAAAGGAAAACTTTTCTTCTGGAGTTTTATTCTGTGTCTTGGATTTTAAATGGTTGAGTTGTTCTGTATTTTAATATTTTGTGCAAAGAGCCGCTTTGAGACGTTTTGTAAAGAGCAATGTTCAAATATAATAAAAAATATATTGGGAGGGTGGACAGGGTAGGAAATGAGAGAGAACAACCTTTAATCCTTCCCACTCTCTGGTTGACTCTACTGCCAGTGTGCCATCATGAGTTAATGGTAAGGGAACCGGGGAGGCTAAAGAGGGAGCTTTGGAGATCCTTCAGAGGTCTAAAGATTAGTCTGAGCTAGAGAAGAGTTAGGGGCTGGGATGGAGATGCTAAGAAGGCATCATTTCCCATTCTGTGCTGCATTTCTGCTCCTCAACCCCATTAATTTCAATGCAAAGGAAATGGGATGTAATAAATTGTGCATCATTTTCAGTCTGAAAGCAACAACAAAAAATATTGATCATATTCACTGGATTGCTTTCAATTCTAAATTTGGGGTGATTGAGCAAACATTGGGGATTTCCTCTAACATTTCAGTTTTTGCCAAAAATTTCTGGCAGGTAATTGCCTGGGATAGCAAGCACCGGGATCAGTCACCACGAGGGATGGAAGGATCTCTCAATTTCAGCTCTCTCTGTGTTTCATTCGTTCATTCTTAAATCCACTTCTCCATACTTCTGCAGCAATTTGCTTTTAAAAAAAAAAGAAAAAAGAAACTTCATTTAAACATAATTAGTCTGATTTCTCCTAATAAACAATTTTTGTCTGCAATTTTTAGTAACATACACAATTTCCCCTAATATAATGCATTTGGTATCCCCTCCCCCCCACTTATATATTCATTTTAGGCAGACTGTGTTAATGTTAATTGCCCTACCTATCTGAAGAACTTTGGCCACCTCATGAGAAGAGAAGACTCCCTAGAAAAGACCCTGGTGTTGGGAAAGATGGAGGGCACAAGGAGAAGGGGATGACAGAGGATGAGATGGTTGGACAGTGTTCTCAAAGTGACTAGCATGAGTTTGGCCAAACTGCGGGAGGCAGTGGAGGATAGGGATGCCTGGCGTGCTCTGGTCCATGGGGTCGTGAAGAGTCGGACACGACTGAATGACTGAACAACAACAAATCTGAAGAAGTGTGCATGCATACAAAAGCTCATACCAAGAACAAACTTAGTTGGTCTCTAAGGTGCTACTGGAAGGAATTTTTTAATTTTTTATTTTGTTTTGACTATGGCAGACCAACACGGCTACCTACCTGTAACTGCCCTACCTAAAATTGCTTGATTTTTTTCTGTTCCATTGGCACATTCCACTGGCATGTTGAATGGGCATTCTGCATATGCCCCGACACACTGTTCCCCTAATATATGTGTTTTTGTAAATATTGTTTGGTTGGAGAACTGCATTGCAAAATTCAGATAAAGTGTGAATTCAGAAGTATGGCTGTGATTTGGTTTGCATGTTATTTCAGAAAGTGTGAATTTGACCAGATTTGCCATTAAACGCAACTGAATTGAATTGCTCCCCAAATCTGTAGTCACTGCCTCGCTATTCCTCCTGTAGTGCCACAAATCCTGTCATGCAGCTCCCGAACCAGTCTGCTGCTTCTCTCAGGTGTATAGGAACACAGAAAGCTGACTTGCACCGAGTCAGACCATTGGTCCACCTTGCACAATGCTGTCTACAGTGATTGACGGGGACTTTCCAGGGTTTCAGGCAGGGCTCTCTCGCAGCCCTACCCAGAGACACCATCAGGGACTGAACCTGGGACATCCTGCGTGCAAAGCGAATGCTCTGCCACTGAGATATGGCCCATCCCCTTACAAAAAGGTTTCTCTCTGCAAGTAAACACCCAGGGACATGCCACAATTCAAACCTGGAATCCTGTGCTAACTTTTATCTTTCCTTCCCATTTCAAAGGCTTTCGAGCTGACTCAGTATGAATCCCGAGTATCAGCTTGCTTCCTGTGGTACCTACAGGGCTCATTAATTTAATTACAGCTGTTTTATCTTTTTCTTTTCTTTCTTTCTTCTCTAAGAGCTGACTTCATACCAAATGCAAAATGATGCCAGCAGTAAACTGTTGTTCCATTATTAATGGGATTTGTAATTGTTAGTGTGAAACTCTTTTTCTTCTCTACCTCCAGCCTGCAAGGAGGTTGCTCAAGACGCATGCAAAATGAGGTGGCACCAGGCAACTGTTTCAAGGGAAGAAGAAGAAGAAGATTTTAATTTAAGGATCAGCTGGCAGCAAGGCTTACCAGGAATCCAGAAAGTTTCCAGAAAAGCATTTCCCCAACTTGCTAACAGACACTGTTGGTGCATTTCATTTGGCTCATTTTGGGGAACTGAAGTAGCTGGCATACTTACTGTTGCACCCCAATGCAGAGTTCTCAGGGGACTCATTTTTGATAAAGGAACACAGAGGCAACATAAGGAAAAATAGTGGCCAGTGTGTCCTCTCCCTCTCTCCCCCCCTCCTGTATGCCACCCCTTTTCATTCAGTCTTTATGCCGCCCCCTTTCTATCTCTTGTTGTGCCACCACCCCCTCTCTTTGCACTCCATCTCTCTCTCTCTCTCTCTCTCTCTCGTCATCTGCACTACACATTTAAAGTAATATTATATACTTTAAGCAGTCATGGCTTCCCTCAAAGAATCACTGAAGCTGTAGTTTGTTAAGGATGCTGGGAGTTCTTAGGAGACCACTTGTTGTTGTTGTTGTTGTTGTTGTTGTTGTTGTTGTTTTGTCGTTTAATTGTGTCCGACTTTTCATGACCCCATGGACCAGAGCACGCCAGGCACTCCTGTCTTCCACTGCCTCCCGCAGTTTGGTCAGACTCATGTTGGTAGCTTTGAGAACACTGTCCAGCCATCTCGTCCTCTGTCATCCCCTTCTCCTTGTGCCCTCAATCTTTCCCAACATCAGGGTCTTTTCCAGGGAGTCTTCTCTTCTCACGAGGTGGCCAAAGTATTGGAGCCTAAGCTTCAGGATCTGTCCTTCCAGTTATCAGAGGGGTTAAACAGTCAACCCCTCTTCCCAGGGAACTCTGGGAAATGAAGCTCTGTTCAGCTGTATTGCACATGCTCTAAATGGAGTCCTGGATAGTAACTTGGATACAACATTTAGTACCACTTGAGGTCTCCAAATCATCTTCAAGGGCAGACCCACAGATTACCCTGATCAAGACCTTGCATGTCTAGAGCTGTCTGCTGTAGTCAAAAGCTCTTTCTTTCTTTCCTTTTAAATTTCAGCTCTAGACACAAAATAAACACAAATAAAATTAAAAGAAAGTGAGAACTGTCAAAGAAGAAATGAAAATGCAAGGCATCTCGGGAAAACATTTTTTAAATAATATATAAGGAATCTGCTTTCCTCCCTCCCTTAACAACAATAATAAGAAAATAACTGAGCTGCATGTTCCCTTTATGTAATATTGGCGAAGATGGATTGTGTCTCAATAAAATAGTTTGTTTCCAATAGCTTATCATAATGAAAAATATTACACCACAGGATATCATAGTAAGGATAATTTCCATTTCCTGTATGAATGTTCAGCAATGAATAAACTATTTAATCACATCTTGATAACACTCAAAGAGGCTCCCGTTATCCCATCAGCTTGCAATTTGTCACTTGACACCTCCAATGTTCCTTCCTAATTTTTCATCATTTACAAGAGGCAGAAATTATGGCCGTGGGGCCATCAAGCCTTTTATTATCTTTTGCATCCTTCGGTCCCATGTCAAAGGGTTTTTCATCAAAGCACGAGAACAGAAATCCAGCAACATGTCCTCAATTGCACTAATTATATTCCTTTAAAGGAAGGGAGGGGGGTCTTTGCAGTTGGGGAGGGGAAGAATGCTTATGACCCAGCCCACAAATCAGTTAAAAGGCTGCACTATTTGATTATCATCTCCCATGAGCATTTCCTTGGATCAGAGAGCATTGGAGATTTACAGAGCAGTTTTTGAAATATTTGGAAATAAGACATAGAATGCTTGTCTTATACCAAGCCAAACCATCAGTCTTTCCCGAACAATTCGCAAACCAAAATCCAACCATCCTTCAAAACTTGCACTTCTCTGAATTTTGAAATGCAGTTATCCAGCCTAATGGCGTGTACAAAAATACATATAATAGGGTAAAGGGTGCACAAACATCCGTGGAAACCCCCCCCCCCCATGCATAGAAATGCACACATTCATGAAAACAGCACACACACACAAAATTGTTCTGGGAAACTGCTTTGCATAAATGTGATTATTAGAAAAACTGATACAAAAACATGTACATTAGTAGAATTTCATAGTAAAATGCTGATGACTTTTCATGAAGTCTTTGAAATGTGGAGAAATGAATTCAAGATCTCTGTGGGCATCAGGGGAGGTCAAGGCAATGTTTTCATTGGTGGGGAAAATTCAGCAACAGTTGAAATTCAGGGTGTTCAGTGGTAGTTCACACATGTTCTACACTGACTGCCAGCAGTGCTCACTCGGGACATTTTTTCCAGCTCTACCTCAAGAAGCAGCAGATTGAACCTGGGGGTTTCTTCATGCAGAGTATGTTCTCTGCTGCTGAGCTATGACCGCACCATAAAACAAGTGAAGACAGGGAACATTTAAGACTTACCTGCCTATCCTGCTTCTATAGTTACTCCATCCAGATTGCTAAACAAGCCATACCTACTTGACATCAGTAGTACTACAGCCTCCACGGTTCAGTGGGCAAGGGGTTGCCGGCCTGAGGAATTTTGATAATGTGCCGTGCATTCCAGTTTTAAAATCAGTGCTGTACAAGTATGGTATAAAACACAAAATGGCTGTCATGGGGTTGTGGCATGAAACAAAATGGCTGCCACATCTAAAAGAAGCAAGAGCGCAAAATGGTGTGGGCATGCCTTTCCCACTGCCATCAATGGTTAAGGGTGGCTGTTTCTTGCAGGAGTGGCTAAGCCAGTGCGAAGAGGACCTGGGCACGAAGAACAAATGGTCTTTGTATGTATTGTAGATTTTAGAAACAAAATATTTACTGAGACCTTTCTCTGGCACCATAGGAGGTATTAATGGGCAAACCGACACCCACGGATGTCCACATTGGCAACCCTGATAGAGCATAACTGCTAGCAAATACATACCGTACATATCCTTTATTCGACCGATAGTCAGAAAGAAAAACATTTCTCAATACAAAATTATAAAACTAAAAACATCAGAGGGGTACACAAATAAAATAGGACAGCACTACTGAACCTCATGCAGATAACCCACATCGAGGCATTCGATTTTACGCTTCCGACACTTGAGCTCCAGGAAGAGGAATTTAGCCACCGATACTGCTAGCAAATAGTATTCCTACTGGGCTGCACGCCCACACCAGTTCTTCAGAGGGAACCCTTTCTGTCTCTTCTGAACTGCAAAGCTGCTGTTCCTTCATAAACTTCCACTAGGCATGGCGGACAAGTCAGGGAACTACAAACTAGTTCAGTTTGCTTTAAAATGCAGACCTAGCTATACTCACCTCCATTCCTGTTTGTGTCAAATTACACAGCCTTTACGTTTTGTCTTCCTTTTGACCAAGTCCTAATCACAGTCCCAACGGAGCTCATCAAGCACACCCAAAGGGGGATTTTTAAAGCTCCAGGGGAGTGTGAACAAGTAAAACAAGCTTCAGAGCTGTAGTAACGAGAACCTGCGCCAAATCCCTGAGAGCTTGTCTGAACAAGAAGTGGTAAACTCTGCAGCACAAACAACTTGTATAGCTTATGCAAGGATTGTCTAATATATTTCCTTCTGGATTTTCCTATTTCTCTATTTACTGAACCTTCTTAGCACATGTGAGACCCAAACTTTTGTCCCACAGGCTTTGGTGTTAAATGCAAATTAGATGCTATGCAATTAGTGTCCAGGCCTTGAAACCAAATAGGGCCTCTGCTAAAATTGAGTTGCCAACCATGGTCATAAAAGCAGACAGACGTAGAAGGTGATCTGTTCTGTCCATTCCCCTAACTGCATGGCGCTAGACATGCCATCAAATGTAGTAGGGAAATCCAATTCAATTCACATTTAAAAGCAAACCTGCCTACCTAATTCACACTTTCTGAATCAATTTGCAAGCCAAACACAGCCACCTTTTGAAAGTCACACTTCTTCATTTTTTTTAATCAGAAATAATGTATTGTCTCCAATGTTAGCCATGTGCAGTGTACATCTAATGGGCTGTATCTAACTACATCCTACTCAAAGTAGACCTAATAACATTGATGGATCCAAGTTGGCCATTCCTATTAACTTCAGTGGGTCTTCTATTAATATGAATAACATTGAGTACAACCCCATAACACATGTTTGGCACACAACAGTGATAGAAATTTGATTTCAGTAAAGTTCTGGAGGCCTGAGAAGCAAAGAAGAACCAACCACTGGGTGACTTCTTACCTTTACTAGGGGTTCATCTCCACTTACCTTTTGCACCATGCTCTTTGGCACTGATCCACTTTTTAAAGTTCCTTGTTTGAGTGTTGTTGTTGTTGTTTGACATGGCAATTTCCCCAGGAGAGCCTTCTTTTTAATGCTGGAAAAAACAACAATTTGAGGTTTTTTTCACCCAAAAACAGCACAAAAAGAAGTCTGGATGAGCCCTGTGCCTGGTTTTGGTTCAAGCTGCCAGACTCGGGTAATGACTATGGGGTGGGACCCAGGATAGGGATCCTATTCTCTCTCCTCGCTCCTTCACAGATATAAAATATATAGTCTTTAAAGCTTAACAATGTAAAATCATGCCCTAATTATTTGGTAATTCTTTTGCTTTTTATCGCCCAAGCTCTAATAATGATGAACTCATTTTGTTTTAATGGAGATGTCATAAGAACTTCAATAGGATTTCCTCTACAATTTATCACTCATTAACATGTCGTTATGAGAAAAAGTGATTCCTTCTAATGTTTAGAGTGGCTATAAAGTGAGAGCTATATTTATTAAGTGTTTGAGCTTAGATTTTACCTTTAGAGGTTAAATAAAGTTGTGGTGAAGGGCATTTGTGGAACACAGGAGGCTTTGCTGTAGTCTACAACTGGAGAAAAAAACTGTGAACTTCTGGTGTCTTGCTTCTGAACTGATTCATCCATTCTACCAAAAAAAGAAACAACAACTGGGTGGGAACCCTCTCTGGTTCTCCAAATAGTATTTTGTGAAAACTGAAACCAATTTTTCTCCTGCTTTTGTGGGAGAAGAAAATATATCTCTGACATTTCCAGGAGCTAGTTGCTGCCTACCTGAAAGGGTGTCACCAGAAAGTGCAGCCAGCAAGAAAAAGCAGAGGGTGCCTTCCATTACTTCTGACCAGACACACTTCCTGAAATGCCTTGAGCCTGGTGCAGTGTGATGCGATGTGGCATTTCTCTCAAGGCAGTCCAGGAAGTGTGGTTGGCAGGAAGCTGTGGAGAGAGCATTGCACCACTGTTAATGATGTGGAGCTCTTTTTTTAGTAAGTCAGATAAGCAAGGGAAACTGGGACTTCTTAGACCCCTCAGAAGAAAAAGCAAGGTAAGCAGCAAAAGTCAATGAAGCTGAATGTTGGAAGATTTAGGGCAGATAAAAGAAAGCACTTATTCATGAGGCACATAGTTAAACTAGGGAATTCGCTCCCAGTGGAGGCAGTGATGGTCACCAACTTGGGTGGCTTTCAAAGAACTGCACCCATGCTTTTAAGGATCAGTATGAATAATGGAAAACAAGCTTTGCTAAGCATGACTGGTGACCAATGGCATTGGGACTGGTAGAGTGGAAGGCCGGGAGGCCAATAGTAGGTGGAGCCAGACCAATAACAGATAAAGCCTGCTAATTCTGGGCTTCCTCCCTGTTGAGTTTTCGTAGGGCAGACTAAGGAGGAGAAAGGTGACAGCCAGGAATACTCCCTGGACTGTTTGTAAGAAAGGAGGCACACAAGTGTGTATAGGGAGGTGAGAGTAGCTGAGGACTGAGGTGGGTGGGGCAGTGCCCCCATTCACCCAAATGGAACAGCCTCCACTGTCCAGCATATTTACGAAATTCGTGCAGGTCATGCAATGAAACATTAACTAGTGCAAAATCTGGGTTGCTGTTAACCTGACTGTATGCATCTCACATATTTGCAAGGCTCATGCTGTCTTGCATGCAACTACGTTCTAAGCAGTTTACAGTCACCTACAAATAATTTACAATCTTTCTACAGCAAAGACAGGCTTCACACAAGGGGCTTGTCTAAATATCATTTGTATCTACATGAAGTTGAACAAAAACACATTCCAAGACACCCGCACTTAATCAGCAACTGGTACAAATGCATTCCTTTCCCTTCCATAAGTGTTGCAGGTTTCATTACAAATGGCTTGCCGAACATATCTGTAACCTTGATCACTCCATTCCCTGGGTTAGTAATGGCCTCTCGAACAGTTATAGCATAACAATAACCACAGCACGCATCAATATTGCAGGAGGAATCTATTGTTACTTATTTATCATTTATAACACAGGCACCAAAAGCATTCCTGAATATTTATTAAACATTTATGGATAATTTTATGTTACTACTAGCCTGTGATATAAATGCATTATTCAGTGTGTGGTGAATCATTGATAGATGACCCTTAAGTGTATGGAAGGGCTAGCAAGGGGGATCAGGACCACAGAGTTGAAGATGAACCATAGAATGTAGCCCTCTTTTCAGCATTTCAGTGTTGAGTTATTTTGCTCAATCTCTATTATATCAAGGATATTTAAACAACTCACATATTTTGAAAGGTGTGCAGTGGGGAAAGAACATAGAGAAACAACCATTTGTTATTTACTTCCTTTTAGATTAGAGATGGATAACAGGCAGCTGTGGGGAAGGGCTAAATCTGATCCAGCAAAGTTCATGATCCCAAGTTTCTCGTCCATTTGCACAAAGGCAAAGACTATTTTTCTTTCTTTTTAGCATTCAGAGGGATTCCCATGCATTACCTCGGTGCTCTGTATGACAGGTCCCTAAGGCAGGCAAGAACTGTTTTTGTAAGAACATCAGAAAAGCCCCCTTGGATTGGACAAAAATCTATCTAGTCTACCATCCATACAGTGTCCACAAGCTGGACACGAGGAGAAAAAAGGTTCAAAACAGGAGTGTGGAATCTCAGTCCTGGGGACCTACCCTACTCCACACCACTTCCCTAGGCCACACCTACTCTTTCTAGGCCACACACCAATCTGACCCTCCTCTGCAACCTCCAGGAGTGTTTTTGCCTGGCTGCAATGCATCCCTGAATTCTGGTAATGCCTCTGGATTGCCTGGGTGGAGGATAGAAAGCAGCATGTGAGTGTGTGTAGAAACTGGCTTACTGTACATAGGTCACATGTATATTCATTGCTTCCTCCAGTTTTGCCTCTGCCCCACCCACCACTGTCATGTGGCCTCCAAAAGGTTGCCCTTGGGCAGAAACAGGCTCTTCTCCCCTGGTGTAGAAGAACCTATAGGCATCTGGTTGGCCACTGTGAGAAACAGCCTAATGGACTAGATGGGCCTTTGGTTTCCTGTAACTGCAGGGCTTGTCTTGTGTCCTTAACTTTCACCCCAGTGCCTGCAAAACACTTGACTTCATATAGTTAAAGTTATGACATTTCAAACTCTATATTATTTGCATACCAAGGTCTCCAAAGAGCCATCTTTTACCACATGAACCAGCCCACCCATTGAAAACATCAAGGGTGGTCCAGCTTTTGGGAGGCTTTGTTCCATGTCCCATTGGATGTGGGATTAGTGGTGACATAAGGCTCGCTTTGTTTGGTAGTAGTGCCTATGCTGTAAAATCCCTTCCCTAGAAGATCTGCATGGATGCAACACATCAGGTTTTCTCACACTCTTCAAAACCCATTATGTTGCACTGAGTCTTTGCCTTAGAGCAGGGGTGGGAAACTTTTGAGCCCAAGGGCTGCATTCCTAAACCTAGTTCCTAAGATACTCACCATGATGGCAGTGCATTGCTTCCAGTACTAATGGCAATATGCCTCTGAATATCAGTTGCTGAGAAGTGTAAGTGAGAGATTACTGCTGCACTATGATCCTACTTGCAGGCTTCCCATTGGTTTATCTGTGGAAGCAGAATGCTGGTTCCATTGGGCTGACCCAACAGGTTCTTCTTGTGTTCTTATGTCACAAATGAACTAATGAAAGTGCCTTATATTGACTCAGATTATTCATCTGTCCAGCCCAGGAATGAAGTTGAGTCCAACAACTATTTGGAACGCCAAGTGTTCCCTATCCCTGATCTAGACCAATATTATCCATTCCATCTGGCAAGGCTCTCTCAGGTATATTTAACTAGAGATGCCACTAGGTGGAATCTGGGTCTTAGGTACAGTATAAGTCTTTCCCAGCCCTTCTTCCAGCAGGGTGCTGGATGAGATAGGCTACTGGCCTGATCCAGCAGGTTCTTTGTGTGTTTTTATGACACACAAACCAACTATTATTGTTCACTGCCAGTTCTCTAATTGTTCCTTGGGGGGGGGGTATTATTTCATTTGTTTTGGAAATAGTTAATTGTATCAGTTCATCTTCCTTCTCTTTCAAGTGGATGGGATATTGGATATAAATAGTCAAAATCAGGTCTTGCATAGTTCTTGCAATGTATCGATTCTCAAGATAGCCGCTTTGCAGTGACATTATTTGCTCTCAAGCCTGTGATGAGTGTCAGATCTCTGGCATTTTTGAATATACATGGGCACCACCTTCCAAGACTTTAAAGAGCTGTTATTAAAAGAACAATCAGGAGGGGAAGGAAAGGACAGGGAATACTAGAAGCTAACAAGTGACAGAATCAGAGATGAAACCCCTTTACTGAGGAGGTGTTTGGCTAAATTGGCTTTCAGAGACTTAAACTGAACATGTAAAGAACACCAGTGGCATCCAGCCAATTCTCTGGAGGTTAAATTTAGGTTCCGCAGCTCAGTCTGCCAATTTTAAGAAGACGGGAAATGTCAGCAAGTGCAGATTTGAGGTTCAGGCTATGCTGCTTGTGCAAATTCCACAGACATTGATGTTAGATGTATATAAACTTGGGCTCCGCTTCAGAGGTCTTTGAACACCTCTTTTTGCTTGTTAGTCCTTGGGTTTGTTCTGGCCCAACATTAATTTGCTCTGGTTCACTTGACAGGCCAAAGTTTGGTCTCCGTCTCCTGCTGCCCCTCCCCCATACACACTTCTACTTATTTGTCTGTTGGTAATTTATATCCTGACCCTCTGCACATTTACTCAGTGGTACATCTCACATATTCCAGTTATTCTTTTTTTCCAGACAAATGTTCTCAGGAAGGTAACCAAAATCTCTTGCGTACAACCAGAGTTAGAGGCATTGAGGATCGAAAGAATGCTCAGTGGACTATGTGTATTAAAGCAGAATAAAGAGCTTCTTTTTAAAACAAAAGCAAAAGCCTTTTTGTGTGTTCTGCAAAGTTTTCTTTACGCTGACTTATAGCCCAACAGCATTTTCTCATATCCCTGTTTTGACTGCACAAACCTCACTTAGTTACATTAGTTGTTAAGCACCCCAGGTTATGGGTTGGTGGGACAGTCTAAGCAGGAAAGGGGTGTGTGTTTCGAAATGGTTGCAAACAAGGGTTTAAGATACCCAGCCACACAACCAAGCAAATAGCCATTTACAGGGCACATGTTTGATCTCACTGCCCATGCGCAGTTCAGGCACAAGCTGGAAAACCATGATTATCACGATCAGCAGATGCCACCTTTCTGATGAGAGCAGAAGAATTGCTAATCAGATTAACAATTAGGGTCCCATTGCCATGTTGGTCCCATTAATGTAATAATTGCAACTCATCCAGCACCTGTGTTGCTACTTCCTCTATGTTCTAATTAGCTCAGCTAATGAACTATAATGAAATTAATCAGGGAGGGGGAGGGAATTCAGCAATACCAACCTGAAGCAACCAAGGTAAAGAAGCTCTAAAATAAATTGCATAAAAGAGTTGCATGCTATTTATAAAGCATACTTTGTTTTGGCCAAATGAACACATTTCATATCTACCCTCTCTACTCTCTCTCTCACTCTCTCCACACACACACACACAATGCATATCTGTGAAATAGTGTTATGAAAAAGCAGATATTGGGGACAAAGTTCAAGGATGATGTGAGTTGTAGTCCACAGCAGAGAAACATACAGTAGGAAGCTGCCTTAGCCTGCATTAGACCATTGTTTCATTGCTTTGAGCTCTGGAGTATACCAAGGAGCCAAGTGGGCTCTACAAAGAGGGAGAGGGTGCTCAGGGGTGTGTTCATGTTGGCAGACCAGGCTATTTGCATATTCGCCAGGGCTTAGGCAGGAGTGCAAGTCATATTAGCTGGAAAATTCCCCAATGTGTCTGCAAGTCAATTGGATCCATCAGCCCCTGAGGGAGACCTAATAGGTTCCCCATCTCCGCAGCAGGGAAAATATGCTGAAAGCCTAAATCTCATCAGGAAGTGATTCAGCCATGACAAGTGACTAATGTTAATATCATGTATGGTCAGATCACCCTCTTACTGCAACGAAGTCTAAGAAAGATCCTGTTACGTGCATTGGGCCAATGGCTAGTTGGGACAGCCCCATGGTTGTCATGGCAGCCATGAAATCCTGAGCCACCCCAGAGTTAATGGTCTCAGCATGAATGCTCAAGTGCCCCAATACCAACATTCTGGGAGTCTTCAACACTGCCTCTGAGACCAACACTGTCAACTCATGCAGGGAGCCTGCAGAGCAGTAAAGCACAAGATAAATGGCAGAATCCCTACTCTGTCTCAGTTACCAAGTGTTTGCCAAGGACAAAACACTCTCAAGGCCTTGATGCTGCTCCAAACAGCCATGAGAGCACAGCTAGGTGGGACTAACTCCACCTTGCTCACCCACCCAGGTCTCAGTAATGCAGTTTAGGCCAGCATCCTCTTCCACAATCAAGTCATGGATGAGGAAGATCTTACTTTTTTTATGAGAATTTATTAATTTTCCATAACAAACAAGTAAAACACCAACATTAACCCAACACCTAACTAAAAATAGACAAATACAAATATACCAATAATTCTTCTTCTTGTACCAAAAAAAAAAATTCTTGTTCGAATCTTGGCTCAGACTTCCCCTGCCTTTTCACCTTCGGTTCTAATTCCAAATATTACTTTAATAACTTCATATTCCAAAAAAACCCCTCAAATTCATTTTTAAAAGTTCACATCTAAACATTCTTCTTGAAGAATCTTATCTTCTAATGTACAATATTTTTCCCGTTCTTAACTTAACAAAAATCAAATCATATTATAACTTCATATTACTTCAACTCAAAATTCTAATTCTTAACGCATTATTCTCAAAACAGATAATAACAAATATCCTCTTTCCCTAAAACTGCTGCTAATAACAAAAATTTAAATATCCCTTTTCTTATTAAAAAGCTTAAAGTCTTGACACACCGGTTTCAGGGTACCATAATAGATCAATTTTTCTTTACCCTTAATACAGTTCACCCTATCCCCCTTCTGTCCATTTTCTTTGCTCGTCTTGCTCCGGAGCCGCTCCTCGAAATGTCCTTTTTCCTTGTAACTCCACAGATCCAGACAAAGTCCATAACAATCCTTGCATAGAGCATCTGGGTACACGCATCCTCTTCTTCCAGCTTCTCCGGTTCACAATACCATTCTTCTTTTTTTTGTAAACATAGCAATTTTTTCACCAACGCTCCCAAGCTCTCACCTCGAGAGTTAGATATAACAAATTTCCCCGTCCTGGGTCTGCCACCCCCGAAGGACGTTTCATTTTCCCAGAGTCGCCAGACCATTTTGCCCTGTTCTTCAGTCATCCCTTTCAGCTCTTTGCCAAGGCTCTCTTCCAATGCAGCCATTTCCTGAAAAGTCTCCTCTGTGGGGTATATCTTTTCTGACATGTCCCGGTTCAATATCACCAATTTTTGATTGAGCAGTTCCAGTCTCAAGAAAGTAATCCTTTGATCATCACTTAGCTCATAGTTCGTAACCAACTCAAAAACGAAACCCAGCATGGCAGAAGCGGGCATAGGTGTCAAATTACAGTTTCAACTACCAAACTTCTCCATCTTAGTGCCAGTAACTTTCCACTCAGTCACAATCTTTCGCAGCCATTTTCCCTGTAACCAGGGCGCAAGAACCACAAATTTTAAAAAGAGATATTTTCCACAGACTTGCTCCCCAAAGGGAGATCGAAAAAGTCTCACTTGTCAAAGTTCAAATACTTTGTAACCATCATTGTAACAGCAGTCTCTTAAACCTCTTAAACCGGTTATTTTCTATCCACCGAGGGGAGGGAGGCAGGCTTCCTTTCCAAATACCTCCCGGATCGTTAGAAGAGAACGGGACTTCCGATTTCACCGCGGCTGCAACGGGTGAGCTCCGACTGCAGTTGGCAAGTCGGGGTGTACGCCGGCCTGCGAGGGGGAACGTTAGGCTAAAACGACCCCCAGAAGGCTTAGAAGGAAGCCCAAGCTAAAGGAACTTCGGCAGTGCCATTTGGGATCCCGGCACCCCTCGCCAGAAAAACGGCTGAGGTGGGGGGGAACCAAGGCACAGAGAAGAACAACACGCAGACCGGCAGAAAGCCTCATGTTACCGAAGCAGCTACAAGACGGTGAAATTTCTATTTTTATATCAAAACTAACATAAAGTGGTGGCGGTGGGAAAGGATTGAAACATAAGGGAAGAAGGGAGGAACGAGAACATAAAAAGGGGGGGGAAACCTCCCGCAGAGTGAACTGTAGTAAAAGGAAAAAGGGAGAGAAAATAAGCAGCGGAGGGGAAAATAACGCTACCACAAAATAAACAGGAAAACAGAAGAATAGAAGGAATATAAAGAGAACGTATAGAAGTCACTCAGACTGTAATTAACTCTGTTAAAAGCACACTAACCGAAACGGACTTGAAGCCAAACGAAGCAGAGTGGTGCAGGCAGTTGGCGATTGGGAAAGAAGAACGTGAAGCAGCCGCTCTGAAATAAAACGCAGATCTCTGAAGGGAAGGCAAGGACAAGGGAAAAAGGATCGCTGTGGGGGAAAGAAGGAGGACAAAGCAAAAAAGATGGCGACGATGGTCTGAAAAAGCTGAGCTTCCACCAAGAAGAAGGAAGTAACAGAGACAAAGAGCGGAAGCAAGCTAGAGAAAGGAGGACACTGGTGGACTGGAAATAAAGAACACAGCGACACCCACTGGACAGAGAAGGAAAGACAACTGGAAAATAACTTGAAAGCGAAAAGAGGGACATCTGGTGGCTGGGAAAAAGAACGCGAAATGTCTTATGGAACCAGGAAACAGACTGGAATTGCAGGTCAACAACAACAAAGAAGAAACTCAGGTTTGGAGCAGGAAATGGACTTAAGAGAACTCATTGTGAGCCTGAAGGGGGACATTGGGGAAATGAAAAAAGATCTGGATGAAAAAATTAATACAATCGATGGGAAATTAGAAAATTTAGAGACTACAATGAAAAAAAATGAAAAGGAAAATGAAGAAATAAAGGAGAAATTATCAGAAGTCCTGGAAGGAATGAAGGAGACAGATAAAAAAGTACAAGAATTAAAGAACAAGAATCAGCAAATGGAAGAGATGGTGAAAAAAGCCAGTAAAGAACAAAGAGAATACAGAAAAGAAATAGATAGACTGAAAAAGAAGCTGGAAGAACAAAAAGCAATCCAGGAAGCCACTGCAGATGCTCTTTCAATGATACAGATGCAGATTAAAGAGAAGACCTTGAGATTTAGAAACATCCCAGAGGAGGAGAAGGAAGATATATGGAAGAAAATGATTGACATTTTAGCAAAGTGGTTGCATCTGCAAGAAAAAGATATAATTGAACAGACAGAGAAAATCTTCAGGGTGAATTCAAGAAAAGCTAAAATGAACAAATGGCCAGCAGATTGCATTATCGAATTCACATCGAGTTGGATGAGAGATAAAATTCTTCAAACAAAGAGCAAGAACAAATTAATGATTGACGAAAAAGAAATAATAATTATGAAAGAGGTCCCACCGAGGCTGAGAAAAAAGAGACAGCAATTCCAATTTTTAACAAAAGCGCTAAGGACAAAATCAATATCCTTTAGATGGGAATATCCAGTGGGGATGTCCTTCAACTTTAAAGGAAAAAGAAGACGATTTGAGACATTTGAGGAAGCAGACATATTCTGGAGGAAATATCGTGATGAGCTGGGAGGAGGAAAAGGCGAAGGAAGAATAGAGGAAAGGAAAAAGGGAGAACTATCGGAGGAGGAGGAAGAAGTCCAGCAAAGGGTGGAAGGATAAAGAGCTATAACAGGGGTAATAACCAGACCAATAACAAATATAAACTCATTTCTTTCACTTACACAGAAACCTGAAAGCCTTTCAATTGACCTTTAAAGAAAAAGAAAAAAAGGAAATATTTTTTTTCCTTTTTTTCCCTTTTTTTAAAAAATTAATAAAGAATGAAATTCAAATTGTTATCATGGAATGTAAATGGTTTAAATAATAGGAGGAAAAGACAGAAAATAGAACGCATCTTAGATAAACAAAAGTGGGATTTAATATGTCTGCAAGAGACTCATGTTAATAGGAAACATAAAAGAATACTGGTCAAACCAAAGCTAGGGGAGGAGTTCATCTCATCTGATGTAAGGAAAAGGAGGGGGGTTGTAATATATGTTAAAAGCAAGTATGAACCCAAATCATTATATGTAGATGAAGAGGGGAGGATAGTGATTATTAAAATAATAATAGAAGGAGAATCAATTGTAGTTGTTGGAATTTACGGGCCAAACAACGGGAAATCTGAGTTTTATGCCAAAGTAAGATCTCTGCTAATGGAATATATGGACATGAATATTATTCTGCTGGGGGATTTGAACGGAGTAATGGAACCGGAATTAGATAGATTGCAGAAAGGGACGGGGAGAAATGATGGGAAGCTACCAAAAAGCTTTGTGGAAATGGTGAAAATTCTTGATTTGGTTGATATATGGAGAGACAAACACCCTGTTGAAAAAGAATTTACTTACTTCTCAGAACCCAACGATTCTCATAGCAGAATCGATGGAATATGGGTAACCAAAGACATGACAATAAATACAGAGAAAGCAGAAATACTACCCAAAACACTTACTGACCATAACCCAGTATCATTAATACTTAAAGAAAAAGAGGAGAAAAGGAGCAAAAGGTGGAGAATGAATGTTTTTTTGCTAAAAAATCAAGGTGTAATTCAGGGAGCTAAAAGACTGATGAAAGAATATTTTGAAAACAACTGGAAGAAAGGGATAAATGTGAAAACAGTGTGGGATGCTGGGAAAGCAGTTGCAAGAGGATACTTTATACAACAAAATTCAATAATACATAAGAATAAAGAAAATAAAAAAGGAATTATTGAAAGAAATTAGGAGGAAAGAAAAATTAGCATACATGAGTAAAAATAAGGAGAGATTAAAAGAAGAAATTAAAATATTGAGAACAGAATATAATAGAATCATAGAACAAGAGGTTGAGCAACAAATTAAATTCTGGAAATATAGGAATTTCGAGTGGGCAAATAAACCAGGCAAGGTACTTGCCTGGCAATTAAAAAAACGAAAAAGTGAAAAATTAATAAACAAAATAAAAATAGGAGAAAGAACAATAAAGGATGCAGTAGAAATCAAAAAAGAATTCGGAGAATATTATAAAAAATTATATCAGGAGGATGAAGTCTCAATAGAGGAGATAGAGAAATATATAAAAGAAAACAAATTAACAAAAATAGCAGAAGAAGATTATAAATTACTTAATGAACCAATATCAACCATAGAAATCAAAGAAATAATTCAAAAGACTAAAATAGGAAAATCCCCAGGCCCGGACGGCATACCATCAGAATATTATAAAGAAATGATAGAAGAAATAGTTGAACCATTAAAAGAAGTGATAGAGGAAGCACTAGAGAAGGGGAACATTCCAGACTCTTGGACCCAGGCATACATAACACTCTTACCAAAACAAGGTATGGATTTAGAATCAATTTCAAATTATAGGCCCATCTCTCTATTAAATGCTGATTATAAAATATATGCAGGATTATTGGCTAATAGGTTAAAAAAATAATAGGGAAAATAGTACACAAGAAGGCTGGTTTTGTACAGGGAAGGCAGATAAAAGATAATATAAGAAATATAATAGATATAATAGAATATCTTCAAATCAGAACCGATAAGCAAGCGGCACTGATCTCAATTGATGCCGAAAAAGCATTTGACAAAATTTCATGGGAATTTATGGGGAAATTGATTGAAGAAATGAATTTAGGAGAAAATTTCCAAAAAGGTATTAATGCAATATATAATAAACAAAAGGCACAAATCATAATTAATGGAGAGATGGGGGAAGAGATCAATATATTCAAAGGTACAAGACAAGGATGCCCTCTATCCCCAATGTTATTTATAATAGTATTAGAGACATTACTCGAGAAAATAAGATCAGACAATCAAATTAGAGGTATAGCAGTGGGTGTTAAAAGATACAAGCTGAGAGCTTACGCGGACGATATCATGATTACAACAGAAAATCCCTTACAGTGTGTACCCAGAATATTAGAGTGCATAAATGAATACGGTAGATTAGCAGGTTTCAAATTAAACTATGGGAAAACAAAAGTATTAGTGAAGAACATGAAAGAAAAAGATAAAGCGGAATTACAAGAAATTACAGGATTGGGCATTCAAAAAAAATTAAGATATTTGGGAATCAACATAACGACAAATACTATAGATTTAATTAATGAAAATTATGGGAAAGTATGGAAAGAAGTAAAAAACGATTTACAAGTATGGGACAAATTAAATTTATCATTACTAGGGAGAATATCAGTAATAAAAATGAATATATTACCTAAGATGATGTTTTTATTTCAATGTATCCCAATATTAGGAGGAGAAAAATGCTTTAAAAATTGGAAAAAAGATTTGGCAAATTTCATTTGGTCAGGGAAAAAACCAAGAATAAAGTACAAAATCATGATTGATAAGAAAGAAAGAGGAGGATTTAGCCTCCCCGATTTAGAATTATATCACGATGCGGTGGGCCTGACCTGGCTAAAAGAATGGATTAAACTAGACGATTCAGACGTATTGGACCTAGAAGGAGTGGAAACGAGATTTGGATGGCATGCCTATCTAGTGGACGAAAAAGCAAAAGTGCATAAAGGTTTTTTGGGGCATATAATTAGGAAATCTATTTACAAAATTTGGGAAAAACACAAAAGAATCCTAGAGCCCAAAATACCATGGTGGGCATCGCCGGCAGAGATAGTCGCAGTTAAAAAATGGAACATGAAAGAAAATTGGGTCACTTATAAAGATGTATTAGAAGAAGAAAATGCTGTATTAAAGTTAAAAGATTATGAAGAAATAAAGGCATATATTACAGACTGGTTTCAGTACACCCAAATTAAATACAGATTACAAAAAGATAAAAAAATAGGATTTGAAAAAGGAACTTCTAAATTTAGCAAATATTTATTACAAGAAACTTCAAAAAATATATCCAAATTATATAATTTGTTGTTAGAATGGGAGACAAAGGATGAATTAGTTAAAGAATCAATGATTAAATGGGCAATAGATATTGGAAAGAATATTATGTTAGAGCAATGGGAAAAATTATGGAAAGAAGATATGAATTTTACTAGATGTAATATATTGAAAGAAAATTATTTGAAAATACAACACAGGTGGTACTTAACACCAGAAAAAATAGCCAAAATAAATAAAAACTGCGGAGATGTCTGCTGGCGATGCAATGCAGGAAAAGGCACCATGATACACATATGGTGGAATTGCCCCAACATAGTCCGATTTTGGGAAACTGTATATAACGAGATGAAAAGAATGTTTAAATACTCTTTTAAAAAAACACCAGAAGGTTTCCTACTGGGAATAGTACCAGACAATTTAAAGAAGGAAGATAAAACATTATACTTATATGCAACAGTAGCCGCAAGGTTACTGATAGCAAAAAATTGGAAAAGTGGAGCAATCCCAACAAAAACAGAATGGCTCGCCAAACTTCTAGAATATCACAATATGTCTAAAATAATGGAAGAAATTGGAAGGACCACAAAAGAAAGGGCAGACAAAGATTGGAAAGCGTTCAGAGGATACTTGAAAAATTATGTTGAAAAGTCAAATCTCCTATTATAATGAACAAGTTCCGTTACAACTATTGGATATTAAATAAGTTAGACAACAAAGGGGAACTAAATAAACGAGAAATTGGAATAATAGTGTGTTAGAAGAAAGAAAGAGGAGAAACAGAAAGAAATTATAGCTGAGTTGACTGGAAGTCATGCACAGGGTGGGGTGTGGGGTGTTGGAAGGTGGTGGGTAGAGTGTGATGAAGATAAGGAAAGTATGATGGAGTGTTTGGTTTTTAAGATGTTGAAAAATGTATGTAGGTTGTGTATGTTTTGTCGGAAATATGTGTATGTATTATAATTTGAAACATTAAAATAAAGCATTTTAAAAAAAAGAAGAAGAAGAGAACGAAAAACAAGTCCAATCAAATACTCACAACCACCGGGTTTCTTTAATTCCAATCTTGACAGGTAGAACATTGACGCTCGTCGCGAGCGGCGGCCGCCGCTCCACGTCCCGGTTGGGGCATGTCCCCTATAGCCCGGCTCTGTTGTCCCTTCACCCCCACTCCCCCTTTACAGGGGGAACGAGGGAAGGGTTCAGAGCCATAATGGGCCCGCCGGGGAGCCCAGGGTGCGGGACGCTCTTCCCGCACCCCACCGGAGCCCCGCTTTGCGGTAGCGGGGCTCCAACCCCCGGGGCGGACTGGGTCGCCTCGCAGCCGAGGCAACCCACGACCGCCCGCGATGGCGTCGCCGCCGGAAGTGAGGAAGATCTTACTTAAAGCTGACTCAGCATTCAACAGCAGCACCTGCAGACCCAAGGGCTGTTTGATAGGACAACCACAATTCTCCAGGTTGGAGAGGGGGCCGGCACACACCACAGTCACTAGCTGCCTGGACCCTGGGCCTGTTACTTGGCCTGTCTCACCTCTCACACCATAGCTCCCTTTATCCTGAACCACTGCGATGTCACCCCCTCTCCCGAGCTGATCCCTCCCAGGCACATCTTTCCCTCCCTCCTGAAAGCAACAACAAACTGAAGATGAACTTTCAAATGGAAAACAGTGACTATTGCCTGCTGTGTATGGTTTGATAACAACCCATTGGGCTGAAAAGTAGATAACTCTATTTTGTCCTCCACACAAACTAAGATGTATTATTCCACTCTGGAACCTTAAGACCTTCCCTTCCTCCAGGCCATCAGGCAGTCAATTTTCTGATTGCAACTGAGATCTGAGTGATTACTGATTTCTTCCACATGCTGGTTAGCAGTGAGACAGTGGACCAAACTACCCTCAGAAGGTGGTGGACTCTCCTTCATTGAAGGTTTTTAAGTAGAGGTTGGATGACCATATGGCTTGGATTCTATAGTTGTCATTTCTGAATTGCAGGGGTTGGGAGTAGATGACCCTCGGGGTCCCTTTCAACTCTATGATTCTAATAATTTTCTTAACGAAAACAACAAGGTGTTGGAAAGCTGCAGCAAGAAGATAAGACCGCTGTTGTCTGATGGGCAAGCCAGTACCTTATGGGGCATTCTGCTGGCTTAACAACATGTCTGTCACAAATGCAGTGATTCAGAAAATTTACTAGTGCTCGCCTAATGATTAATTAGCCTTCTCTGCGAGGAATGGAGTCTCTTCATTATGCATGTTGTCATCAAGAGATTCATCGGCTTTCTGAAACGTACACCGGATGTGCTTGGGGCTTTTAACGAGAAAGGAGTCCAGGCCTCACTAGTCCGTGAACAAAATTAGTTTGGTTCAGATCTTTTAAGCAGAGCCGGGGGCCAGGGGTCCAATCAATATGTGTCCGTGTTGGGTTGATGTGAGGAGTTGCTCTTTAAATGAAAGGATGGCTGGTTAATAAAGTTGAACTCTCAGTATTCAGAGCTCAGTCAAATGACGTCCACTGAGCACAAGCAAACGAAGCACATGGTATGGTTCGGCTGGAGATTGCAAATGAGAAAACAGTGAATGATGGGCACTTCACTCAGGATTGGGTGGCTTTCTGATGAAGTTGCTTGCTGATTTTTGTCTTTGGAAATCTGCTGTTTGGGGACAGGAGAGGGAAACAGTTGATAGGGTGGAGGGAGAGGATAAAGAGTCACCCAAAGCCCACCATGGTTGGTGGTGCCTGGTGGGGATGAAATTCGTTTCCCCTGCAATTTAATGTGATCCTACCCAATTTGCACTTCCCAAGCCATTAAGTGAACCAAACCACAGCTATCCTCTAAAACTAGACCTAAAGGACTGTGGTTCAGTGGTAGTGCATCTGCTTTGCATGCAGACAGTCACAGGATCAATCCCTGGCATCTTCAGGTAGGCCTGGTGGAAAGCTCCTGTCTAAAACCCCCAAATGCTGCTCCCCCTCATTGTAAATAATATGGAATCTGATGGACCAATGGTCTCCTCTCAGAATAAGTGCCTATGTAAAGAACAGTTTGTACTGAAGGATGCAATATGCAGATGTTCTATCAATGAATTTATAATGAATGTGTTGCCTTTTTATGCCTGTAAGCTATTGGTTAAAGAGAAAGAGAGGCATGGTATTGCTCCTGTTGAAAGAGCCCCCAAAAGATTTATTTACACTGTGTGAATGGGCAGCAAAATGACAAATGCAATTTAGTGTAAGCAAGTGTAAAGTGATGCAGGCTGGAGCAAAAGAATCTTAATTTCACATCGATACTCATGAGGTCTGAACTGTTGGTAAAGGACCGAGAATGAGTCCTTTGGGTTATAGTGGATAGTATGATGAATATGTCAACCCAGTGTGCAGGCAGACACTATGAAAAGGGAGAATTCAGTGTCAGGGATCATTAGGAAAGGAATTAAAATAAAATTGCTGATCTCATAATGCCATTATACAAATCTATGGTGTAGCCACACTTGGAGTACTCAGTACACTTCAGGTCACCTAACCTCAAAACAGATATTGTAGTATTGGGGAAAGTTCAGAAAAGGGCAACCAAAATGATCAAGGGGATGAAGTGACACCCCAATTAGAAAAGGTTGCAGCATTTGGGATGCTTTGGTTTAGAGAAAAGGAGGTGTAATAAGTGACATGATAGAAGTGGGTAAAATTATGAACAGCATGGAGAGAGCAGAGAGTGAAATGGTGTTGTTTTCCCCCCTCCCTAACTAAAACTCATGGATATTCAGTGAAGCTGAATTATGAAGGATTCAGGACACATAAGAGAAAGTCCTTCTTCACACTGTGCATAGTTAAACTATATAATATGCTTACACAAGATGCAGTGATGGCCACCACCTTGGTTGGCTTTAATATAGAATTGGACAAATTCACAGAGGACAAATTCACATGATCAGTGGCTACTAACCCTGATGACTGTGTTTTACCTCCCCTTCTGGAAGCAATCTGCTTCTGAATATTACTTTCTGGGAATCACAGAAGGGGAGGGTGCTCTTGTGCTCAGTTCCTGCTTGTGTGCTTCCTATAGCCATCTGGTTGCCCACTGTGAGAACAAGATTCTGGAGTAGACGGGTCACTGTCCTGATCCATCCAGACCCTTCAAATGTTCTTACGTTCTTACTGGTGGAACTTGCATCTAGGAGGTAGTTGTTTAGTAATCTGGTTCTCCCCAAGGAAATCGGGGTACAAGCCGGATAAATGACAACCCCAGCCTCCGATTCAATGGAAGTTTTGCAATGAAGTTAAAAGGACTGAGAAAAAGCAGTTGTGTTAGGGAGGTGAAACAAGCTAGAATTTCTTTTCTTTTCCCTTTTAAAAAAGAGAGAGAGAGAGAGAGAGAGTTATCAAGGGGTTGTTTTGCATCGCTGCCCAGCAGTTCATATTTGACTGCAAAGCCGCAGAGTTTGTCATGGTGGTTTAGTTAACATGTTCAGTTTTGATGAAAAAGCAAGTGCCTTTGATGACTACAGAGAGGGGGGATAAGGAAGGGGGGAGGGAAGAGGTTTACATGTGGAAGCAAGCAGATAAGGTAATTCTAGGAGGTCAAGCAGTTCATTGCTCTCCTATGCAACCAAGCTGAAGCTGGTGAGCCAAGTACAAGGGAGAGGGGAGTCAAGGAAATTGGAGGGGATAACATGATTAAGACGTTGTAGGCGACCTTGGTGGCGCTGGCTTTTCTTTAATGTCAGCTGCATATGAGGGAGATGCCACTGAATTGAACATGAAATGAACTGAGATGTTTCTTCTTAGGCTCAACTTAGGAGTTGCCTTTCTGGATCAGACCAAATTCTAGGTTGTAGTCCGCCCTTCTGTTTTCGAGAGTGAAATAATAGGGGTGTGCATCAGAATCATAAAACTGCAGAGTTGGAAGGGACCCAAGAGGTCGTCCAGTGCCACCCTCCGTGATGCAGGAATCACAGCTAAAGAACCCCTGACAGATGGATGGTCCAGTTACAGGTGGGTAGCCGTGTTGGTCTGCCATAGTCGAAACAAAATAGAAAATTCTTTCCAGTAGCACCTTAGAGACCAACTGAGTTTGTTCTTGGTATGAGCTTTCGTGTGCATGCACACTTCAGATGAGATTTCGTGTGTATCTGAAGAAGTGTGCATGCACACGAAAGCTCATACCAAGAACAAACTCAGTTGGTCTCTAAGGTGCTACTGGAAAGAATTTTCTAGATGGATGGTCATTCAACTTCTCTTTGCAAACCTTCAATAAAGGAGAATCCAGCACCTTCCAATGGAGTCCATTCCACTGTCGAACAGCTCTTACTGTCAGAAAGTTCTTCCTAATGCTCAGTCAGAATCTCTCATTGCTGCAGGAATAAAGCTCTTGTTTCCAAGAAAGTGGCTGTGTAAAAGTGACTAGACCCATTTCCTTTGTTCATGTGAATGAAGCTTCAGATAATGAAGATGCTACCAGATGGCACATTAGTGAGAAAAGCAGAAAACAGTCTGCCCAAGGAGTTACTAATCAAACTGTAGTCACTGTAAAAGTGGAAATGGAGAGGAAGAAGGGGAAGAAAAAACACCCTTGAGAGACTGGGAAATGGAGAAGGCAAAGGTAGCAGGGGAATGAGCACAAGGAATTGCAGCTGTATGTCAGCTCAAAACCACAGATGCAAACAGAGTTACCCTTATGAACTTTTAGGAATCCTGCTCACACACTAGGGATCACTGCACAGTCACTAGAAATGGGGGAGAAATTCAGTTCAGTTTGCATTTAAAGGTGAGCCTTCCTACAGGTAGTTGAAACAATATGCAAACCAAAACACAGCCATCCTTCAAAATTTGCACTTCTCCAAGTTTTGCAGTGCAGTTCTCCAGCCAAATAAAGTGTAAAAAAATAATAATGCATATATTAAGGGAAAGGCAAACTATGCATAAAATTGCTTCTATTAGTGAAAATAACATACAAAACTATGTTATATTTGGGGAGATTGCTTTTCAAAAATGTGTATATTAGGCAAATATCACACAAAAGTATATTGATGGACTTCCATGAAATATGAGGTTATATGCTATGCATGGATGGTAACTTTGGGTTATGTGAATGTACTTAAAATAAAGCAAAACAGAGCATTAAAGGGGGAGGGAATATACCAGGAGACACTCTGAGTTCAGAAATTTAAGTTTTAAAGGGAATGGCTGGGATGAGGGTGAGGGACTGACATAGTGCAGTTCTAGAGACTCCCATATATTGATTGGTTAAATAATTTTTTTAAGGTTTCCCCAAAAGAAAGGGATACAATACAGATAGTGATTTACCTGGGACAGGTGCTTCAAAATCAGAGCACTCCCTGACAAATGGGAACCTATTGAAAATGTATTCCTGGGACTTTATTTCATGCTGGGATATATCTAGATTTGATGATTGGGGTGCAGTGAGCATCTTTGCCTACATTTTGCCCCTTTCCTTCCACAAATAGCAGCGCCCGTGACTGGGAGCAAGTGCTTATGCTATGTGTGATTGTATTGGGAAATGTTATCTTAAAATGTTGCTTAACATGCAGCGCTACCGAGCCACTGCTTGCTCTGGAAAGAATAATCATATATCTACATCTATATATGTGCAACATTGTTTCAGCCATCCAAATTTAAATGAGAAGGAAGAAGCTACGCATTTTCCATCCCTTTCCTCCCCGCCATCCCAAACAAAACATATAGCTCCGCATGCATTATTAATACGGGGTTTATTGCTTGCTTTTATTGGCTCCAGCGCCGCTCTCCTCTTGGGAAGCCACCGAACACAGGGAAGATTGCGCAAATGTCCACATTAACTACAGCAGCCATATACAAGGCAAATAAGACTACACAAATATACATCTACGCTTCCATAGTTCACATCAGCAATAATGCAGAAACGCAATCTCCCTCGCCGCTGCTCGTTCAAGTAGTTTGTTCATTCATTATCCGAGGCCCTTGGGTGGCTATTGGAATGCCAAATAAAATCTTATTTCCATGCTCCCTGGAAAGGAAATAATAATAATAATACTAATAAAAAGAAAAAATCTCGATTCCAGACAGATAATGAATTAGGACAAGGGTGTGCAGATGTCATCTCAGCATAAGGCTGTTCTGCCCTTTGCAGTCTGGGAACTTTAGCAGAAAATGGTGGCCAGGCCACTGTCAGAGGCCATGTGCTTCAGAATACCAGTTGCTGGAAGCCTCAGTGAAGGCAAGTGATGTTGTGCTCAAGTCCTGCTTTTAGTCTTCCCATAGGCATCTGGTTGGCCACTGTGACAACAGGATGTTGGACTAGAAGGGCCACTGGCCTGACCCAGCAGACTCGTCTTCCATTCTGATGTTCTTAATAAGGAGTGGCATGTTAGAAACATATTGTACAACTCTTCCATTATCACAGTCATAGCAAATGCTTAAATGGCCTTAGGACTTGGTAACTAAAGGACCACATTCTTCCATACAAACCTTCCCAATAACTGAGGGGATCTTCAGAGGCCTTTCTCTATGTAACTCCTTCTCCAAGCAAAGAAAACAGTATATTGTCCAGGACCTTCCAGTGCAAAAGACACAGCCCACCTACCATCCTCTGACTCGGAGGATGTTTATTCTGTTACAGTACTTCTGACTGCCCAGCCTTGCAGAAGTTAAAGACCACAAAATAAGGTGGGAAACCTTTAAGCACCTGTCCAGTTCCTCCAGAGAGGTGGAGCCTGCTATACTCCATGTACAACCAGTCAACATAAGGGTTCAGTTGCTTCTAGCTACCCCAGAGGGGCATTTTCTGTAGAGTTTTTGGAGCTGTCCAAGGTTCTGTTCTTCTCTAAAGGTAAAGGAACCCCTAACCATTAGCTCCAGTCGCAGACGACTATGGGGTTGCGGCGCTCATCTTGCTTTACTTACCAAGGGAACCGGCGTACAGCTTCTGGGTCATGTGGCCAGCATGACTAAGCCACTTCTGGCGAACCAGAGCAGCACACAGAAATGCCGTTTACCTTCCCACTGGAGCAGTACCTATTTATCTACTTACACTTCTCTACTCTCCACTTAAATTTGACATTGTCCGCTTCCCTTGTGAGCCACAAGCTGCCATGGAGCCAGACAGAGCCCATTTACCACCACCATTTTACCAAACATTCTTCTAATGATTTTGTTTGTTTATTGTATTTGAGATATTTCCATATCTGCATCATTTTGGGAATATGTTGAGTTAAACCATTTCCCCATTTAGCTGTGTTGTCTTTTTCCTAGTCCTTCCTGAAGATGCCAGGGATTGAATCTGGGACATTCTGCATGCAGAGCAGATGTTCTACCATTGAGCTTCCCAGATGTCTACATCTTTTGTCAAGATGATACAGAGCACCAAACACCCTGGTTATCTTTATGGATTTTCCAGAACATTTGAAGGGTGGTGTCAGGGGCATAGCTAGGTAAATTGGTACCCAGGGGCAAAAAAAAAAAAATTGTCGCCCCCCCCCCCAGGCATGGGAAGGTCAGGTGGTACCCGGTGCGGAAAATTTCTTGTCAGCCCCCCCATTGATCCCCCCCCCCGCAAAAATGGTTTTACGTTATTTCATATTTTCTTACAAAGGAATAACAACAACAACAAATAATAATAATAATAATAATAATAATAATAATAATAATAATAATAATAATAATAATAATAAACAACTTTTATTTATATCCCACCCTCCCCGGCCAAAGTTGGGCTCAGGGTGGCTAACATCAGATAGGTACATAACATTGGTATAAAATCAAACAATAATTAAATTACCTCCTAAAAACATCTCAAAGTCTACTTAGATGGCTTTCCACAGGGTTAGGGTTGGGAACAGTAAGTGTTCTCTGAACTGAAATTTCAGCCTTCATGACATAGGAAAACAGCCAAGTGAACAGCTATTTTGGTGGAGGAGGGTCAAGATATTAACTGATATGCATGGAATTTAATATATAGCTATATAATCCCTAGTATAGTAAGATAAGACCTTCGGAGCAGGCATTAAAAAAAAAATAAAAAAAAATTGTTCCTTGGTAATTTGTCACCCCCTCCATTATGGAACCCGGGGTGGACCGCCCCCCGCCCCCCTTGCTATGCCCCTGGGTAGTGTATTTATACACACACCACCTATGGAAATATATTATTTCCTTTAGAAGGGGAACTATGAGCAAAACATTGGTTTGGTATATCCCATTTAAAACTTGATAGGGCAGCCACAGGCTAAGCTTTCCCCTGTTTCAGGTGGGGGTCTCTAGCCCTACCTGGAGTTGCTGGGGAGTAAAAGTGGGACCTAATGCACTCAGAGTGGACACTCTACCGCTAAACTATGACCCTTTTGTCTCCAATTGCTCCATCTAGCTCAGTAATGTCTACACTGACTGGCAGCAGCTCTCCAGGGTTTCAGACAGGGAGTCGCTCCCAGCCCTTCCTGAAAATGCCATTTAGGGATTGAACCTGGGACCTTCTGCAGGCAAACCAGATGCTGTACCACTAAGCTACAGCTGAACACACTTTGTGGTATCTGCAGAATTTTCAGGATGCATAAATAAAGAGAAGGGGCGATGTCTTCTTCCCTCTCCCATTCTTCTATTTTTCCTCATTAAGTTGAAAGCGATGGTGCTTTGGCATTCCAAAAACTGTGCTCTCCCCCCCCCACCCCAATATATCCCGTGTAACTTTATAGTAAATTTCATTCATTTTCAATTCCCCAAAGTTTTGTGTGCTCTACATCTTTTTCTTCCTGAAGGAAACAGACTCTTCAGAGGTTTCTCTGGAAGACTCTTAGTAATATTAGTGAACATGTACAGGAAAACCCTGAGGTTATGTTCTACTCTTGGCAACTTTCACTTTAGATTTAAAAAAATCCCTCTCAAACTCTCATTAGTGGAGACACTCTCATGCCTATAAAAGTTGCATGGCAAGTATTCTGTGCCTAATCAGAACCAGCCATTTGTGTGTGCCCCTTCCACGAGAAACTTCCGCACCATGTACAGTATGTTCCAGATGGGGGTTGCCAGTACTTTGGAGCAAAAGAAGAAAAACAAAGGTTTCTGTGGGTGGGTGAAAGAGCCCAGAGTGAAACCAGAGACAGGGATCTGCAAATTCATGAGCAGCATTGAGCCATGAAACCCAAGTGCCTAAGGTGGCCCAGAAAATAGCACCCTCCCAGCTACTACTATTACCACTTCCTCAGCCTTTCATCTCTTCCCCATCCTTCCTATTCTCTCAGTGTCAGAATGTGACTGCTAGGTTGGTAAGTGAGGTAGCCTGATAGGACCATATAGAACTGGTCCTGAAACTTCTGCACTGGTTGCTAATAAGCTACCAAGCCCAGTTTGAAGTGTTAGTACTATTGTACAAAGCTCTAGTGCCTAAGGGAGTATCTCCCTCAACATCAACCACATCGGGCTCTGCTATTAGCAGGTGAGGAACTTTGGGTGGTGGTGCCTCTCACTGCCCTGTTGGCTCATGGCAGGGCCTTCTCGGTGGTGGCTGTGGAATGTCCTCCCTGGTGAGATATGTCTGTCAGTCTCCTTATTGACTATCAGGAGAAATGTAAAAACATTCCTGCTTACCCAGACATTTGATGGCAACCATGAAATTAATAATTATGAGAGTATGCAATTGCTTTTAATTTTTTTAGATTTATTTCTAAATTTCTTAGATGGTTTAAAATATGTTTATATCTTATTTTTAATTTTACTGTTTTAACATTTGCTGCCCTGGGCTTCTTAAATCTAATTTAATTTAAAGGGGGGAATGCAGAAGTGGCAACAGTGGGGATAAGTCTAGAGAAGCAAGATTCTAGCTCCACAGAGTTCTTCCTCAGTATGAGACATGAGGGGGAAAAGGGGCAAAATAGCCCCAGAATGCTTCAGAACCAAAGCTACAAAATCCTGAGAGAAATTCTAATGTGAAAAATTTGAGACACATCTCTAAGCCTGAGTCAATGGCATCAAGGATGGTGCGGGTGGGGTGATGGGGAATTATTGGGGAAGGTATTGGGAACCTCAGGCTCGGGGCCCAGATGTGGCCCTCTCAGCCTTTCTATTTCCTGAGGCCACACACACTCCTCAGAGCACAGCTCCTCTCCAGCCCAGTTCTGCGTGCTTTCATTCTAGAATATGTCCTTGAGCTATGATCATGTGTTTTAATTTTCTGGGTGGTTTGTGTGCATATATAACTTTCAGTTCTGTGTGGCTAGGCATCCATTGTGGCTAGGCATCCATTGTGATGTCTACTTTTACTGCTAGTTCCACCAATCAGAAAAGAATATGGGCCTTAGGATTGCTGGGGGGGGGCAATAGTTCCTCAGACCTGCAAGAAAAGATATGGCTTTGGGAGAAGATAGAACTTTCCATCTTTCTCCTATGGCCAAAGATGAGGTTCTGATAGCACATGAGGCCAGCCCCTTGCTGGTCAGTCCCTGGATGGTTGCCCACCTGTAGAATGTATGTATACCATCTTGGGTTTCATGATGGAACAAAGGTGGGCTATCAAATTAAGAAAAGGAAAAAATGAATAAATAAATAAATAGTGCTTTTTCCCATATCCCCACATTTTACAAAACATTTTCGCTACAGATACTTTGCATCCAAGAGACTTTTCAATAGCACAGTCACCTCAGCTGGTCAATAATAAATCTCATTAGCCAACAAAGACCTTGTCCGCATTTGTGTAAGCATAAAATGCCCCATAAAGGATCACCTGGCTGCACTACACATGTTCACGAAAAGGATCAATGCCCAGTAATGGTTGTCTTCAACAGCCGAGCAGTTCCATTGTCCTATTTTTTGTCCTTAACCACCGCAGGAGTGAAACGTTGCGGCAGTTCAAATCTACAGCAGGTTTAAGTGGGGAGGGGATAGAGCAAAGAGGGGGGGAGGGAAGAACATTGTTATTCAAAATATAAATTGCTTCAGGTAGAACGAAGCCATGAAATAGAGTGGCGAGCGTGCCCATGCCACACGTCTGTTGCAACACACATCCAGAAGGCACAACTTGCCAAAGTCATTTATCCACAATGGACACACATCCAAACAGGCCTGTATTTACTACTGAGCAGCAAGAAAATGTAAAGCAAAGTACATCGTTTATCATTACCAGACAGCTCTGCAATATTGTGGCAAAGAGTGGCTTTGGGAAAATAATCTCCTCCTCCCACCACTACTGTGGGAAATGGAGGGCTTTGAAGAATGGAAGCAGTTTGCTGAGCTTTCAGCCTGTTAATACTATCTTGGCATCTGGAACTGTAGACCTCTCTATGCATATACAGATAGGGATGGGTGATGCCCATTGGGACGGGTGGGGTGGAAGACAGGGAGGTCAACAGTAGGTGGTGCAAGAGCCAATGGCAGGCAGAGCCAACACATTCCAAGTTTGCCCCCAGCCTCCTCCCTGTTGAGTTCTACAAGGGCAAAACTGACACTATGGAGGATGCTGACAGCTAGTGTCACCCTCTGGGCTATAAAGATATGTAAGCAAGTAGGTAAGCAGGAGAAGTTTGGCTGAGACTCCAGACCAAGGACACTGGGGCAATGCTCCATTCACCCTAATAAACCAACACCCACTGGCTTATACACAGGGCCAGCACAGAACTTTTCAGAATTTGGTAACTGGGACAGAATCCTAAGGATCTCTAGTCTGGGTTTTCTATGCTGTGAAAGCAAGATTGTAGATCTCACATTTGGTGAGATACTTTTAAACACTTCCATGTATACTCCAGCTGCCCCTATTGATGAAGGGCAGCCCTTATATTCCTGTATCTCTGGCAAATCAATACCATATTGTTAGCTTTTTAGAATGCCTTGTTACATTTTTTTGTTATTGTGAGTTGCTGAATTTCCCATTTGCCGGATTCCAGCTGATGTTTGTAAACATCAACAGGGTGATGCTAAGTATGTCTACTCTGCTCAATGGGACTTACTCCCAAGTAAGTCTGTAAAGTAGTTCCACCTTAACTTCTGGATCTGGAGGATCCATGCATCTTGTTTCGAATAACATGCATGTAAATTCACATGCATTCACACCAATGCAGCATGTAGTGCATTCTAGCCATTTCACATAGTGGTTAAATTAAGGCTGATAATTGCGGGTGGTCGTGGGATGCTTCGGCTGCGAAGCACCCAGTCCATCCCGGGGGTTAGGAGCCCTGCAGCCGCATAGCGGGGCTCCGGTTGGGGTGCGGGAAGAGCGTCCCGCACCCTGGGCTCCCCGGCTGTGCCCGTTGTGGCTCCGAACCCTTCCCCCGCTCCCCCTGTAAAGGGGGAGTGGGGGTGAAGGGACGACGGAGCCGGGCTATAGGGGACATGCCCCAACCGGGATGTAAATGCGGCGACAAAGCCTGTGATGAGCGTCTAAGTTCTACCTGTCTTTAAGGAGCTGATAAGAACCCAGAGGCTGTGAGTAATTGATCGACTCTTTGTAATTCCTGGAACGATCTGGGGGAAAGAAGAAAGGCAGCCCGCCTCCCTCCCTTCGGGTGGTGAAAGAAATTAACTCTTTAAGTGACTGCTGCTACAACAATCGATAGAAAGTATTTGGAATTTAAAAACTGAGACTGTTGAGATTTCCCCTCGGGGGTTAACTGGGGAAAAAATATCTCCATTTGAAGTTTTGGTCTTTATACTCCGGCTTCGGAGAAATGGCGACGACTTGGTTTGTCGTGGGAAAAAACTGAAACAAAGGAAGGAAGAGACAGGAACTGAAATCTGATACTCACCCTCTCTCCTAAAATGCTGGACTTTGTGCTCGCACTGGTATCGAACTCTAGTTTAAAGGATGAGGAAATGCTCACTGTCTTGCAGCTGGAACTGCTTAATCGAAAACTACAAGTTTTGAGTGGAATTATAAACAAAAAGGACTTATTGTCCACAGAGGAGGCTTTCCAAAAGTTTTACACAATGGAATCAAACCTTGGCAAAGAGCTGGGAGGGGCGCTGGAAGAATGGTTTGAAATGGCTGGGCAACTCCGAAAGGAGGAGGAGCCGATTTCTGGGGGTGGCAGCCCTGGAACGGGAAAATTTACAATATCCAGACTCCGAGGTGGCAGCTCGGGGGCAAGGGACATGGAATTGAGATTTCTACAAGAAGAAGAAGAAAAAGAAACGGAGGAGCCCATGGAAGTGATGAAGACCCTGAGGCTTGATGCGGGGTTTGTTGTGGATGTTGCCTGGACCTGTGGACACTCAGAGGAAGACAATTGGAGATTTGGTTCCGGTGAAAGACAGAAAAAGACAATGGACAGAGGGGGAGTGGGTTGAAGTACTAAATGTATAATCCAAATGGTCTGCCATGGTATCTGAAATTGGAGTGTGAAGTCTGTTAATTACAAGTTTATTTTAAATAAGTAAGGAGATATTGAATTTTAAGTTAAAAGCAGCATGATAAAGGATAGAAGAAATAAGTTTAGCTATAAGAATATTTGGTTATGATTTAGGTTATAATGCGAAGATTAAGATAAGTATGTTATCTTTTTTTTAAGTAAAGTTAAATTTTTTTATAGAGAAAAGTTGTTAAGGAAATAGTATATTGATTTAAAACCGAAGGTGAATAGGCGGGGGAAGTCAAACGTCAAGATTTAGAACTAGATTTTTTTTTTTTGTAAGGTATATAAATAAGAAGAAGAATCCTGACTTTATGTGTATTTGTATTTGTTTTTGTATCTGTAGGTGTGGGGTTGGGTTTGTGTTATATTATGAAAATGCTAATAAATTCTGTTTAAAAAAATAAAATAAATTAAGGCTGATAAAATGTTGCTGAATATTTATGTCTGTCCACTCTATCTTTAACCAGAAATCTCTCCATAAACACCTTATTGGTTTATAGTGCAGGGCCAATCAGTTTGCTGTGAATGAGAAAGAGTGGAATATTTAGCAATGTGTAAGGCAGAGAGGGAGGTGGGCAGGATATAACATAGAGATGTTACAATCACTCACGCCAGATGTTCAAGTAACATGGCGGGGTGTGTGTGTGTCCAGGCACCTTCTTTGGATTTGGTGCCCCCCAGATGTTTGGGGCCATAGGTTCCATCACCTCCAGCCAGGATGGGTAATGGTCTGGAGTGATGGGAGTTGTGATCTGAAACATCTGGAAGGCACCATGATGGGAAAAGCTTGTCAAGAGGCACAGAGGTGCACAAACCATCTCTGTCCCCAGTGCCAGCACCCCACATGCATTGTCCATTGTCCTGTGCTGAGTGAGAAAGGTGTCTCTAAGTACGTTTGGGTGAATGAGCTTAGAAGTCAGGAAAGGTCCCCTATAGGGAGAGGAGGGACAATGAGGACACGGCTAATGTGTGTGACCCTGCCGCCATCTTCATGTGCTCACTTTGAATACCTGCAGAAGGCTAAGCATCTCCCCATTTTCATTTGTGAAATGTTGATGGCTGTTATTTATTTACTTATTAACGTATTTCCAGTCTTCCTGTTAGGTGGGTCACTCAAGGTAGTGGGTCAATGCATCACACAATACAATACAAAAATAAACAATAAAATATAATAAAATAACCAGCCATCAGAAAAGCCCCTAAAGGGCCATAGCATGTAGAGTTCTGTGAAAACGAAATGCTGGACTAGGTTTGTGCCCTTGGTCTGATTCAGCAGGGTTGTTTTTGTGTTTTTATGCTGTTAGTGACTTCAGCTTCTGTTGGTCTTGTATCTCATGTGCCATGTGAAGAATCCCAGGACACAAGCCTGCCCCCCCCTTTTAGCGCACAACAAAGGCTTTGACAAAAGATGGAAGTGTGCTGAAAGCCAGTTTTCAAACAGAACAGGAAGCATGAAGTCGCATCACCTTTAAATAGCCACAAATGATAAAGAGGCATGCTTTATTTATAAAATGTCTTCCAAGCCAAACCCTGGGCTCACGGTGGACTGCAGCAGAAATGTTTCAGAAAGGTTTGGCAGATCCTTGGCTGGCCAGATGTCCATAATAAATGTATGAAATAAAGTGGGTTATTTAATGCAGCTCAGAACAGGTTGCAGAACGCAAATGCCTCGGTTTTGCCAAACATGTAGCGGACAAGCGCCAATGCAATTGCCATTATCCTCTGTGAGAGGAGCATACGTCAACATCACCTCCTTCTCTTTTTAAAAATGAAGTGAATTTTAGGATCCAGGATTGGGGGAGGGGGGGGAGAGAAAGCATGCTATCTGAATGTTTATATTCCAAAATCAATAAACAGCATATATGGTTATATTTTAAAGCCTGAAACCATTGTAAAGTTGCAATTTGCCATGCCGTAAAATGAACAGCTTCATATGCTATGAAAATAGAGGAGGCCCATCCGTCTCATAAGGGATGCTGGCCAATAAGTCCTGCTAGTCCTGCTTTCCTGCAATATATTTGCAATTATTTGGCAAAGCATTTCCAATGTTTGCGACTGAATGTCCTCTCTCTGAAGTCATGCATGGATGGTGGCATCCCATCCCCAGCGTGTGTGCTACACAAGGGAGCTGCTTCTATGGGAAGTCAAGAAATAAAACCCCCACTAGCAGACCACTGACAGAGGAGGCTGCTTGCCTGCTGCTATATCTGTAACTTACATAATATTTGTAACTTACATAAATAACATTAATCAACAATGTAGTACCTGGTGGAGACAGAGCTGCACTGAAATGGAAACACTGCTGGTTGTGACAACGGCAGGACAGGGTGAAAATTGATACCCTTTTACATCCCTCTTTTACTTGTGGCCAAAAGGTTCATAAAACAAAGTCTCCAACTAATCCTAATCAAGGTTCCTCACCCCATCCCAACCCCTCAATAACAGGGTCCTGGCAAGGAACAAATGTTTCCTGTTAAAACCAGGTGAGGAATAGCTCTTTGGCATGAGGGTTTCCCCCGCCCCCTTTCTTTTTACAACCCTCCATTAAATGTTATATTCAATTACAGAGAACTGCGCTGCAAAGCACCTTTTTCATTTCAGAAATATTTCTATGCTACCAGAGCGACTCTCTCCCTTTCCCCATCCCCCCCCCACCAACACAGGAACACCTTTTTTGCCATTTGAATTGTAAATCCTGAACACTCTCTTCTGCCAACCCCCGCCCCCCCCTGCCGCCCCGTGCTTCCCGGCTTTCCTTTTCTCTCTCCCCTCACAATAACAATATTGTAAATAAAGAGTGAAGGTAGTTTGTAATATTAAAAACTGGGGCTTGTAGAGCAAGGCTATTTAAAACCATTCTGAGCACCACATAATAAAGGTTCTATCAGCAAGTCCCAGCCTCAAATTCTCTTGCCTCCACGAGCTTTACTGGTCTGTGAGTTATTGCTGTGGTCAATAGATCTCTTTCTGTAGCATTCTGCTTATGTAGGTGATAAATCTTCCAGCCTTATGGGAAAGAAGGGTCAGGCTTCTGTTACTCTGCCCCATTATTTCTCTCCTACATCATTTAGAAAACTGCTGGACTGGACCAATTTTTGATGCATAGACTTTTTGCTCAGCTACATACTAAATTTTATTGTGCATATTAAATTTTTTAGCTCTCTCCGTGTTTTAAATCTCCATCATGGAAGGAGCTTGGGGGGGGGGAGAGAGAGAAAGAAAGAGAGAACGGAAAGAATATAATTTTCAGTGAGATGCCAGGGGAGGGGTGCGGGGAGCATTAAAAGGGGGGGGATTGCAAAGGCTACATTTTATGGGATTTGGAAAGAGGTGGAAGAACGAAAGGGCCCAGCCTCAATTCCATGAGCACAACAAATACGGGATGGGGGTATGGAGAGATGCAGGCAAGATTTCTGGTCATGTTATGGTCTAAGGGAAGGGTCGTATTTTATTTCAGGGGGGAAGACCACAGCTCAGCATCTGTTTCGCATGCACATGGTCCCTGTACTGAGTCCCAGTGTGGCGTAGTGGTTAAGAGCAGTAGACTCGTAATCTGGGGAACCGGGTTCGTGTCTCCGCTCTTCCACATGCGGCGGCTGGGTAACCTTGGGCTAATCACACTTCTTTGAAGTCTCTCAGCCCCACTCACCTCACAGAGTGTTTGTTGTGGGGGAGGAAGGGGAAGGAGAATGTTAGCTGCTTTGAGACTCCTTCGGGTAGTGATAAAGCGGGATATCAAATCCAAACTCTTCTTCTTCTTCTTCTTCCCAGGCATCTCTAGGTAGGGCTGGGAAAGACCCCTGTCTGCAACTCTGGAGAGTCACTGCCAGTCAGTGTAGACACTATTGAGTGGGATGGACCAAAGTTTTGATTCAGTATAAAAGGCTGCTCCCTATTTTCCTGCTTCTTAAGAGAAGAACTGTAGCTCAGAAGCAAAGCTCAAGCTTTTCATGCAGAAGGTCCCAGGTTCAATGCACAGGATCTCCAGGTAGGTCTGGGGAACACCCCTGTCTGCAACCTTGGAAAGCTGAGCTAGATGGACCATTGGTTTGACTTAGAATCAAAGAATTGAAGAGCTGGAAGGGACTTTGAGGGTCATCTAGTCTTGCCCCCTGTAATGCAGGACTTGTTGTGAGGGAGCTTCCTATGGTCCTTGGAGGGGGGGGCAAATTTTGGGGAGGAGACTCATTTCAGTTCTAAATGGAAGCTGCGCCAAAATTCCTCCATGGATATTTATTTGCTGCAGAGCCAACACAAACGCTCTCTCCCGGCCTCTCCCTCTCAATATATGCCCTATGTATAAATCCCATTCACTCTCAGCAATGTCAGAAAATGAGAATCAACCTGTAGGATGCCTTTGGAGAGAACTGAAAAGATTAGGCATGTCACTAACCTCAGTCCTAATGGATTTGGAATTTAATGGGAAGAAACTCTCCCTTAGATCTTGACTGGCAGGCAATATCATTATTTTGACTGATGTTACCCAATCAGTCATGCATTGTATTACAATGCAGATTACTTCCAAATCCCAAAAGGAGGAAGTCTGGTTCACGGAGTCCCACACTTTTTCATAGAACTGCATGTTTCATCGATGTTGGAGGTTTTTTTGTGAGAGATTTTATTATATCTGTGAGCGATCTTACTTTCCTTTGTTTGTTGTTCCTAAAGTGCAGTAGGTGGGCAAAGGTGATGTTGCAATAAACTGCAATACTACTGCTCAGAAGATTGCAGCTGTAGTAACCTCAAGAACTCTTCAGCCCCCCCCCCCCAATAGGCTGAATATCTCCCTGGAAAGCCTCCAGATTCACCAAGTGGCAAGAGTACTGTAATCACATCTACCCTATACATTTAAAGCAATGCCGTTCCACTCTCAGTAGACATGGCTTTCCCCCAAAGAATTCTGGGAGTGCTGAGAGTTCTCAGGAGAAACCATTTCCCCACACTGAGCTACTATTCTCAGAATGGTTTAACAATCAATCCCCCAGAGAAGTCTGGGAATTGTAGCTTTGTGAATGGAATAAGAGTCTCATAACAGCTTTCAGCATCCTTAACAAACTACATGTTCCAAGATTCTTGGTTGTTTAAAGTGATCTGATACAGCTGTGGATGTATTCTGCAACTAGGCCTTGGTCTGTTCACTTCTGAGCCCAATTCAAAGTGCTGGTTTTTGAGCGAGCAAGTGCATTATGGCTCAGAACCCCACTATCTCCTGCAAAGACGCTATGTACATCCTCAGAGCCTCAGACATTTGTTTGGGGTCCTTCGCCACATCCCTCCTCTCTGGGAAACTCCTTGGTGATAACAAAGGAGAGGAAATGGGAAACCAGTTGAAGGGAGGGAGGGAAGTCACGAGCTCGGTGGAGCAAATGCGATGGATTTGTTATTGTAATATTCTTATATTTTATGTGGTTTTTTATTAAAGAAAATAATAAAAAATATATTTTTAAAAAAAGATAACAAAGGAGAGGACTCAATTTGTGAAGCATTCACCTGACAGCATTTTGGCACCAGGTAGAAACATACCTCTTTCTCCAGGCTTTGATGGACTATGGTGATGTTGTTAGCTGTTACCTCCACAGTGGTAGCTTTTTGCTACTATTATTTTTGTGTGAATTGTGTTACATATTATTTTATTGCATTTATATCCAACCATTTTCTCCAAGGAGCTCAAGATGGCAGACCCTCCAAGTGTCCCTATTTTCCAGGGACAGTCCCAGATTTACAGAAGCTGTCCCGGTTTCTGATTTGATCCTGGAATGCCCCGCTTTTACTTGGGATATTCCTATATTCATCAGAGAAATGTTGGAGGGTATGGAGTCATCTGACCCATGAGCAATCTGAAGGGAGCCCTGTATAGGGAAGTTTTAAAATGTTTATTTTTAATGTTTTTATATATGTTGGAAGCCACCCAGAGTGGCTGGGGCAACCCAGTCAGATGGGTGGGGTATAAACTGTAAAATTATTTTTATGGAATAAGACATCCCTATTTTCTCTGGAGAAATGTTGGAGGGTATGAAGATGGCATACCTGGTTCAACACCCTGAATCCTGAATGGCTCAGGACCACAATACCTCAAGGACCACCTTTCCCTATATAAACCAGCCCAGACTCTGCGTTCATCATCTGAGGCACTTCTTCACGTGCCTTTCCACATGAGGTCCAGAAGGTGGCAACACATGAACAGGCCTTTTCTGCAATGGCTCCCTGTTTGTGAAATGCTCTCCCCAGGCAGGTTTGTCTGGCACCGTCATTATATATTTTTAGGCACCAGGCAAAAATGTTCCACTTCAACCAGGCCTTTGTCTGATTCTTCTTTTTTCTTGGGCAATCACTCGTAGTCGAGTAAGATTGCCCTCCATAAACACGGTTTTAACAATGAGTCTGTAAGTGACTGTGGAGGCCAATTCTGGATCTATACGTCCTTCCACAGTGGGGACATTGGTTTCCGGGCAGGAGTTGATCATGGTGTGGATTTGCCAGGCATGCCTTCCTCTTACCACATTTCTCCCGTGCATTCTGAGTTCGCGTGTCTTCAAAGCCCATGACACCTTTGGTAAAGGCTGTTCTCCTATTGGAGCGCTCGCAGGCAAGTGTTTCCCAATTGTTAGTGTTTATACTACATTTTTTAAGATTTGCCTTGAGACAGTCTTTAAACTTCTTTTGTTGACCACCAACATTACGCTTTCCATTTTTAGGTTCGGAATAGAGTAGGTGCTTTGGAAGACGATAATCAGGCACCCGCACAACATGTCCAGTCCACCGAAGTTGATGTTGAATAATCATTGCTTCAGCACTGGTGATCTTTGCTTCTTCTAGTACACTAGTATTAGTTTGCCTGTCTTCCCAAGTGATGTGTAAAATATTTTGGAGACACCGTTGATGGAATCTTTCGAGGAGTTGGAGATGGCGTTTATAAGCGGTCCATGTTTCACAAGCATACAGTAAGGTTGGTAGTACAATAGCTTTGTAAAAAGGCATTTTGGTTTCCCTGTGAATGTCCCAGTCCTCAAACACTCTGCACTTCAATCAGGAGAAAGCCGCACTTGCAGAGCTCAGGCGATGCTGGATTTTGGCATCAATGTCAGCCCTTGTGGAAAGATAACTGCCCAGGTAGGAGAAGTGATCGGCATTTTCAAACGTTACACCATTGAGTTGGATTTGTCGCACTGCAGAGGGGTTATTTTCTACTTCTTCATGCAGCACTTTGGTTTTTTGGCTGTTGAGCAATAGGCCAAGCTTTTTGTAAGCTTCTGTGAAGATATTTAGGATGGTTTGGAGGTCATCCTCTGAGCGTGCGCACACTACATTGTCATCAGCATACCAAAGCTCTATGATGGAAGTTACGGTAACCTTACTCTTTGCTTTCAGCCTGCTCAGATTGAAGAGCTTTCCATCTGTTCAATATATGATTTCTACTCTGGTGCAGAGTTTCCCTTCAACAAAGTGTAGGATCATGGCAATGAAAATAATGAATAGAGTTGGGGCAATAACACAACCCTGTTTAACACCTGATCCCACTGTGAATAGTTCACTTTGAGAGCCATTGTTATCTGCGATTGTTGATGTCATATTATTATCATGGAGGAGCCGAATGATGTTCACAAATTTATCTGGGCAGCCAATTTTCAGAAGGACAGTCCAGAGGGCATTACGATTTACAGTGTCAAAAGCCTTATTCAGGTCAATAAATGCCATAAACAGGGGTTGGTTTTGCTCTCTCTGCATTTTTCTTGAAGCTGTCGAGTGGTGAAAATCATGTCCGCTGTCCCCCTAGAAGGCCGATTTAATATTCTGCAGCCTTTTAAATGTGTTTGTGGGATAGGGGTTGTTGTTTTTGTTTGTTTTAACTAATTATTTGTGCTTTTATCTTGTATGCTTATATTGTGAATTGCCCTGAGATCTTTTAAGGAAGGTGGGCGTATAGATCTAATAAACCACCACCACCACACTTTAAGGTAGACTAGAATTGGGTAGATTGTCTCCAGAGGGAGAAGGCCAACCAATCAGCAGTGTAGTTAGTGACAAGTCAGAGGGGATCTTCTCTAGTAGCCCCACCCCTAGTCTGGTGATGCATTAGCTCAATACAACAGTGAAGGGGAAATCGTGCATTACAAGTCCTAAAGCCGCCAGTGCCCCATGTACACCCTCTGCTGCGGCACCTCTCCTCTCTTAGATTCTGAGCAGGAAGCAAAATCTCATTTGCTCTTATTGACTACTATTACCTAATCACATTCCTCATAATCTCCAGTAGCAACACTTTAGTAGTCCAATGATTACCTTGAATTACAATGGTCACCTTGAAACTACTGTTACTTCTCCTCATTGTAATCGCAGAGTGTAAATGGGGCAATAAATGTAGCACAGATATTGTGCAGATGGGCTAATAAACATGTGTATTATTAAAAAATGAGAGGGAGGGGGAAAGTCACCTTTATAGACAGTGCTCAGGTGTTGATGATGCAGGATCGAATGCGATGGCCTTTCGACAGGGCGTCTTGCCTTATTTCACTTCTGTTCATGAAAATACAATGCCTTGCTTTTGAGCAGCCAGTTTGAGGGTTGAGGTACTTGACCCATATTATGAAATGATAAGGCTCCTATTATGACATAATGTAGAAGGTCCTCAGCATCTCCAGGAATGGCTGGGGATGCCCTTCCTCCTGAAACCCTGGAGAGCTACTATCAGTCAGTGTAGACATTACTGAGCTAGATGGACCAATCTGGCTTGGCATAAGGCAGCTGCCTATGTCTCAGGGGAAGGGGCACCATAGAACATCTTCCTAGCATTCAGAAGACCCCAGTTTCAATCCTTGGGATCTCCAAGCAGGGCTGGAGGAGACTCATGGGAGCTGTTGTCAGTTAGTGTTAATATTGCTGAGCTAGATGGACCAGTCATCTAACTGAGTAGAAGGCAGCTTCCTAAATCCTTAAGGAAGCTACAATTTCCCATGTTGAAGTTTAGTGGTAAATCCCCACCTTTCGAAGTGTTTGAGTAACCAACATGTTTTGGGCCCCACTTGAACAAAATTTCAGCTTTAAAAACCTAAGTGAGCCATGTAGCCATGTAGTCCAGCACCCTGTTCTCACAGTGGCCATCCAGATGTTTGGGGAAAATCAGCAGAACCCAAGTACAAGAGCACCTCCCATCCTCATGACTCCAGCAACTGGTATTCAGAAGCTGAAATATACTCGGAGTTGAGTGTTGATTTCATGGTCATCAGTCATCAGTGAGTGAGTGAATTTCCCTCCAAAACCTCTGGCTATATATACATTATTTACACAATGGGATTGGCTGATTCAACTCCCCTCCTGGAGCTGGATTGGGTGGCTCCTGCAGACAAATCAATTTGCTGCCTTCTAGGATCCTACCTGCCTATTGTTCTAGGATCCAAGCTCAGTACATAACAGAAGCATTACAGTATTTAGCCATGGAGGCAGAGCATAGCCATCATCGACATCTAGTGTTATAAGAGGGAGAAGAAAAAAATTCTCTCTCCACTCTCTCCCCATCATGCATAATTCTATAAACTTCTGTCCTATCAACTCTTTCCCCTAACTAAAAAATCCCAAATGCTACAACCTTTCTTCATAGGAGTGTTGTCACTTCATCACATTGATAATTTTGGTTGCCTTTTTCTGAACCTTTCGGGTGAACATTTGGTGCCTCTTTTATTGACCATTCTGGGTCACCCAACCACTGCCACAGTGTCGTTTCTCCTGGCAAGAGGAGCAGATGACTGCAAAGGTTGCAAGGTTTCTAGCTGGGGCAATCAGAATAAGGTCCACAATTTGACTGCTGATGCAGGAGCTTAAACCGTGTTTTATATAACTGATTTTTATTTTGTTCTGTGTATATCACAATGCTTTTTGTTGCTATGGCCGACAGCTGATGCAAATAAAGTTTCCTTCATTGAAGGTTGAACAAATGCCCCTTCAATGGGCAAATACCCCTCCATTGCCCCCCCCCCCATAATCAGGGTTTCTTGCACACCAACTTTTGACCTCCCATGTGGTGTGGGACAGCACCTTTACCCTTCAAGAGTATGCCTCCGGCCTCTGTGAGATAGTGAGTAAACGAATCTGTGTGTGAATTAGGGTGAAGGATTTTATAAATATAACATTCTGCCCCCACCAAAAGAAAAAAAAGGGGGGAGTGGAGTTGAAAACAGATCACACAGATCACTTTGAAGTCCGATCAAGGAAGCAATTAAACTGAAAATAAAGCTAATCAAGCTGGCCTTACCCGAGCTTGTTATAACTCTGCATCGTGTCTTTTATTGAAATATTAATGATAATTCCTACAAGGTTTCCATTTTTGGCATTACCCTATAGCAGTTAGAAAAGTTTAAAGTCTGTGTCCTTTTAAGCTTCAAGGAGTCAATTTGTAGAGTCTGAAACTGCAGCATAACTTTCAGTGCCCCAGTTGACCTCTGGAGATCCTGAGGCAGGATACTCTTGCCCACTCTGGAAGTAATTTCACATCATTGCAGTCTGTTGCAGATTATTCTTGTTGTTACAGGGAAGGCTAAACCAAAACTCTCTTCCCCCCCCCCAAAAAAAAACCACTTTTGCTGGCACATTTGCAGCCCTTGAAAGTGTGCATGTGGATATTATTTTAAATAAGGCAGAAGAAAACCTCTAAATTATCAGTGTCAGGAGTGCTACCAGGAAAAGAGTCAGCAACATTCCCTTTCTGCTTTAAACGAGGAATAGGGAACCTGTGGCCCTTGAAATGTTGTTGGACACCAACTCCTCTCATCCCTGACCTTTGGCCATGCTGGTGGGAACTCAAGTCCAACCTGACAAGAGGTACAGGTAGGTAGCCGTGTTGGTCTGCCATAGTCAAAACAAAATAAAATAAAAAATTCCTTCCAGTAGCACCTTAGAGACCAACTAAGTTTGTTCTTGGTATGAGATTTCATGTACATCTGAAGAAGTGTGCATGCACACAAAAGCTCATACCAAGAACAAACTTAGTTGGTTTCTAAGGTGCTACTGGAAGGAACTTTTTTTGTTGTTCTGACAAGAGGTAAAAAAAAGGTAAAGGGACCCCTAACCATTACGCCCAGTCGTGTCCAACTCTGGGGTTGCGACGCTCATCTTGCTTTACTGGCCGAGGGAGCCGGCATACAGCTTCAGGGGCATGTGGGCAGCATGACTAAGCCTCTTCTGGTGAACCAGAGCAGCGCACGGAAACGCTGTTTACCTTCCCGCTGGAGCGGTCCCTATTCATCTACTTGCACTTTGACGTGCTTTCGAACTGCTAGGTTGGCAGGAGCTGGGACCGAGCAACAGGAGCTCACCCCATCGCGGGGATTTGAACCGTCGACCTTCTGATCAGCAAGCCCTAGGCTCTGTGGTTTAACCCACAAGAGGTAGTGATGATTTAAAAAACCAGTCAGACAAATTCATGGGGAATAAGGCTTTGAATGTTTACCAGCCATGATGGCTATGTTCTGTCTCCATTGCCAGCGGTAGCATGAGTCTGAGTACTAGTTGCTGGAAATGGAAATTGGGGAGAGTGCTGTTCCACTCAGATTCTGCTTGTGGGCTACCCAGGGACATCTGGTTGGCCACTGTGGAACCAGGATGCTAGACTACATGGGTCTTGCTTTGATCTAGCAAGGTTCTTCTCACACCCCTTAACATTAGGAGTGCCAAGTGGCCTGTTCCACTCCCTCAAAATCAGAGGTGCTGTCTTGCACCCAAGATTCGGGGGGTGGGGAGCTGGCATGTATGTGACATCATGCACCCAGCATGTAGCACATGCATGTGATATAATACGCACAATGTGCAATGTGTGCATGATGTCCCATCGTTAGGAGGAGGCCGAGTGCGGAGTACAGTGCGGTACAGCTTCCTCTCTCATGCTCAGGAGGAGTGAGTCACTGAACTGCTCTGTGTTCAGCCTCCTCCCCTCCCTCAACGTGGAATGGGTCGGATCCCCTGCCAGCAGACTCTGAGGGGGCCGAAGACACCTCCGCCCCTAGGAGTTGGCATGACTGCCCACAATTGCTTACTTAGAGGGACAGTACATTCCAGTGAGCATCATTTTAATTTCTGGAATTGACTAGGATGCCACGTACACACACACAGCACAAGTCGATCTAGTAATGAGCTTGGCTCCCTCTCAGCATACTCTCACTTGCATTCATTCCCGATACGCTGTTGGACCAGGTGCAAGGTCCATATATTTATAAGGTCCTTAGCAATTTGGATCCAGGATAACTTGAGGACTGCCAGTTTCTTTATTTCAATGCCTGATCACTGAGGTCTTTTGGGGGAGTCACTGTTGGCGGTTCCCCTTGGCTCAGATGCATGGTTCATATATTCCAGAAACTCTGCATTCTTTACTGTTGGCTCAGTACTCTGGATAAGATCAGGCAGGCCTCTTCTCCCTGGTGAACTTCAGGTGCTTGGTCAAGTCTTTTTTGCATTGACAGGCAGAGTCCCCCCAACCCCAGGCGACCTGCGGGTGGAATAATGACTCAAGACACTGTTATGGGATTTAAATTGGCCACAACTCTATTAAAACTTCAGGTGTAGGGAGACCTTGGCTTAGGCATTGGGCGTTTATCCCTCCCAGTCCCTGGCCAGGGATCTGGGGAACATCAGGGTTATCCAGAATGTATGGGGATTGGGCTGACTCTGGAGAACATCTGTTGAAGCAAAGAGCCCGCCCCCCATTTTGCCGCCATCACAGGGGAGAGCAATGACAAGCTATTGGCATATGGCCAATGCCTCCCCTCAAACAACCCCTTTAACGGGGAACCCTGGGATCGTCGGGGGGGGGGGCCTGGGTCACTGCTTCACACCCCCGCCCGCATTAGGGAAGATAGACTAAAGGATTCTGCCCAAGGCCTGAAACCAACAAAGTTGTGACATTTTGCTACGGGGAAGGCAAAACCTGCCAATGCAGGAAAATTCCTTTCTGGTCTTTCAACAGTGACCGTGACATAGCAGTGCCCATGTACCTGTGAAGAAGAGGTTAACCTGCAAAAGAAGGCTTAACTGAGGGAGGGCAGGGTGGGAGAAGCTCTGGAGCCAACTGAGGATTCCCAGATAAGTTCCGCCCTCTATTGTGTGGGCAGTGCGGTCCCTCCCCTTACCTGGCCAACTCTCTCCTGGCAACACCTCCCCAGCCGGGATAGGGTAACTGGCAGAGGTAGGCGGAGACCTCCAGGTGTCCGGTTGGGGGGGGCAAAGCCAGGCTGTACTGCCAGGAGCCGCATAGGTCCAGGGGGGCTGCGCATGACCACACAAAAGGCACTCCTCATTTGATGTGGGGAGCGGTCATTATTTCATTTTTCTAAACTTCATATTTATTAATCAAGCCTTTCTGGGTTTTTGGTTAAGTTTTGTAACCTCACTGTACAATAGTGCTAAATTATGGCATTAAGTGGTTTGTTGTTCAGTCGTTCAGTCGTGTCCGACTCTTCGTGACCCCATGGACCAGAGTACGCCAGGCACGCCTATCCTTCACTGCCTCTCGCAGTTTGGCCAAACTCATGTTAGTAGCTTCGAGAACACTGTCCAACCATCTCATCCTCTGTCGTCCCCTTCTCCTTGTGCCCTCCATCTTTCCCAACATCAGGGTCTTTTCCAGGGAGTCTTCTCTTCTCATGAGGTGGCCAAAGTACTGGAGCCTCAACTTCAGGATCTGTCCTTCTAGTGAGCACTCAGGGCTGATTTCTTTGAGAATGGATAGGTTTGATCTTCTTGCAGTCCACGGGACTCTCAAGAGTCTCCTCCAGCACCATAATTCAAAAGCATCAATTCTACGGCGATCAGCCTTCTTTATGGTCCAGCTCTCACTTCCGTACATTACTACTGGGAAAACCATAGCTTTAACTATACGGACTTTTGTCGGCAAGGTGATGTCTTTGCTTTTTAAGATGCTGTCTAGGTTTGTCATTGCTTTTCTCCCAAGAAGCAGGCGTCTTCTGATTTCGTGACTGCTGTCACCATCTGCAGTGATCATGGAACCCAAGAAAGTGAAATCTCTCACTGCCTCCATTTCTTCCCCTTCTATTTGCCAGGAGGTGATGGGACCAGTGGCTATGATCTTAGTTTTTTTGATGTTGAGCTTCAGACCATATTTTGCGCTCTCTTCTTTCACCCTCATTAAAAGGTTCTTCAATTCTTCCTCACTTTCTGCCATCAAGGTAGTATCATCAGCATATCTGAGGTTGTTGATATTTTTTCCGGCAATCTTAATTCCGGTTGGGGATTCATCCAGTCCAGCCTTTCGCATGATGTATTCTGCATATAAGTTAAATAAGCAGGGAGACAATATACAGCCTTGTCGTACTCCTTTCCCAATTTTGAACCAATCAGTTGTTCCATATCCAGTTCTAACTGTAGCTTCTTGTCCCACATAGAGATTTCTCAGGAGGCAAATGAGGTGATCCGGCACTCCCATTTCTTTAAGAACTTGCCATAGTTTGCTGTGGTCGACACAGTCAAATGCTTTTGCATAATCAATGAAGCAGAAGTAGATGTTTTTCTGGAACTCTCTGGCTTTCTCCATAATCCAGCGCATGTTTGCAATTTGGTCTCTGGTTCCTCTGCCCCTTCGAAATCCAGCTTGCACTTCTGGGAGTTCTCGGTCCACATACTGCTTAAGCCTGCCTTGTAGAATTTTAAGCATAACCTTGCTAGCGTGTGAAATGAGTGCAATTGTGCGGTAGTTGGAGCATTCTTTGGCACTGCCCTTCTTTGGGATTGGGATGTAGACTGATCTTCTCCAATCCTCTGGCCACTGCTGAGTTTTCCAAACTTGCTGGCATATTGAGTGCAGCACCTTAACAGCATCCTCTTTTAAAATTTTAAATAGTTCAGCTGGAATATCATCACTTCCACTGGCCTTGTTGTTAGCAAGGCTTTCTAAGGCCCATTTGACTTCACTCTCCAAGATGTCTGGCTCAAGGTCAGCAACCACATTTCCTGGGGTGTATGAGACCTCCATATCTTTCTGGTATAATTCCTCTGTGTATTCTTGCCACCTCTTCTTGATGTCTTCTGCTTCTGTTAGGTCCTTTCCACTTTTGTCCTTAATTGTGGTAATCTTTGTACGAAATGTTCCTTTCATATCTCCAATTTTCTTGAATAAATCTCTGGTTTTTCCCATTCTGTTATTTTCCTCTATTTCTTTGCATTGCTCGTTTAGAAAGGCCCTCTTGTCTCTCCTTGCTATTCTTTGGAAATCTGCATTCAATTTCCTGTATCTTTCACGATCTCCTTCGCATTTTGCTTGTCTTCTCTCCCCCGCTATTTGTAAGGCCTCATTGGTCAGCCACTTTGCTTTCTTGCATTTCTTTTTCATTGGGATAGTTTTCGTTGCTGTCTCCTGTATAATGTTACGAGCCTCCATCCACAGTTCTTCAGGTACTCTATCCACCAAATCTAAATCCTTGAACCTGTTCTTCACTTCAACTGTGTATTCATAAGGAATTTGATTTAGATTGAATCTTACTGGCCCAGTGGTTTTTCCTACTTTCTTCAGTTTAAGCTGGAATTTTGCTATAAGAAGCTGATGATCTGAGCCACAGTCAGCTCCAGGTCTTGTTTTTGCTGAGTGTATAGAGCTTCTCCATCTTTGGCTGCAGAGAATATAATCAATCTGATTTCGATGTTGCCCATCTGGTGATGTCCATGTGTAGAGTCGTCTCTTGTGTTGTTGGAAAAGAGTGTTTGTGATGACCAGCTTGTTCTCTTGACAGAACTCTATTAGCCTTTGCCCTGCTTCATTTTGATCTCCAAGGCCAAACTTGCCAGTTGTTCCTTTTATCTCTTGACTCCCTACTTTAGCATTCCAATCCCCTATAATGAGAAGAACATCCTTCTTTGGTGTCATTTCTATAAGGTGTTGTAAGTCTTCATAGAATTGATCAATTTCGGTTTCTTCAGCACTGGTAGTTGGTGCATAAACTTGGATTACTGTGATGTTAAAAGGACTGCCTTGGATTCGTATCGAGATCATTCTATCATTTTTGAAGTTGCATCCCAGTACAGCTTTCGCCACTCTTTTGTTGACTATGAGGGCCACTCCATTTCTTTTACGGGATTCCTGCCCACAGTAGTAGATATGATAGTCATCCGTGGTATAATATATTAAGTGGTATAATGGTACAAATAAATATTGGGCAGGATCTGGTCTGTGTGTGTGTGTGCTTCTGTGGGCTAGGCCGAATCCTCTACTATTCCATGACTTGCCGAAATAAATATTTCAGCCAATGGAAGGAGGAGGATAAACTGAATCTCTCATTTGCCCTAATACTCTCAGGCACTGACATTAAATATTATGAATCCATGTTTAATGTTTAGAACAAATGAATTTTTCATGATGCCGTCAATATTTTACATGTTTACTTAGTCCTTAAGAGCTATCCAGGTTACTCATGCTAGTTACAAAATGCCATAAAGAGCCCTCACAACAGGCTAAGCATACTCAAGCCTTTGGAAATTCTCCATAGGATTTGTCCATCTTCTGGACACGCTCCAGTTACTCATATCTTTAAAAAAAAAAAAAAAACAACCAAAAAAAAAAAAAACAACCACACCAATAGTGCAAGCCTATGTGTCTTCTGAAAAGTAAGTTCCATTGAGCTAAATGTGGCTTATGATATGGTTTTGGAGCCGAAACTCCTGAAATGGCTAGTCAGATTTCTTACACAGAAACCACTAATCCTCTGCAGTGTCTTCTTCAGAGGCTGATCTCTAGGCTCATGGAGATTACTTATCTGTGGCAGCTTCCAAATGGTGAAACTCTCTTCCCCGACAAGCTCACCTGCTGCCATCTCTGCTTATTTTATTTATTTCTTTTTTTAAAAAAATTAATCAGTACAAACACCAAGCTAGTGCCATCTCTGCTTATGAAATGCGGTCTGCCCTGTTCTCTTGTGCTTAGGGTAGGTGTTTACACATCACCAATGAAGTAGATACTGCAGAGGCACCATCTTCTGAAGAACATGACATCCTCATGTCACTCTGTGTCCAGCTCCATGTTCGACTTCAACAATGGGGGTGCCCCCCTCAAAATAAACATTGAAGAGGCCCAAAGAGCCTTGGCCCTTAGAAGCTGGTGCCTAGGGAATACTGATTTGCAAAAAAGAGGACCTCCTGATGAGGTGGTATCTCCCTTTCCTGCAGAGCTCAGTGCTCAGTTGGGTGAGACAAACTTTTAGGTATCCTGATTTCCAAACTATATAGGGCTTTGTACATCAGTACCAGCCTCTTGGACCTAGCACCCTGAAATAACATACACGTATGCTTTATATTAGGGGAAATTGCTTGCAAAATAAATGAGTCTAACAGACAACATTCAGTGCAGAAATGTGCACATTAAGAGAAGGAAATTAATGGATACGTTTTTCAAAAAAATCACAGACTGAAGCATAAAAATGGCAAATGGACTTAATGAGAAATGAGAAACTGACAGAGACTGGAATTGACAGTTTTGCCCATTCTTGCGGATGTTATGAAAAAAGCAAATCAGCAATTGCCTTCTTTGGTCCTTTTTTTTAAAGGCCCTCCCCTCAAATCCACCCCCTCTACTAATTTGGTTCCTTTAGCTTGATTCCTTTTACAGTGCTATGAGTTTATGTGGGAAAGAAGTTTGTGAGCTCCAAGGAGAATTACTGAGGCTGGCAGTTTGTTTAGCCAATAAATGAAAGAGGTGAACTCTCTTGTTTTCTAACGGAGACAATTTAAGCCCCACGTGTATGAATGTGTGTGCTAAGCTTGCGTTTAAAATTTGGAGCCTGACAACAAAGAAACTTCTAAAGACAAAAAACACCCCTTTTATCTTGAATGCCCTTGTCTCGTTGAACTACACAAGAAATAACGGGGGGACGGGACGGGACGGGACACCAGTGAATCATTTAAGCAGGGAGAAGAGTAGGGTTTTGTTGTTTTGTGTGCATGTGTGCTTTAACGACATTAGGGATCATTTCGAAGCAAAGCTGGAAACTTTACTTTTCTTTCTACCTGGATGAAAGGTAACAACAGGAGGATCATTAACACCCAGACGTATTTTTCTTTAACAAAAACAAAATAAAATAAGATGTGGTGAAAGTTGTACAAGGCAGTGAAGAAAATGTCCTTGTGTCCCAGAGCTACTTTGCATCAACTCTGAATGCAGATGGGAGGAGGCAGGGAGGCTAAATTGGGGATGGGGTGGTGAGAGTTGCACTTCAGACAATGTTTTTTTAAGACTCCAGATGCTCCTTATTATATAATAGTATCATAAAAGGTCGTCATGCACAAGATTCCAGCCGCATTTCCTTTTTTCTTGTTCACTCTCAAGAGCCATCCTGGGTTGGTGTTTGCATTTAAATTAAAGAGTAATTAGATCCAGGAGGAGACATTAAGGAAAAAAAAGCTGAAGTGTAAGTTAGTTCCCAACTCCCATTCAAAAAGGGCATGTGGGACAACAACTTTTCAACATTTAAGTGGTCAAAGGAAGCGAATGAACTAAGTCAACACTTTGATAAGAGACGGCAAGAGACTTTCAGATGTCACCCTTCATTTGGACACTCTAAACCAGGGATGGGAAAATCTGTGGCCCTTCAGGTGCCCCTGGATTCAAAGCCCCATCATCTCTCTCTCTCTCTCTCTCTCTCTCTCTCTCTCTCTCTCTCTCTCTCTGGAGTGAATACATCTTCCAAATAGAGGCATTCTGCCATCTCTTGCATGCAGTGGCCACCCAGATGTTGAACTCCAGCTTCCATCATTCCTGGCCATTGGCTATGCTAGTTGGGGCTGATGGGAGTTGGAGCCCAACCATGTCTGGATGGGCACAGGTTCCCCCAACCCTGTTCTAAATGATATTTTGACTGTACCCCACCTACACACAGGCCTAACCACAGATATCAAATCAAGAGCTGTGCTGACCCTTAACTCGTTTCAGTTTCAGTGTGACAGCATCTTTTCCCAGAAAAGACAGACATACAGGGTTGTATGCAAATAGACATACAGGGTTGGTCTTGGCATTTAAATTTTAGAAGTATTTGATCAAGGAGGAGACTCATGTTTGCTGCCATTGGGTTCCCTAGCTGCTGCTGTTTTAGTACAATCCCTGCCCATCCACATCACTGCCACCTCTATCTTCTTCCTCCTGGATAAATGGCATAGGTGATTCCATTCAGTCGGGGTTCATACAGTGAAAAGAGATGACTTCACAACATTGAGTAGCCCACCCTTTGCCAACCAGGTGCCCTCTACATGTTTTGGACTACAATTCCCATCACCCTCCCAAAGCCAACCATATTAGTACTACTGAGGGCTACTGAGGCCAATGGAGAATGGCACCATGATGGTTGGCAGAGGGCTGATGGGAGTTGTAGTCAAAAATATCTGGAGGACACTAGGTTGGTGAAAATAGATATAAAGGTAAAGGTAAAGGGACCCCTGACCATTAGGTCCAGTCGTGTCCGATTCTGGGGTTATGGCACTCATCTTGCTTTACTGGCCGAGGGAGCCAGCGTACAGCTTCCAGGTCATGTGGCCAGCATGACAACGCCACTTCTGGTGAACCAGAGCAGTGCACGGAAACGGCGTTTACCTTCCCGCTGGAGCGGTACCTATTTATCTACTTGCACTTTGACGTGCTTTTGAACTGCTAGGTGGGCAGGGACCGAACAACAGGAGCTCACCCTGTCGTGGGGATTCGAACCACTGACCTTCTGATCAGCAAGCCCTAGGCTTTGTGGTTTAACCCACAGCGCCACCCGTATCCCTGAAAATAGATATAGACAATCAGATTTGCACTGAGGACCAGTGAATTGCATTACAATTTGAATCCCATGGAATGCAAATTGTAATACAGTTAAACATAAGAAATAGAAGAAGCAACTAAAAATTCAAATCATACAGTATCCAGCACACCACATTTCAATTGCTACCATAGGCACTAAAGTCATCACTTTTCAAGTGGTCTGTTGCCGGGGTTCGGTGCTGGAGCTCCCCGTACGTGAGTTTAGGCTACCCACGCACGAGGTACCAGTTGCGGGGAAAAGCGGCCAGCATTCCGCGTGCTTATGAGCACGGGCGCCGGCCAAGTCTCACAATCTGAAGGTAGCTGAGTAAGACAGAAAATGACTCCGAAGATGCGTGAGTGAATGAATGCCTCGAAAACTAGATGGATGCCTCGAAAACTAATGGATGCCTCGAAAACTAATGGATCCCTTGAATCGGAACTGCATTTAATGATAAAGGAAACCAAACCAAGGATGTTATATTGAAATTAAAAATTCTTAAAACCTTTACTCTTTTCCCCAAAGGACGACAGACACCGAAGCTATCTTTTAGTGGCTTTGGCCAAACCCGCATAGGCTCGTTTTCTAGCCCTAAGCTAAGTTTCCCTGAGCTCTCAGTCCCTGCGCGCCAATTCTTCCGCGATACTAAACAAAATAAAACTAAACCGAATATCTTCCGCAAAACTAGCCCTAGGCTAAACCTAAAAGCCTAACTAAAATCTCACCGAAATATCTTCCGCAAACTAAACCTAACTAAAAGAAAGACCCATCCAGCCCATCCAGCCCGCTCCCAAAACCCTTAAACTAAACTTGACTTCAACTGAACAAACTAATGAACAACGTAAAAGAACGTGCCTAAGCGGGAGCCTCAGCCTTTTATTTAGGAACAAGTATGACATCACGATCAATACTTTAACCAATAAAACCTCTGTTGCTACCCTCCAAAAAGGCGGGAAGCAGGGTTAACGTTCATTGATAACTTTGAAACATTACCGGAACTACAAGTTAAGGCGGATTAATCCTAATAGCAAGATGTCTCTTCATTCTTACTTTCACTTTTAAGTGTAAGGATATGAAAAGTAGTTCTCAATAACCATTAAAATAAACAAATAACCGCGGATCTTTAACGGATCCACGAAGTGTATTCCGACAGTCTGTGGTGGTGGTGGTGGTGAGTTTGGGAATTCCTGCCTTAAGCCAGGGAGTTGAGCATGGCCAGCCTTGTGTTTTAACCAAAGAGTTTCGCCATCTTCTTTTTATTTTGCAGTATCACTTCCTCCCTGCTGTAGGTGTTGTGATCTGAAAGCACAGCCCCATACTATAAATCACACAGAAAGCAGCACAGAGAGGGGAAGGACATGGGTCAGTTCTCTCAGCCAATATTTTTACAGTTTAGACAAGGTGGGGAAGCCAGAAAACGATAACAAATTGAAGCCTGAAAACCAAGCACGCCTGCCATTATTAAATGCTTTGTCACAGACTCCAAAAGGATTGTCATAGACTCCAAAGTCATCCCATTGCATATCAGGCTGGTGCCTCCCGTGATGTCTTTTTTGCACCTGTTAAATATGTTCCTGCTTCAACAAAATTTCTAATATCTTTATCTCAGGGAAAACATTGTTGTTGTTGTTCAGTCGTTCAGTCGTGTCCGACTCTTCGTGACCCCATGGACCAGAGCACGCCAGGCACGCCTATCCTCCACTGCCTCTCGCAGTTTGGCCAAACTCATGTTAGTAGCTTCGAGAACACTGTCCAACCATCTCATCCTCTGTCGTCCCCTTCTCCTTGTGCCCTCCATCTTTCCCAACATCAGGGTCTTTTCTAGGGAGTCTTCTCTTCTCATGAGGTGGCCATGAGGGAAAACATATAGAGGGCCAAAGGTTCCTCATACTAGGTCTAAAGAGACAACACCTCCATCTGGATGACATCACCTTGGTTCAGGAAAAGTTCGGTTGCAAAATGAAATCTTTATCTACTCCTCCCTGCCCAGGAACAGCCCATGATCAGCCTTGGTGGGTGAAGCTAGGCCAGATAGGGAAGGTTTCCAAAGAGAAATAGGAGGGATCATATGGCAGTTAGCCTTTCAGTCAAGCCAATGGATTATTTAGCTAGAGCACATTACCAGAATTAAGACTTATGCTGTTACATCACAGGGTTATAGGCAGGGTCCTAAAGACAAACCTGGAGGTTCTTGCTTAGGTTAAACATCTGTAGAATTCAGAACAAAAGCAAAACAAAAAATAGCTTTGACAAGACTGGTGAAAATACTTAGGGTGGGGGTGGGGTCAGTATTTAATTTACAGGGTGGAAGTGGCTGTACAATTAGTGGAGTGCTATGGAATCCAGGAGGATTGTGCTGTCCATTGCAATGCCATGTTCACTTGCTGGGGCACAAGCTCTATTGTATTCAGTGGGATTCACTTTTGAGCAAATGTGCAGAATCGAGTTGCACATCATTGAACTTCTACCCCCTTTTTTCTATCATGTGTGAGGCAGCATTGACTGTAGAGTGTAAATACAACCTTCATTTCATGACTGTCTTCACCTAAGTATGAATTGTATCTACTAAGGCCATAGATTTCCACACAGGTGACAAGGTGATAACTCCTTAGACTGGTTTATCTTTTTCTATCCAAGCGGGGGCAGGAAGCGGGGGGGGGGAGATATCTGGAGTGGATGAATGAGGTGAAACATTTTTGGATCAATGACAAACTGGCAGAGAAGGAATGTAATTCATAAAAATATTTTCCACCCTCTTTGTCCTGACAAATAGCTCAGGGCCTGATCCACTGGGCAGATTTTCTGTTGCAGTCTTTCCCCAACCTGGTGCCCTCCAGATGCTGAGGGACTCCATCTCCCCTGATTCTTTGACTGAACTCTGAACTGAATCATTAATTATTTGCCTGAACTGTCACCATCCATAGACTGAATGATGTGAAAAAGGGAAATTGATAAGGGAACTATAATTTAAAAACAAACAAAAACAAAAACCTGTCCTCCCCAAAAATATAATTTTTCCAAAATAATTCATTTCTATTAACCCCCAGTGATTATAAACTGATCCCAAAGACTCCCATCATCCTTGGACTGTATTACAATCATCCCTGGGGGTCAGCACTTGTTGGCATATTTTAGTTCTACAATTACCACAGTTATATAAAAAAAATCCTTCCAGTAGCACCTTAGAGACCAACTAAGTTTGTTCTTGGTATGAGCTTTTGTGTGCATGCACACTTCTTCAGATACACTGAAATAGAAGTCACCAGACCCTTATATATAGTGAGGGAGTGGGGAGGGGTATTACTCAGAAGGGTGGTGGGAATGGGTGATCAGCTGATAGGTGTGGAAAACCTGTTGATGACTCTTAACGACTGCAATTGGTCTTACATGGAAAGGCAAGGGGTGAGATGGCTAAAGATAGCTTTGTCATGTATAATGAGATAAGAATCCAATGTCTTTGTTCAGACCAGGTTTCTCCATGGTTTTAAGTTTGGTGATTAGTTGCAATTCAGCCACTTCTCTTTCCGGTCTATTTGTGAAATTTCTTTGTATTAAGACAGCTACTTTGAGATCTTTTATAGAATGTCCTGGGAGATTGAAGTGTTCTCCTACTGGTTTCTCTGTCTTGTGATTCCTGATATCAGATTTATGTCCATTTATCCTTTGGCATAGGGTTTGGCCTGTTTGTCCTATATAGAGAGCTGAAGGGCACTGTTGGCATTTGATTACATACACAATGTTGGAAGATGAGCAATTAAATAGTCCTGAGATGGTATGTTTGATGTTGTTGGGGCCAGTAATGGTGTTGTCCGGGTTTATGTGGCAGCAAAGTTGGCATCTGGGTTTACTGCAGGCTCTGGTAACAGTGTCCATGTTGAGTCCTGTTGTTGTATTATTGTGGGTGAGGAGTTGTTTGAGGTTGGGTGGCTGTCTGTAGGCGATGAAGGGTCTTCCTCCCAGAGCTTGAGAAAGAGAACTGTCATTGTCTAGGAGAGGTTGTAGATCTCTGATGATGCGTTGTCCCTCATTCTATGAATCATAATCTTTATTTCATTTATTTATTTATTTATTTCAAAATATTTTTTTAAAAAAATACATTCACACACAAATATACAACAAAGAAAAATAAATGCACATCATACAATACAAGCACAATCACAAAAGAAAAAAAAATGATAACCAACCCCCCCAAAAAACAAAAATAAAATAAAATAAAATAAAAACAATGACTCCCCGTCATTTGTATATCGTTTCCCTCTACGTTTTAACATTTCTTACTTTTCCTCACCATACAATACAACCATCTAACAAAATGCATCAATCTGTCATATAATATATTAAAGGTAAAGGTAAAGGGACCCCTGACCATCAGGTCCAGTCGTGTCCAACTCTAGGGTTGCGGCGCTCATCTCGCTCTATAGGCCGAGGGAGCCGGCGTTTGTCCGCAGACAGCTTCCGGGTCATGTGGCCAGCATGACAAAGCTGCTTCTGGCGAACCAGAGCAGCGCACGGAAACGCCGTTTACCTTCCCGCCGGAGCGGTCCCTATTTATCTACTTGCACTTTGACGTGCTTTCGAACTGCTAGGTGGGCAGGAGCTGGGACCGAGCAACGGGAGCTCACCCCGTTGCAGGGATTCAAACTGCCGACCTTCTGATCAGCAAGCCCTAGACTCTGTGGTTTAACCCACAGCGCCACCTGGGTCCCCCATATAATATATTATCCATCTATATATTCCCTTATGTATCTCATTCTAGACAAATCACCAATTCCATTTTTATACCTTCTTTAATCAAGTAATCCTCCACATATTTACACTCGCTTTTGATTTTTTTTTGTTTTGGGACATTTCTAATCGCTGCTGTCATCTTTGCTAAATTCATATATTTTACTAATTTAATCTGCCAGTCCTCAATTGTCGGGATTTTGTCCCCTTTCCATTTTCTAGTACTATTGGCCATGCTGGCTGAGAACATATGAAAACCTTGCTGGGCCAGGCCAATGGCCCATCTAGTCCGGCATCCTGGTCTCACAAGTGTCTAACCAGATACAGGTATCTGTGGGGAAAGTCACAAGCAGGACCCAAGCGCAAGATCACTCCCCCCTCCTGGCTTCTAGCAACTGGTATTCAGAAGCATGACAGCCTTCATCTGTGAAGGCAAAGGATAGCCATCATGGCTTGTAGCCGTTGAGAGACTTCTCTGTGACTTTGTTGAATCCTCTTTCGAAGCCATCCAGGTTGGTGGCCACCATTGCCTCCTGTGTTAGTTGAACCGTGCACTGACTATGTGCAGTGGCACATTTTATTCCCTTTGGCCTATGGACTGGAATGCTGAATAGGGCTGGGAAGACCCAGTCTCAATCAGTCATGAAGTTCACTGAGTGGCTATCCTGGTCCAGGGTTGTTGTGAGGATAAAATGGGAGCAGGCAAGAACTATGTATACTGCCTTGGGCTCCTTAGGGGAAAGCCAATAATAAATGCAATTAAAGTAATGGTCATCTATAGGTAGGAAGGCTACTCCTCCACCGAATGTGGGAAGCATTCTCATATGCTATCCCAGGGATTGCGAACTTCAAGTCCTGGGAGTGAATGTGGCCCTCCAAGCCTCTCTATCTGGCCCTCAGAACTCTCCTTCTAAGCCATATCCCCAACTGGCCCTATCTTGCACCCTCTTTGACTGTTTTTGCCTGCATAGAATGTGTCATTGAACTCTGATAAATGCTTTTTGCTTGCCTGGATGGAGGTTAGAGAGGGACGCGTACATAGAAACTCATGTGTTATCCCTTACCTTTAGCCTGAAAATAAAAGGGAAGAAAAGCTTGAGCACTTGGCTTTGTTGATTGCAAAATAAATAAATAAATAAATAAAAGCACCCCTCTGTCATATCATCAGAGTTGTTTCATAAAATATCAGTGGATAGAGAGGCAGCATCTGACAGGGTTGTGTGTCTGTAATTGAAGTACACTGAAAATCAAGGGATGTGTTTGATCTAAAAGGCACTTGCCTCCAAATGCTTCAGCCTCAGAAAAATTCACAGGGAAGGGAGAAAGGAGAAAAAGTTACAAAGGAGGGGAATGTCCAGATGTTAGGCTTTTGTTATCAGTGGAGGCCTGCAGGTTCTACGTCTATGCTTAAACAGCTCTTGCCAATTAATCAATGGCAGTCAATTGAAGGAAAGGAGAAAATGAAACCTTGGCTGATCCAGGAATCATAGAATTGTAGAGTTGGAAGGGACCTCCAGGGTCCATCTAGTCCAACACCCAGCAAAGGAGGAGTCTTTTGCCCAATGTGGGCCCACAACCCTGAGATTAAGAGTCTCATACTCTACCAACTGAGCTATTCCTTGGCCAAAGAATTGGGTTCAGGTCTGATCTACTCATAATGAATGCCAGCTAATTATAGGAAGACAGGAAGCTGCCAGTGTGGTGTAGTGGTTAAGAGTGGTAGACTCGTAATCTGGGGAACCGGGTTCGTGTCTCCGCTCCTCCACATGCAGTTGCTGTGTGACCGTGGGCTAGTCACACTTCTTTGCTTCTTTGAAATCTCTCAGCCCCACTCACCTCACAGAGTGTTCGTTGTAGGGGAGGAAGGGAAAGGAGAATGTTAGCTGCTTTGAGACTCCTTCGGGTAGTGATAAAGCGGGATATCAAATCCAAACTCCTCCTCCTCCTCCTCCTCCTCCTCCTCCTCCTCCTCTTCTTCTTCTTCTTCTTCTTCTTCTTCTTCTTCTTCTTCTTCTTCTCAGTCTGAACAGTGGTCTATCTATCTCTTTTTTGTAATATGATCTTTATTGATTTTTAATAAATACATATTATATTACATATTGTATTACATTTTATTTGTTTCTCCTTGCTCCTAAACATAGACTTCCAATCTTCTTTCTGCTGTCTTCTTTAAATGAATCTTTTATTTTTCACATTGTCTTCTCACCATTCATTCTGTTTTCTATTTCTTTCTTCCACGCCTTTTATAATTTGTCTGATAATATACAACTCTTCTACATATACAATTATTATTTACTTAATTTTACAATGTTTACATTTCCCTTTATAACATTCAACATAATAAATTTCCCTTCACGTTATGAGGTTTATCCCATTTCTACTGGCATTTCTTGATTTCAACACATCTTACCTATATAGTCCATAAATTTTCCCCATTCTTTCTGAAATGTTTCATTGCCCTGCTGTCTAATTTTCGCCGGCAGTCTAGCTATTTCCACATACTCCATTATTTTTTGTTGCCATTTCTCGACTGTTGGCATTTGTTGTTGCTTCCAAACCTGCGCCAACAGTAGCCTTGCCCCCGTCGTTGCATATAAAAAGAATTTGATATTTTTGATATCTTCCCCTACCATTCCTAGCAAGAATGCCTCTGGTTTTTCTTAAAAGTGTGTCTAAGAATTTTCTTTAATAAGTCTTTACCTTATCACATGTCCACCACATGTGAAAGAAGTTGCCTTCTTTCACCCTACATTTCCAACAATTCTTATTTCCCGTTCTATACATTTTTGCCAGCTTGGTAGGAGTGAGATGCCATCTATACATCATTTTATATAGGTTTTCCTTCAGTGATATGCATGCTGTGAATTTTATTCCCGTATTCCATAATTTCAACCATTTTTCATATTCGATGTTATAGCCTATGTCCATTGCCCATTTTATCATAACACTCTATCTATCTCAGTGTTGAATTGCAATGTTCTCCAGGGTTTCAGATAAGTGGGTTTTCCCGGCCCTACTTGGAGATTTGCAGGACTCAACTAGAGACCTTCTGATTGCAAAGCAAATGTTCTGCCATTGAGCTATGGAGCTTCCCTGTAGCTATTAAATTGCAGCTTTGCCCTGGAAATCAGGGAGTCTCCATACTTTGGGGGGTCATTTACATGACTCCACTCATTTTCAAACTGGAATTGATCAGCACACAAACTGACAAATCTGAGAGGTGTACTTGCTGTTCTCTCTTTTTTTTAAAAAAATGTTTTTTATTGAATTTATATTAATATACACTAACAAACAGAAATGATGGTGTAGGAATAGGAGAGAAATTTGATCCAGTTCACATTTAAAGGTTCACATTTAAATATACAATTCACACTTCCTGAATTCATGTGCAGACCAAGATGCAGCTATCCTGCCAAATTCACACTTCTCCAAATTTTTCATGGACTTCTCCACACAAATGTATCTGCTGTGGTAAAGTGTGTATATACCTGCCTACATGGACTGCAAGAAGATCAAACCTATCCATTCTTAAGGAAATCAACCCCTAGTGCTCACTGGAAGGATAGATCCTGAAGCTGAGGCTCCAATACTTTGGCCACCTCATGAGAAGAGAAGACTCCCTGGAAAAGACCCTGATGTTGGGAAAGATGGAGGGCACAAGAAGGGGACGACAGAGGATGAGATGGTTGGACAGTGTTCTCGAAGCTACTAACATGAGTTTGACCAAACTGCGGGTGGCAGTGGAAGACAGGAGTGCCTGGCGTACTCTGGTCCATGGGGTCACGAAGAGTTGGACACGACTAAATGACAAAACAATGACACCTGCCTATATGAGAGAAAATAACCTGCAAAAATATAATATCTTATGGGAAATCATTTGCAAAACTATGTATATTGGGCAATATTGCATACAGAAATGTGCACAATAGGAGAATTTCACACTTAAATGCTGAATTTTCATGGGGACTTAAATGAATGAAGGACTTAAATTAAATGAAGACTTCTTTAAAAAAAAAAAGCAGCTAACCTTAGAGAACTGTAGACTGAGAAATGAGAAAGAAAGAAATTGAAATTGACAGATTTTCTCATGACTAGGTAGGAGAAGCCATACCTGTTGAATTTATCAATGTCAAGCAGTATTAAAAGCATCAGAGCCATGGCCAAGAAGCTACATGACAACTGATGCTGAACTCAGGCATGATATGAGATGCATCTCCTTGTTTAATTAAGCCCATCAAAGAGTTCAAAGCAGAGGTAAATTTGGGAGCACTGTCCCTCCAGGAGAATTTATGGCTACCTCTCCACTTCCCTCCTTCGTCTCTCTCTCTCTCTCTCTCTCCTTCTCACTTTACTTCTCATTTTTACAAATGTCTCTACACTTTGAGGCAGCACTGATAGATTTGCCATCTTTGCTGTTACAGCTTAGGAAAGTTCAATAAGTCAGCTGTCAGAGGCTGGGTCCCCTTGCAGGCTAAGGAATTCCAATTTCAAAGTACAAGAGACTGAAGCCTTGAAACAGAAGCTCATCAAATGCTAATCATTCCTGACTCCATCTGGAGCTGGGAGAGGGGGGGAAGGGAGGGGGAGGGGAGGGGAGGCAAACAGGGGCCTCTGCTTAAAAGGGCGCCAAGTGCAGCGCTGAAAACCTTGCACTCGATTAATTCTACGGGGTGCAATAAGGATGATATGAAGGAACTCAGATGCGAATGAACAAACCGTTTAAGGGCAGCAAAAAAGGGGAGCCGAATGACCACCAAATTGCTTTCCAAGTAACTGGAGAAAGGACTCGTAGGCATTCAATCTCATTTAGGTGGCACCTAGGAAAATAGACCTTTCTTCCAGGCTCTCTCTGAGAAAAGAAAGGTGGGGGGGGGTCCAACATCACTCAAACTTTAGGCAGGCCCTGCTGGAGGCAGGTGGATGCTGCTGGCATGGCCCTGATTCTTTCCCCCACAACCTTCAGCGCTCCATCAAGGAGCTGTTGCATTTATTAGGAAAACAGATGTCCTGTTTCTCTCTCCATAAGCCAACACTCATGTTGGCCTAAGATGCAGGATGAGGAAACAATTGAGCTATGCCGAAAGATCAAAAGCCCAGCTGTTTGTTTGGTTTTTTAAGAGAGAGAGAGAGAGAGAGAGAGAGAGAGAGAGAGAGAGAGAGAGAGAGAGAGAGAGAGAGAGAGATGGGTGGGCTGCAACAATTTAAGCTGCTCTGTGGAACTCCCTGCTGGTCAAGGCTCAGCAGGAACCAGCCCTGCTGGCTATTAGATGATGACAGAGAACCATATTATTCAGAGAGGACTTTGAAACATGGCTTCCTTTCCCTAGTACCACCAGTATTCATTAATGCTTTTATTGCTTTAATTGTAATTCTGTATGTTATCTACTGCTTTGCAGTATGTTTATTAAAGAGAAGTTTAGAAATATTTAAATAATTAAGGTACTTTGAAATTCCAGACTGGTACAAAACAACATCAACCTTGACAGGCTGGGTGTGTGTTGGAATAGAAAGGTTCAATAAGGTACAGAGCTCTGTCAATGAGGGAGCAAGGCAGGACCACCGAGCGAAGCCCCGGAACTTTGGTGTGGCCCCCACCCCCTATGTTGCGGTTCAAAGAGCTTCTACTACACATCTCAGTATCTGATAGTTTGATAGGCTTCTGATAAGCTGCTCAAGTCAACATTCCAGCTGCCACATTTAGGACAGAAACTGACATTTCTGAATACTCTTCAAAGGCCGCACCATGCAGAGCACATGGTAGCAATCCAGTTTCCGTATCGCTAAGGATGCTGATGCTGATTATTCAATCTCTATCCCATTCTCCCCCCCCCCCAAAAAAAAGAGCTCAGGACAGCAAATACCAAAATGTTAAAACAGTATAATTAAAAATATAAAATATGTTTTGTTTCATTTGTAAACAAAAAAATCAGTTAAAATAACATCTACATTTTACAATCACATATCCTCACAGCTAATAATTTCAAAGTTGCCATGAACAGTATCTTTCTTCCATTAAATATCTGGCCAAACAGGAATGTGTTTAAGTTCCTCCTGAAAGTTAATGAGGAATGCACAAATACTTTACCAGGGAGGGCATTCCACAAATGGGGAACCACCACTGAGAAAGCCCTGTCTTGGGTCAGCAACAACCAGGCAAGGCCACCAACAGAGCTTCCACTACAGATTGTAGGGTCTGAGATGGTTGATATTAAGAGAGGTGCTCTTTTAAGCACTCGGGTCCCTACTGCTTTCCAATGCACTCACCAGTAAAATACACATTTATAGTCAACTTTTATGTAATTGACTTTTATGTAGTTAACCACAGCTGGTGGAACTGTGGGTTAAACCACAGAACCTAGGGCTTGCCGGTGAGAAGGTCAGCGGTTCAAATCCCCATGATGGGGTGAGCTCCCGTTGCTCGGTCCCTGCTCCTGCCCACCAGGCAGTTCAAAAGCACGTCAAAGTGCAAGTAGATAAATAGGTACCGCTCTGGTGGGAAGGTAAACGGTGTTTCCGTGCACTGCTCTGGTTTGCCAGAAGTGGCTTAGTCATGCTGGCCACATGATCTGGAAGCTGTACGCCGGCTCCCTCGGCCAGTAAAGCGAGATGAGCACCACAACCTCAGAGTCATCTGCGACTGGACCTAACGGTTAGGCGTCCCTTTACCCTTTACCTTTACCTTTATGTAAAATACATATCTTTGTGCACACTTTTTAATACACCAAAAAAAATGTGTTGTGACATTTGAGGGAGTACAAAATCCACAAGGAGTTGCATTCTGATCCACAAGAAAGTTGACGAGCATTGGAACAGGTTGTTCCAGTTCAGAAAGTAAACTAAATAAATCCTTTCCCCCATCCTCATACAATTTCTTTTTCATGAGGGTTATTTAGCAAAAGTTCCTGAAGGCCAATAGTGTGTTCTTGGCGCTCTGGTGAAGCCTTTTTCTCTTCCACCCGACCATATAAGGGAGGGGAGGATTCTAAGTAGAACAAATTAATGCAGGTTTAATCAAATAACTTGTTTTTGGGGTGTGTGGAATGACTCTCTCTCTCCCCCCCCCCTCTCTCTCCATCTCTCTGTTCCTGTGTTTGTGTGATTGCTTCAATTTTCATTTATGGGCCTGGTGCATCAAGGCATCAGCGCTAAGATCCTGAGTCAGCTGTGTCAAAATATGTAACAGGAATTTTTATTTAATCAAAACACAATTTTGGCATGGTGAGAGGAAGGAGGGCGAGAGATACTGTGACAGTTGAATAATGAAAGGATACTGTTGAGCAAAGAAGCCGTTTAACTCCAGAAACATCCACATTGTTAATATGAGTTGGGGAATTTGCTTGGTTTTTTATTTTGTCCATTTATCTTCTATTTATCAACTTACAGTCTTTGCTTTTGGAATGATAATTGCCATATTTACTCAAGTCTAATGCGCCATCAAATCTAACGCGCAACTCAATTTTCAGAACCTTGAAACCAAAAAAAGTATTTGCTGGCGAATGTAAATGTGCCATCAAATCTAACGCGCACCTTAATTTTCATAATGTAATTTGGCCAAAAAAGGTGAGCATTTGATTCGAGTAAATATGGTACTTTCAAAGGGGGGGTGGTAAAAAATCTTATATATACAGTGCCTGACTTAACAGACCTAGACCTATCAAAGAGTAGATGAAGAATTCAACTTATGTCATGATTTACACCAATTTAGACCATTGGTGGGTATTCATTGTGATTAATTGCTCCTCCTTACTACCATACTAGATAAGGCCCTGCACTCAAAAACTAGCATGTCAGGTTTCTAGACTAGCTCTTTCCTTGATATGTCAACTTTCTATTTCAGAATTCTATGGAGTTGTTTGTTTTTGTTTGGTACAGAGGAACATTTAATGAGGTCTGGCACCAGCACCCAACATCCCTGAGTGTCTTCCAGGATTGCAACACCCCAGAAGGGCCAAGCACTAAAATAAGAACATAGGAAATGTCTCCTGGATCAGGCCAGTGGCCCATTTTGTCCAGTAGCCTGTTCTCATAGTGGGCAACCAGATACCCATGTGAAGGCTGCAAGCAGAGCATAGCCATCATGGCTAGTAGCCACTCATGGCCCTAAGCTAGCTTCCCAGCAGGTGGGGGGACAATGTTGCTTATGGGGGACAGGAGCACTGAGGTCGGTGAGGTCAGCATTCCTGTCTGAGCATTTGCCTGAATCTGTGGACTATAGAAATCTTAAGGGAAGCTGAAATAATTTGTTATGGAGGTTCATCTTATCTTTACGTTCTCCATGAATTTTGCACAAGGTGAAACTTGAGGAAAATTTACAGAATCTTGATCAGCTGAAGAAGAAAAACCTAAGAACCTCAAGGGCAGTTAAAAGCATTTCAATGCAATTAGCAGATTGTCTTGGGAGACTTTCTCTGGCTTTTCCATTATTCTTATTTTTTTTTCACTCGGCAAGTGCTTACTGTGCACTGGATACGGACAAAGTAAATATTAAAACAACTCTGGTGATGAGCTCTCAGGCAGCCATTTCCCTGTTGCTAGGCAACCTTAAAATCTTGGATTAAACAGGCCTAAATCTTGCTCCTCACTTATCATCCTGGCACAGAGTGGGTGATCCAGACTTTCTGTTGGGTCCCCCCCCCCCCCCGCTTAACTCTGTTTTCCTGCTTCAACAATAGTGATAACGGAAGTTTTGTAAAATGGAAATCTGTCGCTTGCAGCTGAGTGTCCTGTGAATACAAGCAGATTTTAGGTTGGCCATTTCTGCAGCACCAAAAAGGAGGAGGAGGAGGAGGAGGAGGAGGGAGGGAGGGAGAACAAAAGAAGGCACAAATCTGCATAAAATTTGCATGTGTCAGTTCGTTTTTATACGTGCACTTTTAGAAATCATTATTGGTCTCCTACTGGCCAGGTTAGAAGATGGGGGTAATGGTTGCTAGAAAACAAGTAAGCCATCTCTAGGGCTATGTTAGTGGAATGTGGCTCCTACTCTTGAGTTTATACCTGAAGGAGCATCTCCACCCCCAACGTTCTGCCCAGACACTGAGGTCCAGTGCCGAGGGCCTTCTGGCAGTTCCCTCGCTGCGAGAAGCCAAGTTACAGGGAACCAGGCAGAGGGCCTTCTTGGTAGTGGCACCTGCCCTGTGGAGCACGCTCCCACCAGATGTCAAAGAGAAAAACAACTAAAAGACTTTAAGAAGACATCTGAAAGCAGCCCTGTTTAGGGAAGCTTTTAATGTTTAATAGATTATTGTATTTTAACGTTCTGTTGGAAGCTGCCCAGAGTGGCTGGGGAAACCCAGCCAGATGGGCGGGGTATAAATAAATTATTATTATTATTATTATTATTATTATTATTATTATTATTATTATTATTGACTTTCCCTCTGAGAAGCCTTGAGTTGTTTCTCCCATGGGTGGAGTTAAGAGCAAGAGAAATGGGGTTTCCAAGCCCAGTGGAGAAGGGGCTAGTGCTTGGCTTTTTTAGCTAGCTCCACCTCCAATCGTCCTCCTCCTCCTCCTCCTCCTCCTCCTCCTCCTCCTCCTCCTCTTCTTCATCTTCTTCTTCATCTTCATTTCAGCCCCTTCCCTCCCATTCTTCCCTCCCTCTCTTTATATTGTTGGGCTTGTTAGTCACCTTTTATAGGGTTGAGAAGATTTTTTTTTGGGGGGGGGGAGTGAGTCCTTGATTGGCTTTTGGGAGCCTTCTATTTTGCCTACTCCACCTTGTTGGGTGATGTGCTTTGGCTTTTTGAAGTGAGGTGGGTCAGTATTTGGTTTGATTGGCATTTAATTCAGGCAGGTGAGGGAAATAGAGAAATAAACACCAGAGGAAGAATTGGGGTAAAGGTCACATTTCCTAACTTTCCAATGCCTTTGGGTTTTTTTTTGGGGGGGGGGGTCCTTGGGGATGCCCTTTAGACTTATCATGAGCACCTTAGCAAACGGTGGACAGTGGTTTCGGGGTGCAGGTGTCAGGTTCACATACCAAAGGGTCACTTAGTGAGGAGAGAGAATTTACCTCCAACCCTTGGCTGTGTGGCCACAGTTTGTGGCTGTAAAAGTGCCCAGGAGATAGAAGAGATTATCCATCTCTTTATCCATCTGGACTTTTATTAATTCGTTGATTGGTTTTGCATAACTTCTACTGTTATCTTTAATGAATATTGCAGTTCTTTTTTAAAGTGTTTTATTTTATTGCCTGGTTCCTGTTGATATTTTTTAGGTTTGAACACCATTTCACCACTTAATCTTCCTCTAAAGTGTTCGTGTGTGTGTGTATTTGAGTTTGCTGGCAATGAGGGGCCTTTGGAACCTGCATATCCACTCTAGATGTGTCCCATTTTTCCTCCCTGGCAACAGCTAAGGACAAATCATAGATTCATAGAGTTGGAAGACACCACAAGGGCCATCCAGTCCAACCCCCTGCCAAGCAGGAAACACCATCAAAGCATTCCTGACAGATGGCTGTCAAGCCTCCACTTAAAGACCTCCAAAGAAGGAGACTCCACCACACTCCTTGGCAGCAAATTCCACTGTCAAACAGCTCTTACTGTCAGGAAGTTCTTCCTAATGTTTAGGTGAAATCTTCTTTCTTGTAGTTTGAATCCATTGCTCCGTGTCCGCTTCTCTGGAGCAGCAGAAAACAACCTTTCTCCCTCCTCTATATGACATCCTTTTATATATTTGAACATAGCTATCATATCACCCCTTAACCCCTTAATCACAGGAGGTCCCATGGCCACAACAAAGAGGTCACTAAGGGCAGACTTCCTCTTTCCCTACCTATTGAAAGTGAAGCCTGCAATGTTGGACATCTGTTAGAATACTCCCTGAGGAACCACAGGATTACGCCCTTAGAGAATGTGTTACTATAAGACATGGATGGAGGACCTCAGGCCTGTCACTCTGCAGCCCACAGGACAATTCTGAGGCCATACTTCATCCACAGAACACTTCCCCCACCAGACCAGCTCTCAGGGTGGTTAAACAATTAATCATTTTTTTCCAGGAAAGCCTGAAAATTATAGCTCTTTGTGGGGAATAGGGACTTCTTAACAACTCTTGGCACCCTTAACAAACTACAGTTCCCATGATCCTTTGGGGGAAACCATGACTTTTAAAAGTGGCATCATAGGGCCTTGAATGTATGGTTCGAATGTGGCCTTAGTGTACTTTTGTGTGGCTGTAATGTGCCTTTGAATTGTGAGAATGCCTCTGGCTTGCCTGGATGGAAGATGGAGGGCAAGTGTGTGTTTAGACATGGATGACTTATGTGTAGTCGGAATGCAGGTTATTGGACAATGCCACATTTGTCACTCTGTCTCTAATAATGTCTGGTCCAGCTACCACTGGCACACGGCCCCCAGAAGACTGCTCAGGAGGCAATGTGGCCCTTGAGCTAAAATGCTCCCCTATCCTTGCCATAAGATTATGACAGTCACTGGCTTAGATGAGTTTCAAAAGGGCATTAGACAAAATTTATGGGGTAGGATAGCTGTAACAATGCCCATGAGTCATGATGGTAAAGGCCATAATTTTCATGCTCTGCTCCTGAGAGCAGAATGCCAGATGAAGTGGGGCGTTGATGCAACCCACTCCTTCGAAAAGCATGGAGTCGAGCAAGCATTTTTCACCCACTTCAATGAGGCTGCACAAAAGAGGGCGTCCTTGAGGACTGCACCATATTAATGGTAAGTGACTAAATTACTTGAGTCACCATTGTTTGGCCTGCAAAGCCTCCACAAGGAAGAAAGAAAGAAAGAAAGAAAGAAAGAAAGAAAGAAAGAAAGAAAGAAAGAAAGAAAGAAAGTCAAAAGCCTTAACTCTAATGTATTTTTAGTATTGATCTCTCTTAGTGTTTCTAGCAAGTCTGTCTCATCTGGAATAAGTTATTGTCAGTGGAATTAACCAATCTTACAGCAGAAGAATGACGAATCGACCATGCATTCTTATAATGTTTCTTACATGGCTTAAACTCCAAACAGCTTGCAGGAACTATGGCGAGGGATTGGGGTGGGTCTCTGATGCTGATCTAGCCTTTTTTTGCTGTGTTCAAATACTATCTTCTTTGAAAAGAAAGCAAAGTCATTAGTGGCTGAACATGGCAAGGTCTTAATCACCTTTTGCTCTTGGCTTATGGTACTTACTTCTGAGTTAACATCCATAGAATCAGGCTGTTAGGGGTTTTGCCCAAGTGCATTGGGAGTGAGAGAGAAATTCAGTTCTGCTTGCATTTTAATGTCAACCTTACTAACACCTGATTAGCACTACCGGGGGGGGGGGGGGGATAAACAAACTAAAACACAGATTTACTTCAAAATTCACACTTCTCTTTTGCAGTAAAAAAAAAAAAGTGTGCACAAAATTTAAAAAGTGTGTACCAAATGTGTATATCGCTGAATCAGAATCAGATTGCCCATCACTAGGAAAACAAAAAGGGGTGTATATTCTGGCTCTATTCCTCTCCCATAGGAAGAGACATGGAAAAGTGCCTTACACTGAGTCAGATCATTGCTCTATCTAGCCTGGTATTGACAACACTGATTGACAACCACTTTCCAGGATTGAAGGCAGGAAGTTCTACTCAGCCCTCCCTGGGGATGTTGTGGATAAAACATGAGATCATGAGCATGCAGAGCAGTTGCTCTGTTACTGAGCTGCAACCCTCCCTTAACTGTTGTCAGGGACTGTGCTGAGGAGGGCTGCACTGAGGAGGAATGGTGGGAGCCCCCCGCTCCTGCTCCTGAATCTTCCTAGGAGCAGGAGGACAGTATAGATTTGGAACAGTGGTTTGCAGAGGGGCAAATTTCAGAAGGCAGAAGCTGGGAAATACTGGATGGGGAACAGCTAGGAGAAGAAACACTGGAAGAGAGAGGGTTAACAGATTCACAGTCATTGGACAGCATTCCTCCGATCTCCCCAAGGTCACGAAGAGCTCAGAAAGTCTCAGAACAGAAAGCACAGAGGGTGCAAGATCAGATTACAAGATGTAGGAGTGACGTAGATTAATAGGGATGGAAGGGGGTGTGATTTTTAGTTAGGAGCACCGCCATTTCTAGGAGATGTGTTCTTTGTTCTCTTGCTGTGATTATTAAAGTTTCTAACTGGTAAGATGTTCCTTTCGTTTGATTTTCTTATCTACTGCCCTGGGGGCAGGAAGCCGATTCCCCGAAGCCTGACAACTGTGTGTCTGGAAGGATTGTCTGTGGATGATTAACGTTGTAGGGCCCATTCATTTATTTGCACACCACCATTTAATAAGAACATTAAAACAGCCGAATGGCCCATCTAGTCCAACATCCTGTTCTCTCAGTGGCCAACCAGATGCCTGTGGGAAAACTCAAGCAGGACCTGAGAGCAATAAACTGTCTCCTAGCAACTGACATTAAGAGGCATACTGCCTCCAACTGTGGGGTGGAACATAGTCAGTGGTCTAGTAGCCATTGATGTTCTTGTGCGCCAGCATTTCCAGAGGATGCTGGTCCATTAGGGCAACTGGAACAGTGCCCCACCAGCTTCGGTATGCACTTAGCTAACCCCTGCCTGCCTGCCTGCCTTCTTACTTACAACCTGTCCAGAGGATGGAACAGCCTGTCATCTTCCACCCTGACTGTTGGTCTTCCTGTCTTCCACTCTACTGGTGCCAATAGATTGTTGTCCCCCTTTTTTGTTTTCGTGGACTAGCATTGCACATGATGGAGATTCTTCAGTGGCAAAATTACTTGCTTGACAGCTGCGGGTGAAACATGGAATTTTAGATAATGTCTTAAATTCACCGGGGGGGGGGGGAACCTTCCTTCAAGGTAACTTATAAATTAAACAAATTCAAATATTGTCTCCTGGCATGTGTCTGTAATTAGAAAACTTTCTTCAAGAGAGAAAATGATGTGTATGAGACGTCTGGGATACAAGTGGTATTCTAAAAACTTGGGTTTTTTGCAACTAAAAATAGGAATTGCTAAATCTGGAGAGATTTGTGGAGTGGAAACGGCAGGGTGAGTTATACCTTTTAAAAATATTTGTGTAGGTTATTTACATAAATCATTTTGCTCATGTGATCTGTCAGCCTTCAGATGCCTGTTGGTGGCAATAAGACAGAAGGTTGCATTAGGAAGAAATCACTGGTAGGCTGACGTACAGTCAATCCGACACATTTTTACTCAGAAGGAAGACTTATTGAGTTCCATAGAGTCTGACAGACTTTATTCTTTTTTTATTTTAATGAAAGAATTGCTAAAATGTGTGTTTAACTCTCTTCCATTGAAACTAGTGGAATAGAACGTTGGTGATGTTGGTGGTGGAGGAAAGGTCATAGTTCAGTGGCACCTTGAGATTGGGAGTGGGATTGGGAGTGTATCATCTGAAGGCCAAGAGAGTCACCGTAAATAAACATCAACAGTGCTGAGCTGTAAAGACCAATGATCTGACTCTGTACAGGACAGATATTTTATCCTTATAGCCCACCTGTTCTCTCATAAGAGCCCAGGGCAGTGAACAGAAAAAGCAAATTAAATCCACAGTACAAAATAAAATTCAGTATATAATGCACATTGTGCCTGCACTTCTGTAATTTCCTCGTTGTCGCCATCAATTTCATTTGCTAATTGCTATCTTACAAAGGTAACGCTAAGCAATTTTCATTACATTACACGTGCTGGGGGGGGGGGGGACACGGAGGGTGACCAGAGCCTGCTGTGGCAGCCCAGCCCTTGCCCCCCACATACCACTGGAGCAACACCAGCCCTAAGCCACTTTGATCCCAGCCTTGCAAAGTGGCTCAGGGCTGGCAGGGTGGTGTGAAAAGGATGCAACAGCCATGCACCCTTCGATCCCAGCCTTGCCCTTTGCAAAGGGTTAGGCTGAGATTGAAGAGCGTGTGGCTGTTGTGTCCTTCTCAAGCCACTCTGACAGCCCTGAGCCACCCAGTGGATAATTCAAATCAGATCCCAGCCATGCTAAAAATGGTGCAGGGCTGTCAGAGCGGCGTGAGAAGCACCCCCCAGAAAAATACACCAGGGGCTATTGCTGCACCAGCCAGCCCCACCGCCACCCCAATTTGCCCCTGCCTCACCCCACATTGCCAGGGGATTGGAAATAGGCAGTTAAACAGATTAGGACCTCACACACCATTGAAGGTCCTTTTAAATACAGGATACATTTGTGCCTCTTGTTATATTGCCTCAAAGGCAATGTGTCATTTCCCTATTTGAAGTCCACATGTTTGGAGTCCAGGAGAGACCAGAATCATTTGGTGTTCTGTGATGACCTGTAGTATAAAAGACCCATTGATTTGGACTCCAGTCCCACTTCCCGTGTGGCAGTGGAGACTGGTCAATTTGGGCAAATGGGCCAGTGCCCCCCACCAACTGCAGTCCGCTATCAGCTAATCCCTACCTGCCTTCTTATTTGTAAGCAGTCCATAAGGTGGCCCTGGCTGTCAGCTTAATCAAGCTCAGTGCTGCCCTTCTAGGACTCAGCAGGGAGGAGGCAGATTGGGGTAGTTGGCCCAGCCTGTCAATTGCTTTGGTGCCACCTGCTGTTGGACTCCTTGTCTACCCAGTCTCAATGGGACCATGCAGTCTGTTTAAGAACCCTGATGGTCACAGCATGTGCAAATACATTTTCTCCCCTTTCCCATTAACCAGGGCCCCACCCCAGTTGCAGGAGTCAGTTCATTTCTAAAAGTGTCTTCCTGAATGTTTTTCAATTGCCTTTTGATCTGTTTTATTCGCAGTGCCTGGAGCTCTCAAGGCTTTGTCAGGAGTCACTTCCTGCTGGAATAATGAACTTTCCCTGGTGGACTAAGGTCAGCCAGGAGCTGTTGGGTAGAAATAAGAGAGAATTGGACCCTTTTCCCTAGAGAAGGGCAAAGCAGCATTATTCCATCATCAAGTCTGTTTTGAGTCTTTGCAGTGGAACTCACCCTGCCATGCTGAAGGGAGGAGCTGAAGGTCAAAAGTTGACTCATGCTTGATTTAATATACAGTAATCAGTACTTCACTGAATTACTAACCAACTCTATTCATCCATGGAAGGCCTAGTAAGGATGAATGGGGAAAAGTAGAAAGAAATATAGATGTGATTGTTGGTCTTCCTTTGGGAAATGGAGATAGATGGTACTTTTTCATGGTGGACATTGGCCTCAGGGCAAGGCCAGTCTAGGCACTATTCTATAAATCACAGGTGAGCAAACCTGCAGCATGGCAACCACATGAGGCCCCAACCTCATTTTTTTGTGGCCCCTGGCTCTTCCCACATTCTCGCATGCTAGTTTCTTCCTTCCTGCTATTTTTCTGCTGATTTTCCCATGCCATTTATACAGAGAGAGAGAGAGAGAGAGAGAGAGAGAGAGAGAGAGAGAGAGAGAGAGAATATTTCTATGCAGTTTCAGATATTTTTTTTATTTAAAAAAAATAGATTATAAAAAACCTTATTTGTACTTCTTGGGTGTGATTGAGAAGACATTATTAGGCTTCTGCTGTGTGTATATAACATCTAGGATGAGGGAGAAATTCCATTCTATTCACATTTATAGGCAAACTTACCTAATTCACACTTTGTGAAATAAGAAGTGACCCGAAACACAACAATCCGATGAAATTTCCACTTCTCCTAATTTTGCAGTGCAGTTCTCCAGCCACGTAATATCAACAAAAAAGCATACACTGGGGAAATGTGTGCATAGGAATGCACATATTTGTAAAAATAGCATACAAAATGCATTATATTAGGGGAAATTTCTTGCCAAAAATATGTATATTAAGAAAATGTGCAAAATTTGCACAAGAAATGGACATGAAAATGCCAGTGAATTTTCATGAGGGCTTTTCTAATAACAAACTGATTAGGAAATGTGGAGAACTGAATTTAAGAGTGGGGAAAATGAAAAACTTTGGGGAACTGAATCTGACAGATTTGCCTGTCCCTTGTAGCACTGTACGAAAGTCAGAAAGAAGTTATCTTTACTTAGTCTCCACCAATCAACAACTCTTGCTCCACTTATTGTAATTAAGCTGCCTTTAGATCCTAGTTTGTTTTTCTTGACTTGATGGTAGCAGCAATTATTGTTGTCGTTCAGTTGTTCAGTCGTGTCCGACTCTTCGTGACCCCATGGACCAGAGCACGCCAGGCACGCCTATCCTTCAATGCCTCTTGCAGTTTGGCCAAACTCATGTTAGTAGCTTCGAGAACACTGTCCAACCATCTCATCCTCTGTCATCCCCTTCTCCTTGTGCCCTCCATCTTTCCCAACATCAGGGTCTTTTCCAGGGAGTCTTCTCTTCTCATGAGGTGGCCAAAGTACTGGAGCCTCAACTTCAGGATCTGTCCTTCTAGTGAGCACTCAGGGCTGATTTCTTTGAGAATGGATAGGTTTGATCTTCTTGCAGTCCATGGGACTCTCAAGAGTCTCCTCCAGCACCATAATTCAAAAGCATCAATTCTTCGGCGATCAGCCTTCTTTATGGTCCAGCTCTCACTTCCATACATTACTACTGGGAAAACCATAGCTTTAACTATATGGACCTTTGTCGCCAAGGTGATGTCTTTGCTTTTTAAGATGCTGTCTAGGTTTGTCATTGCTTTTCTCCCAAGAAGCAGGCGTCTTCTAATTTCGTGACTGCTGTCACCATCTGCAGTGATCATGGAACCCAAAAAAGTGAAATCTCTCACTGCCTCCATTTCTTCCCCTTCTATTTGCCAGGAGGTGATGGGACCAGTGGCCATGATCTTAGTTTTTTTGATGTTGAGCTTCAGACCATATTTTGCGCTCTCCTCTTTCTCCCTCATTAAAAGGTTCTTTAATTCCTCCTCACTTTCTGCCATCAAGGTAGTGTCATCAGCATATCTGAGGTTGTTGATATTTTTTTCCGGCAATCTTAATTCCGGTTTGGGATTCATCCAGTCCAGCCTTTCGCATGATGAATTCTGCATATAAGTTAAATAAGCAGGGAGACAATATACAGCCTTGTCGTACTCCTTTCCCAATTTTGAACCAATCAGTTGTTCCATATCCAGTTCTAACTGTAGCTTCTTGTCCCACATAGAGATTTCTCAGGAGACAAATGAGGTGATCTGGCACTCCCATTTCTTTAAGAACTTGCCATAGTTTGTTGTGGTCGACACAGTCAAATGCTTTTGCATAATCAATGAAGCAGAAGTAGATGTTTTTCTGGAACTCTCTAGCTTTCTCCATAATCCAGCGCATGTTTGCAATTTGGTCTCTGGCAGCAATTATTACATATTTGTAAAAGGAACAGTCAGGCACAGACGGTTTATTTTTGGTTTCCTCGTGTTTATATCCTGCCTTTCTTTCAATATGGATCTCAAGGCAGCATCCATATGGGTGCCATCCCAGGTGGTCTTCCGTACAGGCAATTATCAGACTCAGATTTGCTTAGCTTTAGCAAGTGGACTACATCATATGCCTTCAAACCATAGGCCTAAGCTTTGCTGCCATCCTGAATTTGCTTGCCATCATGGAGGCTGACAAACCACGCAGATTGTCACACATAGCAGAATAAAAATCTGGAGGAAGATGCAAACCATTCATTTCTCCCTTTTATCAGGAATATATTGCTCTTGCTTGTCATTTATGCAAGTTGACTTCTAGATAGGGAAATGTATGTAGACATCACCGCTAATCTGATCTTTGCCCTGAAAGCATTTGCTGCCCCTGAAAAATGAGAGCTGTGTTGTGATACTTAATCAGGTGTTTGGAAGCAAATGTCACCCACACCAGCTCAGATAATTAAACAGCTCAAAAGCCTAGGGACTCTTCTGCTCTGTATCAAATTGGATAATATATTGGGTGGGTTTGTTCTTGTTTGAGGGTTTGCTTTCAGTATTCATTTTCTTTTCACCTGCATGTGTTTGTGCAGACTGCATCCTCCAGTACAGATCGAGCCAATGTTTAAGGTCTTCTGAGGAGACCCTCCTGGCCATTTATTAACAGGAAAATTGTCACTTCTTCACATAGCACGTAGTTAAACTATGGAATTCACGCCTACAAGAGGTGTTGATGGCCACCAATTTGGATGACTTCAAAAGAGGATTAGACAAATTCAGGGAGGATAAGGCTACAACAGGATGCTCACCATGATGGCTATGCTTTACCTCCATTGTTGGAGGCAGACCACAGGTGGGCAGAGCACTGTTGCACTCAGGTCCTGATTGTGGGCATCTGGTTGGCCACTGTGAGAACAGGAAGCTGGACTAGAAGGGCCCCCATTGGCCTGATCCAACATGCTCTTCTTATGTTCTTACATTTGCATGTTTCCTTTTTGTCCAATGGCGTTGCTGTGTCAGTTCAATATGCACGTACACACATACCTTTCGCTATCTTCTTAATTTTCTGTTTTTTTTTACACTGCTCAGTTTTTAAGAAATTTTACTGAATGTCATTAGGAACCTATGAAGAATCTTCTGTATCAGGCCAATGGTTTGCCTTAAAGCAAGGGGTGATGCTTTAGCTGAGATTCCTGCATTGCAGGGGGCTGGACTAGATGACACTTGGGTCCCTTCCAACTCTACAATTCTATGAGTCTAAGGCAGTCATAGCAGCAACAGGGAGAGCAGGAGGATATATCCTTCCTGTCTTTCCTCCTCGAACTTCCAGAGGTGCTCCATGGCATATCAGGACTGGAAGTAGAAGTCCTTGAAAGCCAAACCTTTTGAGAAGACCGCTGCTATTTCCACATTCCACATGGCCCACATAAACATAAAAGAAATGGAAGAGGGTGCCTTAGTAGCTTGGGTCTGGCATGGACAGGAAGGAGCATCTTCTCCAGCCCATATGCTTATCAGAACTGGAGAGGAGCAGAAATGAATCTTGTAAACACAATCAGTATTCACTGTTGTTGCTTTCAACAAAATGATATGTAGTTGATCATGTTTATCACATTTATCCCATGCTTATTTCTCCATCTGCATGGTGTTTCCTTTGCCTTGAAATGAGGGGTGGTAGTGGCAACATAACTTGTTCAGTTTACGTAATATGCATAATTACATAAGTTATGTAAGTTACATAATTTCTCCACAGTGAGCTGCAAGACAAATAGCGTAGCTTTGTGGTGGAAGATACAGTGCAGTGGTACAGAATTGCAGCGGTACAGAAACAGCACTGCATGTGACAAACACAGAGCGGAATGGAAAATGATGCCCGCTTACATCCCTGCTCACTATTGGCCCCATTTGTCACACGCCGATGCTTTCCCTATTTGCCAAGCTGCCCTTATTAATTCCACAAAAAGGGCCTGAAAATTAAAAAGACTTTGCTGTGGGCGCAAGGAGCAAATAAGCCAAACCCTGGGATTCCTAAGAAAGCTTTAATCTATTTTCATTCAGGAGCAGACAGATCTTTCTGGAGGCATCGTTTTCTACAAGGCTACTGTATGATTTATTAGCTCGGCACACAGTTTTAATGTAATTTTCTTCCATTGTGTTCGCGCAAGCCCCTGAGCTACCTACAAAAGCCTGAGTCCTGAAACTGCTGACTTGAGAATACAATACTTCCACCGCAGTCAAATCTATGTCTGATTTGTTCGTCTGTTTCTGGTCGCTCACCCCCCTGGGGTTTTATGAAGCCTGTCTTCCTGCTGAGTGCAGTACAATAGAGAAATGCTTTTCCTAGCTGTAAGAAAAGCTTGCCAGCCTGGAGTAGGAAAGGGCACACAGGAGAACAATGGAAGCATAATGCCTCAGAGACTGAGCTGCAAAACCACCAGATCCCTGGCTGAAATCTCCCCTCTGCCACCAACTCATGGGGTGGTGGTGCTGGGGATCATTTAATTTCACCAGCAAAGAGGATTTTAAAAATGGAGCATAGAGTTACATAAAATATGCATGCACTAATTTACGTATATGGATACAAATGTATAAACAGTGCTGTTCTGTACATATGAGGTAGCCAATGGGTCTTTGTTTTGCTCCATAGTCCGAATGTCTTGTGTATTTCTAAGTACAAATAGAGCTTTTCTAAAGTTGGTTTTGTTTGTTTTTTAAGAAAAAGGAAAAGGAAAATATTGGGCCATATCCAATGCTAACTCAGAGCAGGTCCATTGAAAGCAATGGACATGACTAACTATTCAGTGAGTCTGCTCTGAATAGAACTTAGATACAATCTATTCTTTTCACACTATTATTTAAAGCCCCATTTGCGCTTGGGGCAGCTTGTGGTTCTTTGAAGACAGGCATTCAGAGCAGCAGCATTCCTTGGAATGGTGCTGTATTCACACAATGCCACCTGGTCTCCTGGGCTGTCATGAGTCCTGAGGAGACAGCAAGGAGGGGCTGCTGGAACCAAGACAGGGGACAGTTGGAGGAGCTGCCTGCTGATAGATCCAGTGGGTTATGACAGGCTGCATCAGGGCCTTGAGAGGGAGTCACCCCAGGAAGGAGTTACAAAGGTGGAGTCAGATCATGGGGAGGGGCCCAGCAGTGTATCCCACCAGCACTCCACTCTGTGCCCTCTAATGTCACCCAGGTGCACTAGACCCATTTCATCCCTGGCCCCCATGACAGCTTCACTTCCAGTCCTGACACCCCCTTGGGCACCACTGCAGCCCACCTCTATGCCATCCTCTCATGAGGATTCCACCACTCAGTGAGGTTCAGAGCTCTTTGTACAATGCCTGATTTAGCGTGAGGTCTGTCCCGAGTCCACTTTGTTTTCTCCAGTCACTGTTAGGAAGGCAGAAATATGAGTGTAATTTTGCCTCTTTTGCAGAAGTGGATGAAATTTGCAGGAATCACCAGGGCAAACATACCCTGCCAAATTACAGGGAAATAGGTTTGAAAAACTGGTCTTAAAAATGCAGACATGAGAAATTCTCCTGAGTAAGAAACCTGCCAAACTGCAGACAAATAGATCTACAATGTATTGTATGGAGAATATTTTATTTTTATTATTATTATTGTTGTTGTTGTTGTTGTTGTTGTTGTTGTTGTTGTTGTAATATTCTAGAAGTAATATTATCGTACAATTCGTTGGTTCACTGACTGAGAAGCAGACCATTGTATCTGTGGCAGCCTCCATCTGATCCAGCCAAATCCCGGCTTGACCCAAATCAGCCTGAATCGGCCTATGATCCAGCCTTCAGATAGATATGGTGCAATGCCCTAATGAACACCACCCTTGGCAAACTAACAACAATAAGGTAACCTGAAACCCCCATACCTACCAACATTTGAAAGTTCTCTAAGAATTGAGCCAGAAAAACGGGAGCCTCTTTCCTAGGAGACTAATTTTTTCAAGAAAATGGATGGCAGATTTCAGCCCAGCACTATTTCATTTACCATGTTTATAAGCAATCCTATACAAAAAATAGTTCTCGAGTTTTAGAATATGTTGCAACTGGGTTGACTTGAGGTAAGGTAATAAAATGTATTTCTTTAAGCAAGTATTGCAGATTACTTGCATCTATCAGAGCAATCACTGAAATTACTCCACTTCCAAAGATGAATATTGGAAATAAAATAAAAATAAATTTGGTATAAAGTAGCTGATATAGCAAGACTGAATTTACAGGAAGAAATAACTGAGCTTGCTAACGATTGTTGGGGGAGTCCTAGATGTGGTGCAAAGGCCCAAATATATCTGAGCAGTAGATGAGGAACTCTAAAAGTTTGAAGATTTATAGAGGAGAGCAGTGCAAGAAAACCTTGGGACCATTTCTTCCCATTATTTCTCAAAGCAAGCTGAATGGTATCATTGAAATTGAGATAGTTCCGTTTTAAGATTAATAGAAGAAACAGCAAATAATCATGAAGATGGCTGTCAAAAGCAAAGACAGCATAGCCAGGTGGGCTATACCTCTCCCATAAACTTCAAATACAGGTCCATAAAAATAAATAATATAAAGTGAGGATCGAAGGTTATGACTGTTCACCATCCTTACTTCTTACACACACACACACACACACCCCTAGAGGAACCATCCTAATCAAAAATGCAGCTCTGATCACTTCCTTTGAGAGGATAAAATAAAGTTCCTCTTATATATTAACGGTTCAATGGAAGTGATGGAAGAGGGATGTTTGTTTGGTTTTTTTTTTTAAAAAAAAGATTCTGTTCTGCTTTTATTTCCATTCTTTTTTATCACAGCTAAGTGCACTCTTCGATGTAGGCAAAAGTGTTGGGCTAAGCATGGCTTAGGGGTACAATGAATACATGGGATTTTCCACTACCAAAGTTGGGTCATATATTTGTTGCTAATAGATACTTGGTGGTGGTGGAGAGATCATGACTTGCCAAACGGAATCAAGTGAGTTTAAGGGTGAGGCAAAGCCATCTCCAGGATGGAGGTGGCCCATGGATGGAGGGCTCTGGTCGCACCTCATGCTGTTGGCCCTTCCACATCAGTAGAAAGCACCTTCCTGCCTTCTCCTCTCCCTCCTATCTATTTTCACCCAGGTGCAGATGAGTAGACTTACCAAAGGATGAGGGTGGTGAACACTGGACATTGACCATTGTAACTGCCCACATTGGCTTAGAGAACAGTGGCCTGTAGTGACCTGCAGATCAGTGGCCCACACTTCCACAGGCATCAGTGGTTCACAGTCCCATGGAGATAGATGGCCCGTAACACCCCAGAGATCAGTTAGTTATCCGCAAGGACCAGGAGCGATGTAATGTTACTCTGATGCACTGTGAGTCACTGCAATGGTGGCTGCCCAGTGCTCATAAGGAGCACCAGAAAAAAGGGGTCCATTGCAACAGAAATGGGCCTTCAGCAGTTGCCTGAGTCTAGACTTGAGATGAACCTAGGAAATTGCCTTAAACTGAATCAGGACATTGGTCCATCTTGCTCAGTATTGTCTATCTATGCTGACTGGCACAAGGAGTAGCTCTCTTCATACTACAACACAAACTCCTGGGTAATGGGCCTGATGGTTCTGTTACTCTAAGGATCCTTCTCACGCTTTTAGTGTCAGTAGCATGTAGTGAGCTCAGTCACTCAAAGCTCAAACTTATTACATTTGCTCAATGATGGCTCATAGCTGCTAATAGGCACACCCTCCAAGAATGTGCCCAACCTTTTTTCTGAGGTAATGGGCATCATGCAGCAAATCCTTCTCATTTAACCCCATATTTGTTGCACCCAAGTCTTTAAAAGACAGATTTTTTTAGGTGTGGGGGGTAGGGAGTGATGTGTGTGTGTGTGTGCATGTGCGTGTGTGTGTGTATATACTTTGATTATAGCAATATTATATGGGGTCATTGCTCAGTCAGCTGTTAAATAAATTGCAAATTCTCTTCCCCCCCCAAAAAAAAAAACAGCAGTCAGCCAGAGTCATTACTAACTGTAATGTTACAACTCTGAGCGGAATTACATCTGGCTGCAAACAGGCGTCAGAGGCATAAATTAGACAGCCTCTGATTATGTTAAATTCCATCATTAAACTTATTTTTATAGGCACCAAAGAAATAGAACCGCCGAAAGGAATATCTACATTGGGGGGGGGGGAGTCAGAAGAAGAAAAATAATTGGCAAAGCTGCACACACTCACTCCTCCCCCCCACACACACACACACCCTAACGAGACTTTCATATAACGTTCTCCCCTCCTTCTTGATGTTCAGTCAAACAAGGAAGCTGTAGGGCGTTGGGGAGACTCAGGAGATGCCTTTGTGACTCTGTGGCTCAGTTGGGGGGCAGGGTCAAACAGCTTTTCTGCCTCACCTTCAACAATGCAGGTCCTCAGACAGGAATCTCAAGGCCCCAATCTATCATTTTATATTATCACTCTGCATCTGTTCTCCATCATTTGCTTTTTTGGGGAGAGAGTACTTCTGATCACTATAGAGGTATGTTTCTTGTGGCACAAATGTCACTTAACTGTAATGAGTACAAGGATAGGAACCTCCGAACACCTGCCTTGAAAGGAATAACACCTTTGGGTAATAATGGGTAGTTTGATAACAATGTCAGCCCAGTGTGTGGCAGTGGTGGAAAAAGACAGACTCAGTTCTAGGGATCATAGAATTGTAGAGTTGGAAGGGACCCAAGGATCTAGTCCAACCCCCTGCAATGCAGGAATCTAAGCTAAAGCATCCATGACAGATGGCCATCCAAGCTCTGCTTAAAAACCTCCAAGGAAGGAGAGTCCACAACCTCCCAAGGGAGACTGCTCCGCTGTGGAACAGCTCTTACTTACAGAAAGTTCATCATGTTGTTCAAATTGAAATTTTCAAAAAGCAAGGAGATTAGCAATGAGGACCTATATCCTGGTGTATGACAAAGTTTTCATCACCATTAGTCAAGACTTAGAGACCTGATCAGCTCAGAAATAATCTGGAGTTCAGATGGACTTTTTAACACTTGGTGAATGCACGACTTAATCACTTTTCTCTAGATTATTTCTGGATCAGCCCAACCAACATATTTGAATAGGTTGCAATGTTTTAAATACCCAGTTAATTGGGTGTAGGTCTGATACTGGTTCCTCTCTGACAAAAGCAATGTGTGTTTTAAAGAGCTACACAAAACAGGGAGGAATTTGCTGATTTTTCCCTAGTGTTGCCTCTGGGGGAAAGCAGGACCTGATGAAATTTTGCCTATCATCCAGCTGTTAAACTCACAAAGCCTTAGGGTGACAGCCGTGTGTTGGAGGAGTAGAAAAGATGGATGTATACAATAGAAAGCTAGCCAATGCCACTGAATTTTGGAAACAACTCTCCTTTAAATGAAGCAAAACAGTCTTTTTTATGATCCAAGCCAGAAGCAGCTGTTTGTTTACAACATGTTTATCTAGTGGAGTGGAAATGTGTGGGGCTATCCCTACCACCTCAGCAATGCCTCACTTGCTGCCAGTGTCCCTCTTCTGGCATGTGGTTGGCTCCATCTCACAGGGTTTCCTACATGGGGGCAAGAAACAGGCCAACCACAGTCCCCAGCCCCATAGAAATTACCCTGTATATGTTGAATCATCTCCCTTCAGACACAGCTGATGATGGATTGACTGGGGAACACTGTCTCCACGTTAATTATTGGGGGCAGTTGAGCCATATGCTCTGACTGTACTCTTTACATATGCCATACCCACAGTTACCAAATGCCCAAATAGGGCTCTAGTTAAACTGGAATTCAGAAGCAAATGACCACAGAGCAGAGTGGATGCCTGGAAAAAGACAGGAACGGTGCATAGTTAGATTTGATTATCCTTGGGATCCCTTGCAACTCTACAATTCTATGATCCTTTGATTCAATATCAGCTCCAGGATATGTTGCAACAGAGCTTTGGGCCCTGTACAATTCTGTATTATATCACCCAAGGACATTGGGAGCCATGGGAAATATATTCCCATGACTCCTAACTTCATAAGCATGCATGACAGCACCCATGGATGCTGTGTTCTATGGGAACTAAATTTAACTGTTTGGGGTGGAGTGGGGAGAGAGAAAAAGACAGTGCACAATGAAATGAAATTGATATATTTAAGATTGGGCCAAACCCTGGAAATACCTAGGGTCTGATTTTTTTTGGGGGGGTGAATCCAAGGAGGCATTCAAAAAGACCCGGTGCCCAAACTCTGGAATTTACCATACCAACACCGATCACTCCTTTTTTGCATAGCTGTTTAGTAGTAGTAGGAAGCACAGTAGCTTTTGAGCATGCTGGGAAGATAGAGGTTTACGAGTGATTCCCAAGTCTTTCCTTTAAATCAGCACAATGCTTGTTTGAGAGAAACTTTCCCAAATTGTTATATATTAGATCTTTATTGCTCTAATTTGGTAAAATGGTTTATTCTGTCTATTTAAGGGTGACTAATATTTCCAAAAGATAATACATTTTGAAAGCAAATAACATCCATTATATCACCATTATAGAAATGCTTTGTGTAATTGAACTCTTTAAATAAGCTCGAGTTGGGGTGGGAAGAGTGGTGGTGGGGAAGACAGCAGTAGAAGAAATGGAGAAGTGATTGGCAGCCCATCTTTGTGGGGAGTGGTGGTAAAGTAGAAGTGGAAACTGAATGTGAATTGCTATCCTGGGTCAAATTTCTGGGAGAGGGTAGTCCTTGGGAAAATTGGGTAATATTGGGTAGTCCTTGGGAAAAATTGGAAAATATTGGGTAGTCCTTGGGGAAATTAGGAACCTGGGAAGCTGTCGCACACAGAGTCCAGATATTGGTCCATCTTGCTCCATATGGGAGTGCTAAGAGAAAATAGGCAGCAATGGAGGAACTGCAGGTATAAATGACTATCCGACTTTGAAAAGCTCATCAGGTTTGTTAACCCTGAAAAGTTCATCAGGTTTCTTAAATTAAACTAAGTAGTTTTCACTGGATTTTGAATAAATGTGCAACGACTTGTTACTGTTTTGAATTTTATTGTGTCATTAATTTCCTTAGTCAGACATACAAACCGCTGTTCTGAACAATGCTTTTTATAGGGCAGGGGGGCACTGGGGATGAGTTTATAGAACCAAGGGGGAGCTGGCTCAAAAACGTTTGGGAAACACTGGTCTACACTGAGCAGCAGCAACTCTCTAGAACAGTGGTGGCAAACCTTTTAGAGACTGAGTGCCCAATCTGCAACCCAAAACCAACTTATTTATCGCAAAGTACCAACATGGCAATTTAACCTGAATACTGAGGTTTTGGTTTAGAAAAAAACAACAACCCATACATTAGGGTTAATGTAACCCTTTCCATTGATATATAATTTTATGGTATAAATCTGCCCCCCCCCAAAAAAAATGCTTAGGGATACTCTCATTTTGACTCAAAAAAATCACCATCAGGGAAAATAAATACAGTGAATTTCTTCGCCCACTAAATTCACAAAATGTTTAGGGGTATGTGTCCCCACAGGAAAAAAAAGTAATGTTATGAGGCATCAAACCTTGGAAAAACACTTTTTCCAGAAGGTTCACTGGAGGGCTGTACTAAGAGCCACTAAGAGCTTTTTCGGGGGGGGGGGGATGGTGAGCTTGGGGGGGGGGGTTTGCAGAAAAACGCTCACCAGCATCACAGACTAACACCAATCATCTCCACCGCAACGGCACCCAATCGAAAACAGCCCTTGACACAGCCACCAATCACACGCACTATCCTCGAAGAGAATCTCCTGCTTGCGTCTTTCAGGAGCCCCGAGGAGGTGAAGAGTGGCATCTGCCTAGACCAGGGGCGGTGCTCCTTCCACACAGCCTGGAGAAGGAGGTGTGATGGGTGAGTCACGTGAGTGTTCCTTCGTGTGCGCACACTCTCTCATACACCCATCTCTCCCCTGCTCCCCTACCCCCCTTCCATGCCAGCTGGTTGGCGGGGCACGCAGCGGCATAGGGGGAGCGGCCACTCGCTTCACCAACCCCCAATGGCCCTGCTTTGGCGACAGTGCATGTGCCCACAGAGAGGGCTCTGAGTGCCGCCTCTGACACGCATGCCATTGGTTCGCCACCACTGCTCTAGGGCATGGGTAGGCAAACTAAGGTCCGGGGGCTGGATCTGGCCCAATCGCCTTCTAAATCTGGCCCACGGATGGTCCGGGAATCAGCATGTTTTTACATGAGTAGAATGTGTGCTTTTATTTAAAATGCATCTCTGGGTTATTTGGGGAGCATAGGAATTCGTTCATCCCCCCCCCCAAAAAATATATAATCTGCCCCCCATAAAGTCTGAGGGACAGTGGACCAGCCCCCTGCTGAAAAGGTTTGCTGACTCCTGCTCTGGGGTTTCTGACAGGTAGTCTCTCCCAGCCTTACCTGAAGGTGCTGAGGTCCTTCTGCATTCAAAGCAGATTCTCTCCCATTGAGCAGTGGTCCTTCCCCCCATGGGCATCAAGGCATTTTGCAGTTTAAAATAATGGCTTACAATTTAAGAGGTATGATGTCAAGCAAGGGGGAAAGTGTGGTAGGCAATGTTCTAAAAGTGACGGAAAAGGCAGGGTAATGCAAGACCAGGCTGCCATTCTTTTCTGGCACATTGCATCTCCTAGCCATGGTGGCGATGTCTTTTGGGGGCACTGTGCCTCTGAATGCCAGTTGCTGGGAATCACCACTGGGGGAGTGCACTGTTGTGCTCAGGTCTTCTTTGCCGTTTCCCATTGGGGCATCTGGTTGACCACTCTGAGAATAGGATGCTGGAGCAAATGGGCCCCCTTTGGCCTGGTTTTGGTGTTTTTCCTTCCACCCTTTACATCTTCCCTGTCACCCTGAGTGTTTGTCCTCATCTCTTTAGAATGCAAGAGGTGAGCAATTGAAGCTAAGTGCATCCTTTGAAGCAGCCTCCAAATGGCCTCTCTCTCTTGATTCAACATGGCCATTAAGCCATTCAGGAGAAATGCTATCTTGTAAACTCCAAGGCACTCATCTTTGCTACTAAGCTTCACCTTCTTCACTCCTAATCTCTAAAATAGGAAGAGTTTTGGTGGGGGGGAGGAGGAGGAAGCGGGGAGGAGAGAAATGTTCTCTCAGTGGGTGATTAGAAAAAGTATATCTCACTAGTTCTGCGAGCAATGGATTATAGTAAATCAAATTGTCCTCCCTGCCTCTCCCCGCTCCCTCCCTCCTTCTCCCTCTCCTCCCTTTTCTCTCTTAAAGAAGTTCTGCTTTTAAGGGACGAGGTTTGAGAATTCAGCCTGCCAGTGTGTGTTAGCTGAAAATACTTTTTAATATTTTTTTTTACCTCCTAGCATGAAATGTGTCCGTCTCAGAGCATGTAATTTCATCTCTCAAGCCCCCACTGCAAACATCACTCAGACTAACAATGCAACAATTTCCCTTTTTTGAATAGGTGATAGAGAAAGGAAAGGAAATGTACAGTATGTGTAAGAGTGTGAATTGTGTTTGTCTGCATGTGTTCACCTGCGTGTGTTAGGGTGTGGAGAGAAGAAGAACTAAAGGAGGATAAAAGGGACGGGCAGAGGCAGATGTAATGACACATTCATATTGTTATGCACACCCCAATCTCCGAGTGGTGAGAGACTCTCGAGGTGCCTGTGCTTTCCCAGGTTTTGGTTTCCTTGGAATGGAGGTCAGTGAAGACTGTGGCATCTTTAGGATATATGGTTTTATTTATACATATATAAAGCCTAAGCATGGGGTAGAGGGGCTCATAGCATTAACACCCCAGCAGATCTTGCTTCCCCCTTTGGGTTTCCAAAGGAAGCGCCAAGACACATTTTTGCATCCAGCTAAAAGCAAGACATGCCTCTATCTCCAGCTTCCAGCACCAGCCAAAACTCTGTCTCTCTCACACGGTCCCACTCGGCCTATTGTTTTCCCTCCTAGAACAGTACAGGTGAAGTGGGAAAAGGCACACCCATTTGTCTCTATGGCAACAGACCAACCTTTTGGAAATGTAAAATGGCTGTACTTAACCGGCCAGCTGCCAGGAGCCGATGTCAGGAGGAGGTCAGCAATGAAAAACACCAGTGTCAGCGAAGTTAACTCCTTATTCAAAGAAACGAAATTGGTGCAGCAACTCTTCCCAGTAGGTCTTGCTCCAATGAGGCAGTTGGAAGGACTGGGGGTTCCCTGCCTTCCCACCACTCTCTAAGGCTCCTTCCCCGGTCCCTTCCCTAGCAGCCTAATGCTTTGTTGCCTTGTATCTCATTGCTGCACCCTCTTCATTTCCCTGTGTGTTCTGAGAGACCAAAGGGAAGGGGAGCTGGTTGCAGCAGGAGAGAGAAACTTATTGGGTTCTTGAGCAGCCTGCCTCATTGCTGCCTCTCTCTCCAGCCTCCTCTTCTGCTTCTGTCTGGACTACTCTCTGCCCCCAGACTCTTCCTGCTCACTAAACCCTGTTGCCTCTTCAGCTTTTGACACCTTCTCCCCCCAGTCTGCCCCCTCTTCTCCCTCTAACCACTCATCGTCATCCCACCACCAATCCGCTGGCTCTGAGCCTTTTCCCCTGGGAGTTCCCTTGGGGGTTCCCCAGCTGGTGCCTCCCTCCACTCCTCTGCATCCAGCCAGTCCGTGACACCAGCCAAGGCCATTATCTTACAGAGAAACCAATCTGAGTGGTTCAGCAGCTTTCCTCTTAGAAATTCTAATCTCACATAGACAGGATCACAGATGTGGAAGTTACCCACAGAGAACATCCATACTGATCCCCCAAACTGTAACACTGTTATGACATGGTAATTAGGGCTGTGCACAGGAATCAGCTGCCCCAAGCCAAATCAGACCTATTCAGAGGGATTTGGGTATTGATTTGTTGTTGTTCAGTCGTTCAGTCGTGTCCGACTCTTCGTGACCCCATGGACCAGAGCACGCCAGGCACGCCTATCCTTCACTGCCTCCCGCAGTTTGGCCAAACTCATGTTAGTAGCTTCGAGAATACTGTCCAACCATCTCATCCTTTGTCGTCCCCTTCTCCTTGTGCCCTCCATCTTTCCCAACATCAGGGTCTTTTCCAGGGAGTCTTCTCTTCTCATGAGGTGGCCAAAGTACTGGAGCCTCAACTTCAGGATCTGTCCTTCTAGTGAGCACTCAGGGCCGATTTCCTTGAGAATGGATAGGTTTGATCTTCTTGCAGTCCATGGGACTCTCAAGAGTCTCCTCCAGCACCATAATTCAAAAGCATCAATTCTTCGGCGATCAGCCTTCTTGATGGTCCAGCTCTCACTTCCGTACATTACTACTGGGAAAACCATAGCTTTAACTATACGGACCTTTGTTGGCAAGGTGATGTCTTTGCTTTTTAAGATGCTGTCTAGGTTTGTCATTGCTTTTCTCCCAAGAAGCAGGCGTCTTCTAATTTCGTGACTGCTGTCACCATCTGCAGTGATCATGGAACCCAAGAAAGTGAAATCTCTTACTGCCTCCATTTCTTCCCCTTCTATTTGCCAGCAGGTGATGGGACCAGTGGCCATGATCTTAGTTTTTTTGATGTTGAGCTTCAGACCATATTTTGCGCTCTCCTCTTTTACCCTCATTAAAAGGTTCTTCAATTCCTCCTCACTTTCTGCCATCAAGGTTGTATCATCAGCATATCTGAGGTTGTTGATATTTTTTCCGGCAATCTTAATTCCGGTTTGGGATTCATCCAGCCCAGCCTTTCGCATGATGAATTCTGCATATAAGTTAAATAAGCCGGGAGACAATATACAGCCTTGTCGTACCCCTTTCCCAATTTTGAACCAATCAGTTATTCCATATCCAGTTCTAACTGTAGCTTCTTGTCCCACATACAGATTTCTCAGGAGACGGATGAGGTGATCAGGCACTCCCATTTCTTTAAGAACTTTCCATAGTTTGCTGTGGTCGACACAGTCAAATGCTTTTGCGTAGTCAATGAAGCAGAAGTAGATGTTTTTCTGGAACTCTCTAGCTTTCTCCATAATCCAGCGCATGTTTGCAATTTGGTCTCTGGTTCCTCTGCCCCTTCGAAATCCAGCTTGCACTTCTGGGAGTTCTCGGTCCACGTACTGCTTAAGCCTGCCTTGTAGAATTTTAAGCATAACCTTGCTAGCGTGTGAAATGAGTGCAATTGTGCGGTAGTTAGAGCATTCTTTGGCACTGCCCTTCTTTGGGATTGGGATGTAAACTGATCTTCTCCAATCCTCTGGCCACTGCTGAGTTTTCCAAACTTGTTGGCATATTGAGTGTAGCACCTTAACAGCATCATCTTTTAGGATTTTAAATAGTTCAGCTGGAATATCATCACTTCCACTGGCCTTGTTGTTAGCGAGGCTTTCTAAGGCCCATTTGACTTCACTCTCCAGGATGTCTGGCTCAAGGTCAGCAACCACACTACCTGGGGTGTATGAGACATCTATATCTTTCTGGTATAGTTCCTCTGTGTATTCTTGCCACCTCTTCTTGATGTCTTCTGCTTCTGTTAGGTCCTTTCCACTTTTGTCCTTAATTGTGGTAATCTTTGTACGAAATGTTCCTTTCATATCTCCAATTTTCTTGAACAGATCTCTGGTTTTTCCGGGTATTGATTAAGTTGGGTAAAAACAACCATGGGTTGGGTTGGATGGTCCAGAGCAGGCACCCCCAAACTTGGCCCTCCAGATGTTTTGGGACTACAACTCCCATCACCCCTAGCTAACAGGACCAGTGGTCAGGGATAATGGGAATTGTAGTCCCAAAACATCTGGAGGGCCGAGTTTGGGGGTGCCTGGTCCAGAGCAATCCATAGATGTCAGGGGGTGGGGCATAAGGCCAAAAGGAGAGGCAGTGAGAAAACCTGCAAAAAGGTTGAGACCTACCTGACCATTGACTGCATCTTCCTGAGAGAAGGTAGGTGCCCAGGTTGCTGGATATTCCTTCCTGCCCGACCCCACAGGATCAGTACCTCCATTCAACAGCTGTTGAACCAGGAGTTGGGTTCTTTTCATCAGTGATGGGAGGCAAAGACCTCAAACCGAAATTGCATGAAGGAGCATCCTCAGAGGCACTGGTAAGCAGTGAAGCTGTGGCACCAGTGACCCCCTCCAAAGATGTAGCACTGCCATTCACTGACTCCAATAATTGCACTGTATGAGACTCTGGGAGGGCTGAGCCTGCCCCACTTCCTCACCAGGGGTGGACTTGGGTAATCTTTTGTAATATGGTGCCTTATGCAAGGCCAAAATTTGGTGCCCCCGAGTGGACCTTCTAAGTTATGGATCTTCTAAATTTGGGGTCCCTTTGGCTCAGTGCCCTGTGCAGGGGAACCATCCACACCGCTGTAAACCTGGCACTGCCCTTACAGTTGGAGATGAGTGGAGAATGCTGGGCCCCTTTAAATAGTGTACAATCTTACAGTGCAGGTGATGCTAATGATTATGCCGTACCTGGTGGTGGTGCTATGAAAGAACTCCATTTCTGCTCATTCTTTGTTGGAACAACCTCAGCAGTCTGTGTTCCCTAGAACCTCACCTTGGTACACCTTGCCTTGGGTCTAGCCTGAAAATTACCCTGGGTGAGCTTTGCCCTGGTGCAGAGCAGGACAATTACTGTGCTATACTTTTACCTTCTTCAGGTTGAAATAATTTTGCTTTCTCTTTTACATCATCTTTCCAAGTAATGCACGTCCCATTATGATTTAAGGGAAGGGAAGAAGGGCCAGAACTGTGGGAGGTGTTGATTTTCATGATTGTGGGCAAACCTACATTTTGTATTGCATTTAATTTCACCCTCAGAAGCTTCCCCAAACTCCGTAACAATGTTAAGCAATGAAGCCTGTGAAAATGGCACTCTCCTGCTTCAGAAGAAACAGCTTTTGAAGTATTCCATTGGCACAAATCTTCTGCAGGGTATGGGACAATTTTTGCATGCTTAAGGATCCACTGCCTAGTTTTTTTTAAATACACTATTGTAGGAGTGGCATTGTCTATTGTATTCAATCTCCCCAGTTGTGCAGGTAGCCGTAGGTTCAAAACATATGAACTCTGTGTCACAGAGGCTGTGGCAAAAGGGGGGGGGGAGAGAAAGATATATCGCTTTTAATTTGCCAAAGGAACAGAGGGAGCTTTAAATATGGGGTTGGGAATTGGCTGGTTACTTTAATCCAAAGCAAAGGAAACTTTGCATATACTTCCTTTCTGTGCATGTTCCCTTAGTTGTGCTAACATGCTACAGTAGTTTAACAAAGCCAAACAATACTTCACACTGTTCCCAGAAAAATAAATAAAGGAGATTTGTATTCTCCTCTGCTGCATTTCCTAATGGGTTGTAGCTGATGTATACCAACCTTCTTACACCTGTTGCCCTCTGGAAGTGTTGGACCACAACTCCCATCAGCTCCAATCAGCATGGTCATTTTGGACTACAAATTCCATCGCCCACTGCCAGCATGAGCATTTTGGACTACAACAACAATCACCCACTGGCAGTATGGTTGTGCTTTTTTAAAAAAATAAAAAATGGCCCAAACTTTCCAGCATGAGAGTCAAATTCAACTGACCTCTTATTTTGCAAAATAAAAATTGGCTTATACACAGGGGCCCATTAAAAGCGCTGGAGCTGACAGTGTCAGCTCTGAACAAACCACTTCTGTGGACTGACGGTAAGGGAAGCAGTGCCTGACTTTGGATGCAGATAGTGGAGAAATAGATAGATTTTTCCAGGAAGATGAGGCATGGCCGGTTGCGGAAGGGATCCATAACTCAGTGGCTGAGCAACCACTTTGCATGCAAAAGGTCCCAGGTTCAATCCCCAGCATCCCCAAGAGCAGCATTTCCTTCTTGCATGCAGAGGGTCTTAGGTTCAATCTTTAGCATCCTCAGGTAGGGCTGGGAAAGATCCCTACCTAGAACTTTATGGTCAGCCAACCCTTGCCTGCCTGCCTTCTAATTTGTGACCAGACCAGAAGTTATCCCTGGTAGTCAGGCAGGAGGAAGATGGGAAACAAAACCAATTGCATTTGCTCTGGCACCACCTACTGTTGGGTGTCCTGCTCTCTGCCGCACCAGCCCCCAGTGCTCCTTAGAATGTCTATTTACAATAGCAGCCTAAAAACCAAAGGGCCCTAGTTTCACTGGTGACGCTTGCTTTCTTCAGATCACTTTTAATTCAGGTACCTTGTAGCCCAGCCAGAGCTGAACGTTCCTCGGAGTGTGTGTTTCTTTCTATTTAATTAGCAAGGTTAACTCTCTCGATAACGCCTTGACTCATCTGTGAGCAAATCCCTTAAAACCTTTGTCCAGCAAAACATCACATTTCCAAGGGGTCACCCAGGTTGCCGCAGCTGATATTGCCTCCACCATCCATTTCTGAAATAGCTTTGTAGAAGGGCCAGGAGGTTAGGCTTGAAGATAAACGGGAGAACATGCTGCATTCCTGAAGAAATCTTGTCAAAAGCCTCAATTTGAATTGTCCCATTTCTCTCCCTTTCTCCCCCACTCATCGCAGAAAGAAAGAGGCGTGTGGGTTGCAGCTTTTCATCCCTGAGTGCGAATGGGCGTGGAGTTCTGTTGGTGTTGTTATAACTGACTCCAGTGGGGTGGTGGTTTGTGGGACAGGGTGCTGTTGGCCAAGGTGCACTGAGTGGGCCCCTCTTCTGAATGGGCTCACTTGCTGACCCTGCAATCCTATTTTCCTGCCTGGCTGCGGAGAGGTCGAGCCAGGAACCTGTTTACATTGGGGAAAGAGGAGGACAGGGAAGACATGGTATCAGTGCATGGGGCAGAGCTTGCTGTAAGTATACATGCTAGCTCCACCCTCCCCTCATCTGTTATGTACTGAGCTGAATCCTAGAACAATAGGATCCAGAATGCAGCAGTCAGATTGGTCCGCAGGAGCCACCCAATCCAGCTCCAGGTGGAAGTGAATCAACTACCTGATTGGCCTGCAAGAGCAGCCAATCAGGCTCCTGGAGGAAGTGAATCCGCAACCTGATTGGCCTACAGGAGTAGCCCGGAATTAGCCAATCACATGGGGCCCATTGTGTAAATAATGTATATATAGCAGACGCTTTGGGGAAAGATCCATTCATTGCTACTATGAGCTGAATAAAGAGCATGAAATTCACACTTGACTCAGAGTATATTTCATCATCCTTTTTTGTCTCCTGCTGGCACAAACTGCAATGGAACACCACTGCCTGGATAGCTCAGTTGGTTAGAGTTTGGTGCTCATAATGCCAAGGTTGCAGGTTTGATCCCTCTATGGGACAGAGTGGGTCCTCCATTAAAGAGGGCACATGTTGCGGTGCGACCTGGTCACCTGACCCAGTGTTGTGGGTGGGTAATCCTGGAACAGCCACAACCCCTGATAGGTAGGTCCCGCATTGTTTGGGCGCAATCTGACCAATGGGGTGCTGCAGAAAAGGAGCAATGTGTGACCTATATAACCTATGCGAGGCTTATGAGCTTCCTCTTTGGGGCTTTCGCATCAAAACACCCACCCACCTCTCCCTATATTTATGGCTTGCGCTTGACCTTGCTATGCCGCTATGTCTCACCTGCTTTTGGCGCAGGGGCACAGTAGGAATTTTCCCCACTTGGCTGATTGGCTGGTGCCATTTGGGCTTCGCCTGCCGCATAGCAAATCACCACAACTTGCAAGTTGCGGATAGGCTCTGGTTCAGTTGATAGGCATGGCACGTGACGTGGCCACGCCTATGCAATGACAGGACATTCCGGTAGAGGAATCCAGGGACTCACTGGTCTGGCAATCCCTGAAAGGGGTTCGGCCCACGCCCTAGTCCAAGGGACATCAGGGCGGCTGATTGGTGCTCCTTCCATCAGAAGTCCCTGGTGTTCATCCTTGAGCTGACCTATGAACGTGGCTCTGGGACAGTGCTGCCTGCATGGGTGCAGGGAGATACTCGAACCAGAACCTATGCAACCACTCACTTAATTGTAATCAATAACGTTGTCTGCCAAAAACCAAACCAAATATCTGACTCTTGTGTGAATTTATTTTGGGGAAAGGTAAGAGGTCTAAACATGCAACTGCATATTTCTGCATTTCAGGGTTTGGACTAGAGAATCCTCAGGGTCCATTCCAACCCTACAATTCTATGATTCTATGCAAGCGATGGATAAGGGGCAGAACAGAAAACAATGAAACCCCTTCAAGGCCCCCAGTGGCATAGGAAGGGCGGGGCATAGGGGGGTCCACCCCGGGTTCCAGGGGAGGGGGGTGACACTCCCCGGCCCCTCCTGCCACTCCCCCGCCACCCGGCACCCCATCCGTGCTTCTTCTTTTTTAAAAAAAAAAATCATATTTATTGATTTTCCAATATATATTTCCAATTACCAATCAAATTAACATCCAAATTAATTATACAATTCCAATTAAAACAATTCCAATTATGCCAATTTTTTTTTATAATTTGTGGACTCCCCATGTTTTATAATTTGTGGACTCCCCATGCTTCTTTACGGACGGACGGGGCAGCCCCATGTCCCGCTGCTCACTCGTCTGGAAATGCGTAGTGCATCCGGGCCAGTGCTGCTGCTCCCGCAGCGAGCGAGCAAACGGCGGGACGTGGGGCTGCCCTGTCTGTAAAGCAGCATGGCCGGGGTAGCCCCAGGACCCGCCACTTGCTCACTGGCTCACCGCGGGAGCAGCAGCGCTGGCCCGGTTGCACTACACATGCCCGGAAATTCCGGGCATGCGTAGTGCAGCCGACATGCGACGTGGCGCCCCTAGCCCCTCTCTTCCTTCTTGATGTCAACTGCCTGTTCAGCTGCCCTCTCTGCCAACTGAGCCTTATTAATACTGTACTAAAATATTATCTCTCAGCTATAAACTCCATCATCACCCTCATGTAATGTCCATTCATAGGGAACTTCACTGCAAAACTAGTGGTGAAGTGATGGTCAGCACAACATTCCCTTTAATTGATTGCTTTGCAACTTGAAGATGTGGGACATTTTTTACAGCATTTTTCAGTTTTTTTAAAAAAATGTGTTAGACCTAAAAATAGAATCCATGAATGAAACTTGGGGCGGGGTGAGGTTGCATGCGGGTCCACCGTTATAATTAAAAACAGCAACAACCAATCAGGTATTAGACATAAAGGAACAGTTGAACCTATCTAACTGTTCATTGGCCTTTATTTCAGTGTCAGTATAGTTCCCCCCCACTGCCACCCAGGTGGAAAGCCCAACCATAATTTATCAAGGGACAAATCATTTTTTCTTGGCAGTGAAGTCTGCAAAATCCCCATTTTTAAGACATTAAATCTCCCTCTTTTGACAGGTGTAAGAAAGCATTAAAAGCTTTGATTTAGCTGGATCATACAAAATAGTTTCTCATAATTATCCTTTGGGATGATATATGCTGGTCTTCTGCTTCTTTCCCCTCCCCCTTCTTATTAAACCTGAGGTCTCCATTTTTCATTCAGCTGTATTACTAAATTAAATTGCCTTTTGTTGTATTCGAGTTGAGCACTTTGCCAAGAAAGCTTTTCCTTATGCTCGCTTGGTAAAAATAAGGTTTACTCGATGCGCTCCTCCCGGTTCAAATTTACTGCTTGCAATTGTTTGGCTCTGTGAGCAAATGAAAGTGATTGTTTGTGTTTAATAGGAATAATGAATCATTTCCACACTGAGCCTGGGGAGGGCAATTCTGCTCCTTAAACTGGGACATATGTGTGCATGTGTGGGCAGTTGTAGGAGAATCCATTGTAAATGGATCTATCTGTTACTTGGGGAATTCATTTTTAGGTCTCTCCCCCCCCAACCCCAAAAAACCTGACATGCACAGTGGTGAAACTGTCAGAATGACCCAGCATCCAGCATTTACAACACATCCATTTTACTTTCCATTTTGAGAGCCAGTGTGGTATAATGGCAGGACTAGACCTTGGAGAGATGCAGTTTCAAAACCCTACATAAAGCTCATTGGGTAACCTTGGGCCATTGGTATCTCTCATCCTAACCCACTTCACAGGGTTCTTGTGAGGACAAAAAGGAGGTTTGGGAAAACCATGTACACCACCCTGAGCTCCTTGGATAGAAGTGCAACAAATAAATAGATAAAATTTGGTGGTTCTCATGGAAAGGTGAAATAATGGCCAGGTGAACTTTCCACTTGATAAACATCCAGACAACAATGAGCTTGGAGAAACACCAGAAGGTGGCATGATTTGCTCCCTTTCCTGTATATCCCTGTCCAATGAACCTATGTAACATTGTTGTTGTTCAGTCGTTCAGTCGTGCCCGACTCTTCGTGACCCCATGGACCAGAGCACGCCAGGCACGCCTATCTTTCACTGCCTCTCGCAGTTTGCCCAAACTCATGTTAGTAGCTTCGAGAACACTGTCCAACCATCTCATCCTCTGTCGTCCCCTTCTCCTTGTGCCCTCCATCTTTCCCAACATCAGGGTCTTTTCCAGGGAGTCTTCTCTTCTCATGAGGTGGCCAAAGTACTGGAGCCTCAACTTCAGGATCTGTCCTTCTAGTGAGCACTCGGGGCTGATTTCTTTGAGAATGGATAGGTTTGATCTTCTTGCAGTCCATGGGACTCTCAAGAGTCTCCTCCAGCACCATAATTCAAAAGCATCAATTCTTCGGCGATCAGCCTTCTTTATGGTCCAGCTCTCACTTCCGTACATTACTACTGGGAAAACCATAGCTTTAACTATACGGACCTTTGTCGGCAAGGTGATGTCTTTGCTTTTTAAGATGCTGTCTAGGTTTATCATTGCTTTTCTCCCAAGAAGCAGGCGTCTTCTAATTTCATGACTGCTGTCACCATCTGCAGTGATCATGGAACCCAAGAAAGTGAACCCAAGAAATGTAACATTGGCACCCAACTAAAATGCCCTCCCTTTCTGTAGAGTAGGTGAAAAATAATCACACTCTCCACATGCACCAGAGCACAGGTCAATCATTCCTGCTTTGCCCCTCTGTGGCAGCAGCCAGCTAAACTTGCACTGGTACATAGGGAGGTAGGGGGTGTCAGTGACACTCGGGAAGGAGAGGGCAGAGCATGCTTAAAATTAGACCTTCCATGCTCTGCCCCAGCTCTCCATGAATGTGGGCTGCATCCACAGAGGTTACTCAGCATTCTGCCCCCCCCCCTCAATTTAGCCACCACTCAGACCTGGGTTGGCGAAATCTGCCAATTTTTTTTCCTGTTTCTTATTCATTTCCATACTTCTGCATCAGTTTTGTAAAATTTCAAAACATTTTTTTAAAAAAAAAAACTTATGAAAATCCAGCAATTTCAGTGTGCTTCTCTCTCTCTCTCTCTCTCTCTCTCTCTCTCTCTCTCTCTCTCTCTCTCCCTCTCAAAAAAAGCACATATTTTATGCAGTTTTGCCTGATTTACATGTTTTGGCAAAGGGATTCCCCTTATATCATGCAATTCACTATGTTATCTTCACAAATATATGCATTTTTAACGCAAATTTACCTCACACAGTTTTCTCACACACTTTTGGACTGGATCACGGTATCCTCAGAACTGTGGCTTTTGAAGGATAGCCATGTTTCAAAGATGGAATCTAAGGCCACCTCCACACCCTACATTTAAAGCAGTATCATACTACTTCAAACAGCCTTGGCTTCCTCCAGTGAATTCTGGGAGGTGTAGCTTTTTAAGGATGCTGAGAATTGTTAGGAGATCCCCTATTCCCCTCTCAGAGCTACAATTGCCAGAGGGAATTAACAATTCATCTCTGCTCAAAGGAAACTCTAGGAACTGTACCTTTGTAAGGGGAAAGGGGGCTTTCTAATACTTCTCAGCATCCTCAAAAAAACAACAGCTCCCAGAGTTATTTGGAGGAAGCTATGACTATTTAAAGTGGTATCACAGTGCTTTGGATGTATGGTGTGCATACATGTGTGGCCTAAGTCAAATTTCTCTCCCTACCCTCCTCCAATCCCTAGTGCAAGATTATAGTTGCTGTTCTTTCTTTCCCCAGTCCAGGAGTTCAGACTGAAACAAAGAGAAAGCTGTAATTGTGTGATGGGTTTGACCACTGGACAAGAAGTGGGATGACAGGATTTAAGTGGAAAGGCAAATCATTGTCCATCATCAAGAATCCCTTGATGCATTTCTGCTATGCTGGGCTGCCCAGAAAACATCATCTGTTGGGTTTAATGCAACTGGAGATGGGGAAAGCTAAAATGAATGTTATCTCTCAGGGCCTAATGGTCCCCTACATGCCGTAAATGTGTGAGTCTCGTAGGCCCAGGGAAGATTGAGGGTGCCATCCATTTTGCAAAAACTGCTTCCATGGAAACATCATGGCAATGAATGAGGGTTTTGGGCAGGAATGCTGGGTGAAATAACACCAGGCAAAATTTAGATTTTACACTTAGGGATAACCACAAGCTTGTCCAGTAGAGCCGGTATAGAGCAGGCACCTTTCCTAATGCTCCCCCAACTTGCCCCAAGGTCTGTTGATATGGGAATGAGTGCAAATCAAAAGGGCTCCGCTGCCCCTCTGGCTCACACGGAGACCCTCCCCAGAGGGTCTCCTCAAGAGGTAGAGGTTTGCTGAGGCTGCTCAGCTGACATGAGCTGAGCAACTCAACCAAGCCCTACTGCCCCTCTGGCTCCTGCTCACACAGGCTAGTTAGTTACACACACACTGACACAAATCTCTCTCTCTATCATCCCGCCAGGCAAGCAAAAGGTACTGTGATAGCTCAAGGACACATTCCAGTCTGGGGAAAACAACCAAGAAGGGTGTGAAGCAAGGATAGTCAGAGGTGTGATGTGTGAAGAGCAACTGAGGCTGGGGAGGTGAGGGACCTGAGGGCCGAATAAAGAGAGTTGAAGGCTAACATTGGGCCTCTGATCCTGAGTTCCCACCTCTGGTCCAAATGTGATGGTGTAGTGGTTAGAGTGTTGCACAAGGACCTGGGAGACCAGGGTTCGAATCCGCACTCTGCCATTGGTGACCCTTGGCTGGCCAGCCTAACATAGTTTGCAGAGTTGTTATGAGAATAAAATGAGGAGAGGGAGAACCATTTATGCCACCTTGAGGCCTGCCATAAGTCCGGATGTACGGAAATTGGATGCCCAAAATAGCGCCCAGAGGGAAATTTTTTAATTTTAAGGGATGTCAGGAATTTCCAAGATGTATGGCAACCTGGGTTTTTTCGTTTTTCTGGGTTTTCAGATGCTTTTTAAAAAAATAAATTCTGGGGAAGGCTGTGCCCCAGCAGCAGTGGAAGTAATGAGAGGTCACTTCCCTTGGCCTTGGGGGGAGAGAGTAGGCAGGAGAGGGAGGAAGCTGCCACCACCATGAGCCTGGCCATTTTGGGGGGTTCTCAGGGCCCCCCGTCAGAGCTGGGCACAGTGGTCATCCAGATCGCCCCGCAGTGTCATGGTCCTGCGATGGGAAAGCCAGTGGGTCTCCTCCGCCAGCGGTGGCAGCTATTCATAAAATAAAATTCATAAAATTTATGCTACCCGAGTTAGGAAGAGAGCAGAGAGAATTGTAGCAGATCCTTTACATCCCGGTCATCATCTGCTTGATTTACAGGGCCAAAGGTCTGACTCAGCATAAGGCAGCTTCTTCTGTTTCTAAATGTCAGTGATGGGGAAGATGTTGTGCTCCAGGTGTCTTCAGAGCCATCTAGGGATGTCAGAGGATGGCAATTAAAGCAGAAAGGAAAGTGGGAAATGCTGCCATTCATGTGCTTGTTTGTGGTCAGGAATGGAAATTGTTGTTGTTGATGTTCTGTTTGTTTTCTAAGTTCACAAATGATGCATAAGTTATTACTCTTTAAACATTCTTTTGAAATTTTATTTACATTGAAAGGAATGTAAGTTATGAAACTGCTACATAACTAACATTAAATAGCAGACAGAGAGCCAAATAACACCACGTTCGGCAGAAACTGAACTGCAGTGGGATGGAAACACTGCTGATTGGGAGAAGTACAGGTTAGAATGGAAATTGCTGCCTTGTTACATTAATGCTCTCATCACGCCCAGACAGCACAATAAGTGTTCAGGAAAGATGAGAACTGGAGTCCAACAGCCTCTGGAAGGCCACAGTTTCTCTGTTTCTGGCTTCCATTCACAGGAACCCTCTTTCTCATTGGAGAGCTCTGGTCTGTCTTGCCTGGATAGCTGCTTCTCCTCCTCCTCCTCCTCCCCGCTTTCTTCTCCTACCTCTCTAACATGCCTCTAGGAATCCCAAAGCGAGTCCTGCAATTTGCTTTTTTGAAAAATGTATGCGCTCCCTGCTGTACTTTGTAGGTCAAATAATTTCTCATCCTGCTTTACAACGGCAGTCATGCATGAAAGATACATGGATATATTGTTCTCTCAGTCTCATCCTCGGATTTGCTATAATGCAACGTAAAGCGCTTTCTGTGCCTGTTTTGGTTTAGAAAAGAGGCATCCCTGCTTAAGTCTTTGAAATGCTGAACTGATCTCCATTGTTTCTTTCCGCATTTGCTCCCTGACAGTAGGATTTTCATCTTCCGCCTGTACGCATTTTGCCTCCCTGCATAGAAATGATAGGAGAAAATTCATGGCGGGGATAAAGCCAGCGCTGATTCTAAGTAAAAATGGGACCCATGCAAGAAGATTTGAATGTTCTGCAATGCAATGGCAGCTACCATTTTGATGGGTTTCAGAGAGCACCCCGGGCCCTGTTTGAACCAGCATTACTTTCCCCCCACTAACTCCAATATTGCCAGGTCCGAGCTATGGATTTGGGAGAAATTTGGCTTGCTCTGCACTTCCTGAAACAATATGCAAACTGAAAAGCAGTCATCCTCCCAAATTCACACTTCTCTGAATTTTGTGGTGCAGTCCTTCAACTGAATATGTATACACCATTGTGCAGATTGGGGAACTGTAGGGGTGTGTGTGTGTGTGTGTGTGTGTGTGTGTGTGTGTGTGTGTATATATATATATATATATATAGATATAGATATATCTGTCAATAACGCAAAATGGATTATATTCAGGGAAACTGCTGGCAAAGGTGTCTGTTTGGAAAAATTTACACAAAAATGCCGACAGATATTTGTGAGAATTTTTGTTTAAAGTAACACCACTAACTGACATGGAATTGTAGCAAACTGAAATCTTGGGGGGGGGGGGAATTTGCTGCATATCTGACAAAAGGGAAGGCAGAATGCAGAACAGATTTTTGCAAGTAGATGGGCTGTGCCACACATCACACCGCAGCAAATACAGTGGTACCTCGGGTTAAGAACTTAATTCGTTCTGGAGGTCCGTTCTTAACCTGAAACTGCTCTTAACCTGAAGCACCACTTTAGCTAATGGGGCCTCCCGCTGCCACCGCGACACCGCCGTGAGATTTCTGTTCTCATCCTGAAGCAAAGTTCTTAACCCGAGATACTATTTCTGGGTTAGCGGAGTCTGTAACCTGAAGCGTCTGTAACCTGAAGCGTCTGTAACCTGAAGCGTCTGTAACCTGAAGCGTCTGTAACCCGAGGTACCACTGTACAATGTTGTTCCCAAGTGTGTAATCAATATTACTAGAACCAGGAATTTTCCAATGAAGCTGAGTGTTGGAAGATTCAGAACAGATAAAAGAAAGTACTTCTTCACCCAGTGCATAGTTACTATAGAATTCAATCCGACAGTGAATGGCTGCCAACTTGGATGGCTTTAAAAGAGAGTTAGACAAATTCATAGAGCTTGAGGCTTTCAATGGCTAATAGCCACAATGGCTGTATTCCAACTCCAGTATCAGAGGTGGGATACCAACCTGAACGTCACATTCTGGGGACCACGAGTGGGGTGAGGTTCTTCCATTCATATTTTTGCAGGCTTCCCATGTGCCTCTGGTGCGGTTAAGTCACTGTCAGATCAGGATGCTGGACTAGATAGGATTTTGGTCTGATCCGGCAAGATCTGATATTCCTGTGCACTCATGTCCTGCCTGTGAGCATCCCAGAGGCCTCTAGCTGGCCTCTATGAGCAACTGAATACTGGACTAGATAGGCCTTTTGGTCTGATCCTGCAGGGAACTTCTTATGCTCACTCGTGTTAAAATGAAAGCACTGACATGGAGATATACAATAGAAAACCTCCTATGTGGGTGCACAGTTTTGGGCACACAGGAGACTTTGACTATACAACCAACTTTTTTTCTCCCCTCATGGTATGCTAGCATGTTCCACCCATCAAGTTAGGAATTACTAATATAATATTGGTGGCATTTTCAGTAGAGTAAATTGGGTACCTATTGGTGCCTCCTTCAATTTGCTGCCCTGGGCAACTTCCCCTGGTTTGCCATCCTGTAAATACACTTCAAATACATACCGACTGGCGGCAGCTCTCCAGGATTTCAGAATGGGGACATGGAGAGGACCAAGGTTGAACCTGGGACCATCTGCACACAAAGTAGATGCTCCACAACTGAGCGGCAACCCATTCCTAAGTGACATTTGAAGGAGAGGAGACCTATTCAAGCTAATCTTTCAGAAGAGCTGATGGCACCAGCCCTGCTTCTCACCTCTCCCAATGATAATTGATATTTATACATTCAGCACTTGCAAAGTCTAGAAATGACCAATCCTGTAACCAGCTGAAAACCAGAATCTTGACACTATTGATTTTAAAAGGGGGAGAGAGTTAAATACTTATCTAACTTTCATGTTGAGATCAGCAAGACTTAAATGTGCTTCACTTTTCCTGGATTGTGGCCAATGTTCTTTGAGTGCCACAAGTTTCATGTAGGCATATATTCTGCAGCTCACAGAAAGCACAGGAGCTCATAGAGACTCCCAAGCTCTGCATTTCACAGGGGACCTTCTACTTTATTTTCCTGTCAAATACTTAGCTGTTTGCAGACAAGTTAGGAAGACTCCAAGTACCTCCCCCCACTTCTTCTTCCTCTTACCTCTTCCTCCTCCTAAACTTTCTCAAGTTCTCAGTTTGATCTCAGCATGATTTGGAGAGCTTTGATCTTTGGGGTTTTTAATATACTCCAATGTCATTGCCGTTTCTTGACGGCAGGTCACCTTTCTCTGACATGAAGAAAAGAGGGGAGGAAGAATCTGAAGAAGTGAGGGGAAGAGGTGGGGAGTGAATCCTATACATTCCTCTGGAAATTGTCTTTCCAGTTAACTAAGACTTTACAATCCCATTAGCAGTTAATTAAAATAAAATCTCTTCAATGGAAAATTCACCACACGCAGGATGACAGCTTTGCTGACTGCAGAATGCAGGCAGTTTGTTTTAAAATGTATATGTTTCAAGCTTGAGACAAAATTAGTTATGACTGGTTGTGAACAGCTTTTGGGGCAGCAAGGAATCTACCTGCCTTCAGAGGCAGAGCTAGCTGCTCCGGCACCTGGAGCAGCGCATATGCTGTGCACCTGGGGGCAGGGCTATTTGCCCACAGCAAGCGGTGAGCGTCCCAGGTGGGTGCCGCCCATGATAAGTGGCGAGCAGCCCAGGGGGCGTGGCGGTGATGTCAGCCCCCTCAGGGATGACACATGGGGCAGACCACCCCCACCACACACCGCTTCCTCTGCCACTGCCTGCCTTACTGGACCTAATGGTCAGGGGTCGCTTTACCTTTACCTTTAGCACACCCTGTAGACACACAAAAAGGAAGCTGCCCCCCTCATTGTCCCCCACGCTCACTTGCCCTCAGTGGCATCGCAATGTAGCCAGAACTGATCAGAGATGGAAGAAGAATGTGTTTGGATCACATTTTGTAGCCGAGAGACCCCATCTGACACTGCCAGTTCTCCCAGTTGGATGGCACATGTCTCCAGGTTTTTCAGTGCATTTTTGGTGTCCTGGAGATGGGGAAATAATGCTACAGTGCCCCGCTAGACGAAAATAATTCGTTCTACGAGTGTCTTCATAGAGCGAATTCTTCGTCTAGCGAAGTGGCAATGGAGCGCGGAGGTTTTCGCGCTAAAAAAAAATTCGTCTTGTGAGGCAGCCCCATTGACATTTTCGTCTTGCAGGGCAGCCTTCCGCTAGCGAATGCCGTTCGCCTAGTGAGTTTTTCGTCTAGCGAGGCATTCGTCTAGCAGGGCACCACTGTATTTGCAAAGCTACCAAATTTTCACACTTCCCAAACCAATCCACCAACCAAAACACAGCAACCCTTTGAAATGTGGAATTATCTGAATGTTGCAATGTAGTTAAGCCAAACAAAAAACCCACACTAAAGAAATTGCACAGGAAATGCATATATTTGTGAAAGTAGCAAACAAAATTGCTAACAACATCTAGCATCAAAAAGTTTTCTTTGTTGTTAAACAACTTCACCCCCTCCCTTCTTGTTTCCTTTTTCTTTCACTTTTTAAAAGATAACTGAAATAATGCCTGACTCTACCTACCAGGCGAATGCAACAAAGAATTGGTGTAATTAAGATTTTAATTAATTTTATGCCCCTCTCTGCTTTTGCCAATAATATCAAAGCGAAGGGAGAAATTTACAACCCAACGAGAACAATAACTTTGACAAACTGCAAAGACAATTTAGACTAAAGTGCCATTAATCCCAAAGACACCTTGACATTTCTATGGTTTTGCTCCTGCATTGGACAATTTTCTTTTTCTTTCTTTCTTTCTGCTGCTAACTTCACTTAGCTGGCTAAAGGTGGACAGGTAACAAACTATTATGGAGGTTTTTAAATGCCATCAGTAATATTTAACATTATATATTTTGCACACATGCCAGAAGAGAAACAGGAGACCAGAAGTGTGGTGAAAATGTCACACCTTTTATTAGACTACTTCAGGGTGGGGAACATCAGGCCATCCAGGCCTCTGATCTGGCCCTCAGAACTCCTTCAGTGTTTTTCCCTGGCGGGAATGTGTCACTGAACTCAAATAATGTCTCTTGCTTGTCTTGTATAGAGAGGTGCTGGAACCAGCGGTGGAGGTAGCCGCTCGGGCACCCGGAGCAGCGCACATGCTGTGCACCTGGGGAGCGGAGTGAGCTGCCGGGAGGGGGGCGACCGGTGCCCCCATTGGGGGCGATCAGAGCGATGATCTGCACCCATAGGGGGGATTGGCACGTCGATCGGTGCCCAGATTAAGAGTGGTAGACTCGTAATCTGGGGAAACAGGTTTGCGTCTCCGCTCCTCCACATGCAGCTGCTGGGTGACCTTGGGCTAGTCACACTTCTTTGAAGTCTCTCAGCCCCACTCACCTCACAGAGTGTTTGTTGTGGGGGAGGAAGGGAAAGGAGAATGTTAGCCGCTTTGAGACTCATTCGGGTAGTGATAAAGCGGGATATCAAATCCAAACTCTTCTTCTTCTTCTTCAATCGGCATGGCGATCAGCACCCATTGGGGGTGATCAGTGTGGCGATTGACTCCCATGGGGGTGGGGCGGTGATCCACCCTGGGGGGTTGTCACGCACCCACCCTCAGGGATGACACCTGGGGTGGACCGACCCCACCGACCCCTCCTTCCTATGCCCCTGGCTGGAACTAGTCACATCAAAGAAGCGATTCAGTTAAACGCGTTGCAAACTCATACAGGTAAATCCGATAGGGAAAGTCAGGATTCCACATCGCCATCTGGTGTCAGTGTTATATCGCATATACCATGCATATAAAACTATTTTTGTTACCAATCTAGCTGAGTCCAGTGTGTGTGTGTGTGTGTGTAAACTAGTTTAATGTACAAAGGTAAAATCTGCATTCATTGCTCTGCCTACTTTTGTATATAACCCCACCCACCATTGGTACACTGCTCCAAGAAGGTTTCCCAAAAAGTGCCCCACCACTGGACTGATTCGTGAAGGATCTGCAGTGTTGCAAAATAATAATAATAATCCTTTCTCTTCCTAACTGTAGGCAATCAGAGCAGAGGAAACAGAAGGGACTATCCATCCATCTCTCACCTTGCCTTGAAGCCCAGTGCCCTTTCTTTGAGAGATGCAAACCAATGCCAACTTCCTTTAGAAACGATAACAATGAAGTGGTATCTAAATCATCAAAATAAAAACCCATAAAACTCACCATAAAGATGAGCTGGTGGAGTTCCAGGTTGTCCAGACCCCCTCGCCAGGTGAAGCTACCAGGGCTCAAGAGAATTCTCCTTTGCAAACAAACCCTCAAACTTTTGGGGACAATTACTATTCACATGGAAAGCCATTTCCTCTCTTTTGAAACTGGCAGACAGCATCCCCCCCTCACATAACCATGTTTTTCTTCACATAGCATCACTCTGGTGCTGCCACTTGTGGGCAATTTATTTTTCCCAGAATGCATTGGGAGAATGCAGCATATGGGGGCTTCTAGGAGGATCACCATCACAGGTGACAGGGCTAGAATTATATATACAGCCTGCAATATCACTTTTGCTATTTCTCCTCCACTCCCAAATCACCTTCCCTCCATTTTGGGGAACCGTGAAGTTCAAGATGCCAGTTCTCACTTGAAAGTTTCCACCTCAGGCTTAGGTTTTTAACCTCAGGTGTAAATATATATATTTGCTTGATGAGATGGTTGCAGTTCTCTTTGGCATTTGGTGACAATTATGCTTGAAAAGGAGAAGGTTAGCCCGCTTTTACGAAGTCTTTCCGAGACGCTAGATGGAACCAAACGGATTGTGAGACCCCTAAATCACACCAACAGCCACGGGGATGTTTATGAAGTGCCTCAACACACGTCCTGGTAGAAATTAGGTTGACATTTAAGTGTTCGTATCAAATCAGTCGGCGGGACAACAGGGCGTTCAATTTCTACAACTCAATATATTAATTAATTATGGCCTAATTATAACACGGAGGCCGGCGCTGGAGCGTTTTATAATGCTCTGTAGTGTAAACACGTATTTCAGAATGATTTAAGAGTCTGTCCATGGTGGCTCAGGTAGAGGAGGGGGAGGGGGCTGGGGAAAACCACTCTGAAATCTTGATCCCAAATCTTGTCTCTCACAATCAATAGAATACAGCTGAACCACCAAGAATGTTAAATACTTTTTTCCCTTTTATCCCTTACCAAAGGTTTAAAAGCTTCACGCTCCTTCTCCTTTTCTTTCCACCATGCCAGCCTCTTAAATCTTTTATCGCATTAATGCCGGGGGGGAGAAGGGGGGGGCTCAGCGCTGTGAAGTTTGGATACTGCCTCTCCGGCTACTTAACAAAATTAACAGTATGCATCTTTTGTACTTGAGCAACTGACACAGCAACTGACCTCCTTTTAGATTGCCCGGCCCAGTGAGCTTCAAAGCCAGGCAGAGGCCTGCTTGCTGCTCTCTTCTTTTTATGCAGGGGGGGAAGTTGTTCTGTAACACTCAAGGAAGGCGAAATGAGAAAGGCAAAAGAGGGTGGGAATGAGGGTGAAAGAATGCAGGGAAATGAAACGGAAATAAGTGAATGATTCTTTGTATATTATTTGAAAAACCCCTAGAGGGTTTCTCTTAAGTTCTTAATGTAAGAGAGGCATACTCACTTTGTTAGGCCCAGAACACATTGCCACAGTTTTATTTATAATTATGCGATACACAAATTCTGTTAACTCAAAATGAAAAATTTAAAAATAAGCTGGCGAGGAAACGGAAGAAACCATCAGGGCTGCTTTGGTTGTTTAAATTTATGCATTGCTGAATACAAAATCTCCCTTACAGTTAGAAAAAAAAACATAGCTGTTGTTGTGGTTGCTACTGCTGTTGTTAAACAAACAAACAAACAGATGTATTGCCTGATGCAAAAGTTTCAGGATGCTTTGAGGTGCTTCAAAGTTATTCATAAAATAACAAAATAAACAGCATCCCATTGTTGTGTATTAAATAAGATATTCTGGCAGCAGGGTAAAGTATTGTTATTGGTCAATGTGAAGTATACAATCACAATCCACAGCCTGATTGGGTCCCGCCGGAAAGTTTGAATATTATTGGTTCCTGCTAAAATGTATCTTTTCCCTCAGTCCCAATGTGTCTATAAATAGAGCTTTCCCTACCCCCCATCCCCAGTCTTGTCTAATCCCTACAATAAAGAGCTGTTTTCACTAAGACGTGTTGCTGGACTTCTTGCTACCAGAACCCACGACACAACATACTGTCGACGAGGATGGGATTGAATTAGGCCGGCTGAGGGCTGTTGACCCTAGCGACCTGATTCTGGCGACAAGACTCCCTGTGACTGACAGGACAGATCAGTCCACTAAGATGGCTGCGTCACGGTTCATGGAACCATTCCATCCCGGAGCAACTGAGGCCTGGGATGCTTACCTCGAGCGCTTTGAATTCAGCGTGGCTGCAAAAGGGGTCACTGACGAGGAAAGGAAAAAGGCGTTGTTCCTGAGTTGCTGCGGGGCAGAGACCTTTGAGTTGGCTCGGGCAATTCTGGCCCCCACAACACTGCGGGAGGCGTCGTTCGCGAGCATTACGGAACACCTCTCGAATCACCTTAATCCTACAGCGTCGAAGATGACATGGCGCATCGAATTCCATAAGAGGCAACAACGACCTGGAGAGACGGTAGCAGTTTTTCTCACCGAATTAAGAAAGCTGGCGAGACACTGCAAATTCGCCAACTTGGAGGAGGCCCTGCTGGATCGGTTTGTGTGCGGCCTTCGCAGCAGCAAGGGCCGCAGGCGGATTGCAGCAAAACAAGACATGGATCTCTCGACTGCGCTCCGTGAGGCCATTGCGACAGAAAGCGCTGAGAGAGAGGAGCAAAACCCGGGCCAGCGAGCCGAAAAGAGAGCTGGAGAGTCAACCCACACCGTGGACAACCAGGATGTCAGCCCCAACCAAAGCCCTGTGCGGGGAATAGAGATGGTGCGACAGGAGAGCACAGCAAATAAAGGTTGGCAGGGGGTCTGCCCTGGCTGCGGCGGATCACATGAGAGAAGAAAGTGCCGGTTCCGAGACGCTACGTGTCATGCTTGTGGGAAAACGGGGCACATAGCCAGGATCTGCAAGTCGAGTGGCACGTCGGGGTCTGCGAAATCAAGAGGTCAGAGGACATCCACAGCGACGCACCAACTCGACGATTGCAACTACCTCACGCAAATCGAGGGCAGAACTGTGCCATTTCCAGCCCAAGGGAAACCAGCTGTGCGGGTCCTAATCGAAGGGAAGCCGTGTAACATGGAGGTGGACTCCGGATCCGGATTCTCCATCGTCTCGGAGGTCACGGCCAGATCGTTATTTCCTAGAGGTAAGCTTCCGAGATTGGAGCCCTTCCCAGCTACTCTACAATCCTATTCCGCCGGCCGCATAGACATTTTGGGGATGTGCGCAGTCAACGTACAGTTCCGCGAGAGGGAGGCCGTATTAAAGCTTGTGATCGCAAAAGGGAAGCGCACTAGCCTGCTGGGTATGGACTGGTTCCCGGCCTTAGGGTTGGGAATCTCAGGGCTCAACACGGTCCAGATAGCTTCCGAGACATTTAACACCCTGTACACGGAATTTGGGGAGCTATTTAATGGAGAGTTAGGATGCTATAAAGGGCCTCCAATTGACTTAGAACTGGACCCGGGGGTTGCGCCGATCCGCCTCAAACCCAGGCGGGTTCCATTTGCGCTACAGCCTAAAATAGAGACTGAATTGGAGAAGCTAATACAGCAAGGGGTGCTTTCACCAGTGGACTCTGCTAAATGGGAAACACCCATTGTCACACCCCTGAAGGCTAATGGGGAAATACGAATTTGTGCGGATTACAAATGTACGATTAATAAGGCCATCAGGGGCAACTCTTATCCAATTCCAGTAGTGTCCCAACTATTAGCGAAGCTGGCTGGGGGCAAGGTGTTTGCAAAGATTGACTTGGCACAGGCATACCAGCAGCTTCCAGTGACTCCAGCGTCCGCAGAAATCCAGACAATTGTGACGCACAAGGGCGCCTTTAAGGTGAATAGGCTGCAGTTTGGAGTCTGCGTGGCACCTGGCATATTTCAAAGTCTTATGGAGCGCCTGTTACAGGGCCTGCCAGGTGTCCTGCCGTATTTTGATGATGTGTTAATCGCGGGCAAGGATGCTCAAGAACTACTGGGACGCATCCAGACAGTCCTATGCAAATTCCGGGATGCGGGGTTGAAACTAAAAAAAGAGAAATGTAGTTTTGGGGTAGCAGCTGTGAACTTCTTAGGGTACAGGATTGATGCTGCTGGCATCCACCCCATGGAAGACAAGGTTAAGGCTATCGCCGCAGCACCGACACCTAGTAACAAGGCTGAGCTGCAGTCCTTCTTGGGCCTCGTCAATTTCTATCACGCCTTTGTGCCCCACAAGGCATCGATAGCCGAACCACTGCATCGGCTACTCCAAAAGAAGTGTGCATGGCGTTGGGGGCAACCGCAACAGAGAGCTTTTGAAACGCTGCGGGGCGTGCTGTCAAAGGAAAGTACACTTGCCCACTATGATGCTGCTAAACCATTGGTGCTGGCGTGTGATGCCTCACAATATGGCGTGGGGGCTGTCTTGAGTCACAGGGAGGCGGATGGGTCGGAGCGTCCAATCTCATTCTATTCCAGAACCTTGAGCCCCACAGAGCGGAACTATGCCCAGATTGATAAGGAGGCATTGGCTATAGTCACAGGAATCAAGAAGTTCCATGACTACGTGTACGGCTGCCCTTTCACAATTCAAACGGACCACAAGCCTTTACTGGGTTTGTTCAGCCCGCATAAACAAACGCCTCAAATCTTATCCCCACGCATGCTCCGATGGTCCATCTTTTTGAATGGATTTCAATACGAACTGTGTCATGTGAAGGGTAAGCTGTTGTGCCATGCGGATGCGCTGAGTCGTCTACCACTACCTGGAGCAGCCGACGACGACCCAGCTCCGGCCGAGCACGTCATGATGATGGAGACACTTCCCGGACCACCCGTGACTGCCGTCGACATCGCCGCGAGAACTAAAAGGGACCCTGTCCTCGCCCGTGTCCTTGTGTGGGTGGGGAGGGGGTGGCCAAGTGGGACTCAGGAAGAGAAATTTAGACCTTTCATGGCAAGACAAAATGAGCTGTCCCTCCATAAGGGTTGCATATTGTGGGGCGATAGGGTGGTTATTCCAAGGTCGCTACAGAATGAGGTGTTAGACACATTACACATGGGTCATCCGGGCATGGTTCGGATGAAATCTTTAGCCAGGTGCTATGTGTGGTGGCCAGGCATGGACAAGGACATTGAACAATGGGTGCGCACCTGTCGAGCGTGCCAGGAGGTGCACCCAGAAATGCCCAGGGCATTGGTGGGAGCGGGCTAAGAACCCGTGGAGCCGGCTCCATGTAGATTTTGCAGGGCCGTATCAGGGAAAGGTGTTCTTAATTGTAGTAGACGCCTACTCGAAATGGCTGGAGGTCTCAATTGTTCCAAACATGTCCTCAGCTGCTGTAATCAGGGCCCTTCGCATTTTGTTTGCAACGCATGGGTTACCCGAGACCATAGTATCAGACAACGGGGCGGCTTTCGTGTCCCAAGAGTTCAGGGCATTCCTGGCCGATAACTTCATTAGAGGGGTAACTTCGGCTCCCTTTCATCCATCCTCGAACGGACAAGCCGAACGGATGGTGCGCACAGCCAAGGGTGCAATAGCACGCCTCTTGGAAGGGGATTGGTCTGCTCGCATTGCAAGGATGTTGTTCCTGCAGCACACAACGCCGTGTGCATCCACAGGCAAGTCCCCAGCTGAATTATTAATGGGAAGGAGGTTAGCCACAATCCTAGACTATGTCCACCCTGACAAGGTGCCGGGCCGCGATACAAGAGAACCACCGGCTGCCGAGGGTGACAGAACCCGATACCTGACAACAGAGGATTTGGTTTGGGTCCGGAACTATGCAAGGGGACCAGCATGGGTGCCGGGGGTGGTCACCCGACCCAGTGGGCCAGTGTCATATTTTGTGACGTTAGAGGATGGCAGAGTAATGCGCCGCCACATTGACCAGCTAAGGCGCCGGGTTCCAAGCAGGGTAAGCCCGAGTGGGGAGGAGCCGCGCACAACTCTGCCGGCGTCCAGTGAATCGCAGCAGTCTAGTCAGGATGACTCCGGGCCACAGGGGGTGGAGGGCTCAGAGAGTCAGGAAGCTGTGGGCTCAGAAAGTCAGGAAACCGAGATCACCACTGATGAACCTAACCCGGGGACAACTAGTCAGCCTAGAGAGTCAGCTAGTGACACAGCTCCAGCTGAGGTACCCGAGGTTATGGGGGAGAGAAGTCTGACCACAGATAGTCCAAGGAGTGACACACCGGGGGTTAGGCGATCCGGTAGGACTCGAAGACCTCCGCAATACTTGAAAGATTACGTGTATAGTATCAACTGGGTGCGGGGGAGTGTTGTGTATTAAATAAGATATTCTGGCAGCAGGGTAAAGTATTGTTATTGGTCAATGTGAAGTATACAATCACAATCCACAGCCTGATTGGGTCCTGCCGGAAAGTTTGAATATTATTGGTTCCCGCTAAAATGTATCTTTTCCCTCAGTCCCAATGTGTCTATAAATAGAGCTTTCCCTACCCCCCATCCCCAGTCTTGTCTAATCCCTACAATAAAGAGCTGTTTTCACTAAGACGTGTTGCTGGACTTCTTGCTACCAGAACCCACAACACAACACCCATTATGGTTAAAACAAAAACCTAACAATGCCCCCAAAATAATTTGTAAAATGTGCGCATTAAGCAAAGACCACCAGCAAAACTCTACTTTAAGCAAAGTCTGAAGTGGACCCCAATAAATCTCAATGAGAAAATATGTTAAAACTATAAAATTGTAAAACCATTGCTAATGCATACTACTAAACAACTCAAACTACTCAAAAGGCTGGGGTGAGGAAGAAAGACTTCCCCTTGCACTGAAAATATTGTAATTCAGGCCATATTGTAGAGATAAGCAATGTGGTAACCTTCGCGTTGGAAGTTTTGGTGCAACTTGGCTTGCAAAGAGGGATTTTGCATGGCTTAAGGCAGATAGACAGGGGCATCCAGATTCCCAGACTATCCCTGTATGTTTAACCTAACAACCTACTTGTCTCTTTCTTTGATGTTAGACATGCTATTCTCAGGTTGCATCCTGCTTACAACTTCCTTCTCACCTTTCTCTGTCGGATCTCAAGATGAGACATCATCTTGAGAGAACAAAGGAGACAGCATGGTTGTCTTGTTCTTCTCTAGACTACTTAGAATAGAAATAGAAAATTCTCTATTCAAGTTGTATTTCCTATAGTAAGCAACTTTATTATTTTCACATCTACAAGCACTTCTCTCTGCATGTGATTGCAACGAGTCTGGTCTCCAACCAAGAATCAATAGCTTAAATGCTGCTCACTCTGCATACCAAAAATGATTTCAATTGGTAATTGACTCTCTTATCCCTTTAGACTCTAACTCCCATAAGTCCCTGTCAGCTTTAGCAATGGTCAGGGATGATGGGAGTTGTAGCCCAACAACTTCCAGAGGAAACCACATCATCTAACTTTGAATGGGGCCCATAAATGAACTGGCAACCAGTTATCATATAATTGTGGTGCAGGGGCTACCTTCTTCAGAATACCATCCTTGAATTAGAGCAACAGTTCACTCTCATAGCTGAAAAAAGATTTACTTCTAGATTGTCTGTAACTGTGATTCCCAAAGCAGGTGGCACTGCCTGGGGCTGGAGCTGGGGGACACTAAGAGGCAAGGGGGCCCTGGAGGTGTAAATGACTATCAGACTTTGAAAAGATGGTATCACTGGATCAAGGTCATCAGTTTTGTTGAATGAGTTAAACACAATTGTTTTAATTGGATTTTGAATAAAAGTGCAATAAATTGTTAATGTTCAAATTTTTATTGTGTTATTATCTTCCTTAGTGGGCCATGAGAACTGGTTTTCTTAATAAGGCTTTTTATAGGGTAACAGGCACAGAAGATGAGTTTATGGAACCAAGTGGGCAGTGGCCCAAAAATCTTTGGGAGCCATTGTTCTATAACCCCTCTTCCCAATTATTCCAAGCAAGTCACTGATCTGGTAAATCTAAAAGGATAGTCATCAGTCCAACAGAACTGTTTTGCCTGCCTCTCTCTGCCCCCAAATCCACTAACACACACACTTCATAGCAAACATGTCTACAAAACAAGATGGGGGCATTTCAGCAGCCGAACATATGCTTTCTAGGCAGAAAATATATATGTGTTCAGAAACGAGGAGGCTGTTTTTGTTTGTTTTCTGTATATCCCAAATGAAGTTTGCGTGCTGAGCGTTAAGAAGCATGCATGCATTAATTGCTCATTCCACCAAACAGCCTCTGGATTCTCTCCCACAGCAGGCTGGCAACTTGCAAAGGATTGGAAGTAAATAAATCACAAATGACAATGATAAATGATTGGTGCAAGTTGTGTCAGGGAGCAAGCCGGCCTCGCCTGAATAGTATATCATGCTGAAATGCACCCAGCAATCCACGGGAGGTTCAGGAACCTCCAAATGTTAGTGACAGGTAAAAGCTGGCAGCAGGGCAGGGCAGGGGGAGGCAGCGGCTAAGAATCTGAAGAGAGATTTTGTTGCTGTTTTGCACTGGTCTTTCTTTCTTTCTTTCTGTCTTTCTTTCTTTCTTTCTTTCTGTACATTTCCAAAGGACAAAACCGTTGTGCGTGTGCATGTGAAAACTGCATCCTGGTCTGGTCCTGAGATTCCTCCACTATTATTATTATTATTATTATTATTATTATTATTATTATTATTATTATTATTATTATTACCATATCCTGTGCTGGTCGTCGACCGTAATAAAGTACTTGATATTACCATATCCACATCCGGCAGGTGAGAGGGGCAAGGAAGGCAAGCTTCTTTAAACCACACCTACATCACCACCAAAGGCTAAGGAGCATCCCTACCAAGGCTGACAGGAGGGAAACGCCATTAAAAGTGAAAAATAACACCTTTTCAATTTGACGGCTCTCCATTTTGCATGCAGGAAAGTGCACTCTCCTAGAGCAGGGAATGCCACTGGAGGAGATGGCTGGCTATCAGGGGTGAGGGTTAATTGGTGCATCTCAAAGATGGACAGTAAATATAGCCATAAATTAGTCAAAGCGCTTATTTATGTCTACCGCCAACTGCTGTCCTTGCGTGCCGCAGTGCACTTCATCACCGAAGGGAAAGGGAAATGTGAGCGTGGGACTCGGAAATGGCAGAGCCTCCAAGATTCATTTTTACCCAAAAGCCCTCTCCTCTCACCGGCAAAAAATTGGTATTGGACTCCACTGAAGGATAGTTCCAATTTTCACAGCGTGGCATCTATCAAGCAATGTCAACAAGGCTGATTCCTCTTCAGTGTATATTTCGCCTGACCCAGACTTCTTTTCCCTTGCTTCTTTTTTTTTAAAAGGAAAGGCACAGTTGCGGCTAATGTCTCTGTGGGGTTTGGCAATTTGTGCGAGGATTCCTGTGGCGCACAGTGTCCCACCCAGCACATGATCTAGCGCAACATCCCCAGAAGTGCAAGGTTTCATTTAAAGCATCTCCAACGAAAGGGAACAGGAAGCAGTGGTTGGGAAATGTCATTGTCTGAGACCTCAGAGAACCAGAGGAGTAAGTGACCCTGGGCTGGTTGAATAAAAAGTCTGCAAATAAGGCACTTTTCTGTGCCCCATGGTGGGCCAGGGTGTGTGTGTGTGTGATTCTTTTTTTCGGGGGGGGGGAGCCATGATACTGTGTTAAATCTATAGTGCAGAAGGGGTCGGGGATATTTGGAATGAGGCGAATCCCCTTGAGATATCCGTCCACCCCAAGTTTTCAGCCTTTCACGGCACGTTCTCTTGCTGCATGGTAGAACCTTCTGTTGCTCTGTTTCACTCCGTAAAGAAATAATCACAATAGAAAGAAATGGAAAGAAATCTGGTCCGTTTAGTGGGAAATAAATGCCTCATCATTACACAGCGGCCTAAAGATAATACAAATGATCAATCAAAATGCTTAGCCTCAGCTGCCCCGGTTGAACTGGGCCTTAAGGGTGACAAATACATTTGATCAGATTAAGACACGAAGTAACAAGGAGGCAACCAGGAGGAATCCCTGAGCTTGTGCGGAACTTGCCAACAAGCCAAAGGGTCATGTGTGAGCATTCAATCTAGCAGCAAGGAGAACACTTGTGGTGGTCACGTGGAGCCTTCATTATTACAAGGCACTCTGCAAAGCTTGCTGCTGTTTGCTCCTTACAGTAGGAGAGTGCAGCAAAAGCAAAACATCCCGAGTTCACTGATGGTCACAGTAGGTGTCCATTAACTGTCGAGGGTACGCTCTTTCAAAAATGGCGGACCTGCAAAAGGGTAAAAGGGTATTGGGAAATAATTTATAATGAATTGGAGGGGGGATGTTTAAAAGTACTTTTCAAAAAAACAAAAAAACAAAAAAAAAACCAGAGTCCTTTTTGTTGGGCATAATTCGGATGGAAATTCCCAGGCGTCAAAAAAGGTTATTCATGTATGCCACTACTGCGGCCCGTGTTTTGTTAGCCCAAAAATGAACAACGAGTGAGGTTCCAACTAAAGAAGAATGGCAACTTAAAACTGGTGGAATATGCACAGCTCGCGGACCTAAAATATAGAATAAGAGAACAAGAAGAACATATGTTTAAAGAAGATTGGAAAATGTTTATTGAATATATGGGGAGGGGGATTGTGTACACTTGAAAACGTGGGCAGCATTAAGATAAATTCAAAAGTGCAAGTAAGTTTTGATGGATGTAATAATGGAATACTGAATGGCTTGGTTTATTTAAAATATGCAAGGATTTATGTTATGCAAAATGAACCATGGAAAGAGAAGAAGGGAAGTCATTGATATTTTAAGGTTGGTTAAATGAATATTCTGAATTGTAAAACAGAAAATGTGTGTGTGTGTGTGTGTGTGTGTGTGTGTGTGTGGTGTCCATTAAGCCACTTTGTGGAAATAAACATTCTAATGGCTGCAGAATGTCATAGAATTGTAAAGTTGGAAGGGATCTTGTGGGTCATCTAGTTTAACCCACTGCTATGCAGGAATCTCAATGCCTGTTGCCAATTTGCTAGTAGGCCAAGTCCAAGGTGACACTAAAGGTAAAGGTAAAGGGACCCCTGACCATTAGGTCCAGTCGTGTCCGACTCTGGGGTTGCGGCGCTTATCTCGCATTACTGGCCGAGGGAGCCGGTGTACAGCTTCCGGGTCATGTGGCCAGCATGACTAAGCCGCTTCTGGCGAACCTGAGCTGCGCACGGAAATGCCGTTTACCTTCCCGCCGGAGTGGTACCTATTTATCTACTTTGCACTTTGACATGCTTTCGAACTGCTAGGTTGGCAGGAGCAGGGACCAAGCAACGGGAGCTCACCCCATCGCAGGGATTCGAACCACCCACCTTCTGATCAGCAAGCCCTAGGCTCTGCACTGTTATGTACTATTATATATTATTATATACTGTTATATATTATTATATACTATTAGTATATAAAGCCCTTAACAATTTTTGGACCACTTTACCTGTGAGATTGTCATACCTCATATATGCCCACTTGACCACTTCAGTCTGTGGAACAGACACCGCTACAAGCCTCCAGTCACTGGTGCGAAAGATGGTAGTTAGTAGCGATGGCTCACGAGGAGATGAATGTTTAGGTATTTATAATCGTATAGCAATTCCTAAGGAGAATTTCTGGAGGTGGGGAAATGGCAAGTGTCACTCCATGACTGCAGATAAATTGGTTTTTTTAAAGCTACACATTTGTTTTAAACAGCAACAACAACTATAAATCCCAGAAGCCAGCAGTAAGTGATGTCTCTGAGTATGTTCTGAAATTCTTATTTTGCGATAAGGGTCTGGGAAGATGACTGCTGTTGGTAAGTCTCTCACCCCCAACACACACACACACTCACACGTTCACTTCCCTAGAAAAGCACTGAAATGGTTATCTTCTCATTTTACCCACTACTGATGGGGCATCAACATTAGGAGGGTTATTTAGGTGAAGCCTTAACAGGATCTTGCTGATTTGTGTATTGGTGCCCCCTGGTGGTGAGCAAGACAATGAACCATAATGGAGGGGAAATACCGTATTGGCCTGCATATAAGTCGCACCTTTAAAATTCAAGGGGGGGAGGGGGAGGGGAAAAGACAATACCTGAATATAAGCCGCTTCCTTAAAATTCTGGAGGCACTCACTCCCGTTCCGTTTTACTGTATGTCTGTTTCAGCAGAGGTATTGTAAAAGCCAATTTTTGTAAGGTCGCAAATTTGAGCCGCACTTTAACTTTTCACAGTCGGAATTGGGGGGGGGGGCAGGGAGGGAGGGAGGCTTATATTCAGGCCAATATGGCAAAACCGTGTCCTTCTTATCAGTCCCTAACATGGCTCTACCATGCAGATAGCTCGGAATATCTTGACCTGGCTTGGGTGTACATTTCTAAGTCTGGCCTTGTCTTCTGCTTGAGCAATAATCTAGTTTCTGTACTGTGTTTGCAGCTTTCCGAAAAATGACAGTTCAGAGAAAGCAGATGAGAAGAAGTCTATTTGACTTGCAATTGGTTTGACTTTATTGCATTAATAGGCCACATTTCTGCTCAAGCACCCAAGGTGACTTGCAGTTTCAAAATACTAGAATAACTAAATGGGATGAAATACGGAAGAACAGCATCCCCTTGGTTGTCTTCAGGAGTAAATGATAAGAGCCAGGGGTGGTGTAGTGGTTAGAGTGTTGGACTAGAACCTAGGAGAACAGGGTTCAAATCCCCTACTCAGCCAAAAAGCTCCCTGGGTAACCTTGGGCCAGTCACTGCCTCTCTCAGCCTAACCTACCTCAATGGGTTACTGTGGGGATTGATTGAGAAGGGGGAGAACTGCGAATGCCATGTAAAATGTAACAAAAAAAATAAACGTGAAAATGGGGCTAACTGAACTTAAGATATGGAAAAATAAGAAACCGAGTGGAACAAAAATGATCAGATTCATCCATTCTTGTTCTGGGTGTTGCAATAATGTGTAGGTTAGACAAAATTGGCACAGGGATAAAAGTCTACATTAGGAGAAAGTCACACTAAGATTCTGGCAATTTTGGGGGAGGACATATTTAACAAAGCTTGCAGACTGATGTGGAAATTTGAAGAACTTTGCTAAAGACTGGGGAAACTGAGAGAAACTAATATATTTTCCCTAAACCCTGGAAAGTGCATTTAAGATTGCACACTTCAGTTCATATCTTACCATTTGCTCACATTCATAGAATCACCTTCATTTTCCTCTGTTGTTTCCTACACTTTCTGATGTAGGCTTATTGGAGGCAGGGACAAAACAAAAGAATGGACTTTGAAAACTGAAAGGGACTACTGATGGGGGGAACAACAACAACAACAACAACAACAACAACAACAACAACAACATATGTGCTTGTTTTAAGAGATGGCCTCTGTAACAATGAGAAATGGGAGCATATGCTTTGAGTCTGGGAAACTAACAGCCTTTTTGTCTCCTTAGCTCATTCAGGGGGTATAAACCAGGCAGTATTCCATGTACCACATTACTAAATGCCTTACTGATCAGAATGTACGGTGGCAATCATTACATATATCATGCACAATGACACCAGGAAAGAGAGCTTTGTTCTCTATTCTGCTCAATGGACCATGCTCAAACACTTGTTTCATATCTCAAAAACCATTTATGATTACCGTTAAAGAGGCTGGCGCTGGAACCAAGATCCATGCATCAAGTCAAGCCATCCCATTCATCTGCCTGTTTGAAAGAGAGGAGAGAGAGAGAGAGAGAGAGAGAGAGAGAGAGAGAGAGAGAGAGAGAGAGAGAGAATTCTTAGACAGAATGAAGACAAAAAACAGAACCCAACAGTAGACAATGTTCCACTCAAATGGGAACAGCGAAATAATAATCCTTCATAAGTTCATTGACTAGGAAATGTCAGTTCCATGAAAAAGTGCTGTGTTCCTAAAGACAGAACAGATGGCAAGGAGCAAACCAGGTAGGATTTGGTAGATTTCTGGTCCTCTTGACATTAGCAAGCTAACAAATGTTTGCTGATTTTGATCTAGGGGTGGGGGAGAAAAGACATTTAATGCAAACCTTCCCGATTTGCACTTCCTTGAACAATATGGAAAATGAAGCACAGATCTCCTTCAGCATTTACATTTCTCCATGGCAATGAAGTTCTCCAACCCAATAGATAGATGGAGATTAGGGGAAAGTCTGCATTCAAATGCTTATATTAGTGAAAATAACATACACAAATACACCATATTAGCAAATGTAAACATGCATTTCAAAATGTGTAGATCAGGAGAAATGTGTGCTAAAATGCTTGTGAATTTTCACGAGGATATCCCTCCCCCCCAAAAAACATCACAAAATGATGTGAAAATGCAAAGAACAGGGTTAAAGACTGAATATCCAAATGAATAAATCAAAGGGGTGTTATCCAAAGTTAGCCATGCTCAGAGCAGACCCATTAAAATTGATGGATTGAATTAATATGCCCATTGATTACAGTGGGTGTACTTCTTTCTCCACCTCCCAAAGCTTGGTGGCATTTTGCTCTCAGCTCAGTTCCATCTATTCCTCTGTGGTAAGCCATGTGATTTTGTTGCTGGGGTCAAATGAGAAGTATCACTAGGAAGTCATCAAAAAAAATATATGGGAATAATCAGAATAGACCCATCTAAATGAATGAGCCTAAGTCTGTCATGAGCATCTCATTCAAATAATAATTTGTTATTTATACTCCGCCCATCTGGCTGGGTTTCCCCAGCCACTCTGGGCGGCTTCCGACAAGAGATTAAAAATACATTAAAACGTCAGTCATTAAAAACTTCCCCAAACAGGGCTGCCTTCAGCTGCCTTCTAAATGTTAGATAGTTGTTTATTTCTTTGACACCTGATGGGAGGGCATTCCACAGGGTCGGCGCCCTCTGCCTGGTTCCCTGTAACCTCACTTCTCGCAGTGAGGGAACCGCCAGAAGGCCCTTGGCGTTGGATCTCAGTGTCCAGGCTGAACAATGGGGGTGGAGACGCTCCTTCAGGTATACAGGACCGAGGCCATTTAGGGCTTTAAAGGTCAGCTCCAACACTTTGAATTGTGCTTGGAAACGTACTGGGAGCCAATGTAGGTCTTTCAACACTGGTGTTATGTCTACTCCAGGGTCTACTCTGAATAGGACTAACATTGAATATAACACAATATGTCAGGGAGGGCAGAGAAACAAAACGGAAAAGAATAGACTTCAGATCCTGGTGGAATATGTACCCAAAGATGCCACCCTGAAGTCCCTCAGAAGGATGTTCCAAAGAACAGGCACCACAGCTTTAAAAAGCCCATTCTGCACCATCTATAATCTGATCTGAGTTGGTGGGTGCAGAGCAAGGTGTTTTATTCAGCTTCCCCAGTCTGGTGTTCTCCAGACATTATGGGATCTTCCCTGACCACTGTCTTATTGTTGGCTGGAGCTGATGGAAGTTGTAGTACAACATCTGGAAATCACTACATTGACTACCCCTGATTTAGGGACAGCACTGTGTTGTTGTTTAGTCATTCAGTCGTGTCTGACTCTTCATGACCCCATGGACCAGAGCACGCCAGGCACTCCTGTCTTCCACTGCCTCCCGCAGTTTGGTCAGACTCATGTTGGTAGCTTCAAGAACACTGTCCAACCATCTTGTCCTTTGTCGTCCCCTTCTCCTTGTGCCCTCAATCTTTCCCAACATCAGGGTCTTTTCCAGGGAGGCCGGAGGAACCGGCAAGCCATTCCAGTATCCCTGCCAAGAAAACTCCAGGGACAGCACAGAGTACATCAAATGATAAGACACTTTCTCAGACCTGTAGGAACTCAGAAGTTTGAGCCCAAGGCCAGCTGCTTGAATTGGATCCAAATATTCATTGGTAGCTAGTTCAGATGACCCATAATAAACTTCAAGTATGTTTTTATAAGTACATTAAATTCAAAATAAAGAAATGCCGGCCATTTTGCTCTTACCTGAATCATAGGAGCAAACTTCATGTTTTGGTTTGTGTGCTTCTACAGAAGTCGTACCCCTGTCTTGAAACTGAATTTGCTGATGTAGTAGGTCTTAGGATTGGGTTGCAAACATCAGGTATTTAGAGCTGGGATTTATGAGCTTGTTTCCCAACATCATTCAACTCCCCCCCCCCCAAGTGACAAATATGTTAGCATCAAAATGCAACATCTCAGCAAATGCTTTAATAATAGAAATGGCCAGCAGTCAAAAGCAATGGGGGAACTTTAAACTTTTGTGGCAGAAAGTGTTTGCTTTGCAGTTTTGCTCTTCTGCTGGGGTCCAACTTTGCTGCTGTTTCCTCTTTCTTCTAATACAATATTCATTGGGTTGCTGCTTCATGTACCTCTTTGGAACCCCTCCACCCAACAGATAACATTATTCCCTCCCTTCCCTTTGCTTGAAAGATGAATTCGGCAGTAGTGTTTTAGAATGAACAACCCAGATCTTAAAAATGCATATTCTTAATCAGGTCAACAAATTCTCCTCATCCTCATCGTAATCTCTAATAGGGATACGGTACTAAGTAATGATGGGCAACCGTCCCTCAGTTCAATTCAGAATTAGGTCAATTATGAGCACCATCAAAGAATGCTTGGGGTAGCAATCATGTCTGATTTGTAATTAAGGATGCTTCGGAAACTCCTCGTCCAATTTTCTCCTGGACAGTGGAGTTCCAAACTAGGCATGCATTTCTTGCATGTTCAGCAGTCGTGGGGAAGATTTAGCCCTCTGCATGTTACTGAACTACAGCTCCCATAAACCCTAGCCAGCATGGGCAATGGTCAGGGTTAATGGGAGATGTAGCAACACCTGGAGGGCCCATGTATTATGTAGAGCATTGCAGACTGTGGCAGGGCTGGGTTTTTTTTTAGTCTCACCTCCTCCCACTTGTCAGAACACCCAGCTAGGACCTGAGAGATGAGAATTCAAATCCCCACTCAGCTGGGAAACTCATTGAGAAACTTGGGCAGTTACCTTCTCTGAGTGTAACCTACATCACAGGGCTGTTGTCAGGACTTCTTTTGAGCCAGACAGAACTCACTGGAACTCAGTTTCAGCAACTTTCAGGTGGGAGCCATTGCCATTGTAAGACAGTTCATGGCGAGTTCCAGCAACTCTTTTTCCAGAAAATAGCACTAGTTGTTGTGCTGATAAAATGGGAAAGGGGGGGAACAGAGTATGCCATCTTGAATTCTTTTGAGCCAGACAGAACTCACTGGAACTCAGTTTCAGCAACTTTCAGGTGGGAGCCATTGCCATTGTAAGACAGTTCATGGCGAGTTCCAGCAACTCTTTTTCCAGAAAATAGCACTAGTTGTTGTGCTGATAAAATGGGAAAGGGGGGGAACAGAGTATGCCATCTTGAATTCCTTGGAGGAAAGGTGGGATATAGATGTCATAAAGAGGTAAATAAAAGTGCTTAGGTTACACCAGGGATGGGGAAACCGTGGCCTGCCAGATATTCCTGGAATACAACTCCCATCATCCCTAAGCATTGGCCATGCTAGCAGGGGCTGGTGGGAGTAGCGGGGGCAACAACATCTGGGCGTCCATTAGTTGCCCTTGCTGTAGACTTATTTGCAAGGCATGCATGGGGGGAGAGAGAGAGAGAGAGAGAGAGAGTTAGAGAGAGTAGTGTTATGGGATATTGGCATTACAGAGTTTGGAAGACCAGGAACCACCAACTGTGACTTAAGTTTCTAGTTCTCTGTGTTTCTCCAGAATTCCTAAAAGGAGAGATACCCATCCCTGGGTTCCACTAAAGCATTCTGGACACAGACATACCTGCTGTGTGTTTCACTGGCAGTTTGCCTGTTCTAAGCTTTGGGGATGTGCAGAGTTGGGGGAGCAGTGATGGACTCTGAGACACAGACTCTTAGCTTCAAGCCTTCAACATGAAACTATTTCACGGGGACAAGGAGAGGAAGGGGGGAGAGTGTTCTATGTTTTCTCTGTTGTGGCACCTTCATTTACAAAACATATTTGTCAAGTCTTTTCCTAAGAATAATGTGGGGATGCGGTTTACCATCACTCTTCTTAATGGGACTGTCTTAGTCTTACGGTAAACAACCATAACTCTTAGGGCTTTGGTCACTGTAATGTTTTCGGGCATCCAATTCATTGTTTTCTTTTTAAAATAAATAAATAAATAAATAAAATTGTCATGTGAAATGAATTGGGGAGGGGGAATTATCCATCTGTTGTTCCCCACCCCCAAGGAAAACTGAAAGAGAAAACTGAATAACCTGGAATGCATAGATGAAATGGAAGTGAAGGCAAGGTTCTCTGAATTCTAGTGGTGAAGTGACATGACTGGCTGAAAAGTGGTTTAACAACCCTGCTTCACTGCAGGGGACCTTGGGAACTATACTTCTGTGGAACAGAGGTGGAGAGAATTCTCAACACTTCATTGCAAGTACATTGGCTCCCAGTACATTTCCGGGCACAATTCAAAGTGTTGGTGCTGACCTTTAAAGCCCTAAACGGCATCGGCCCAGTATACCTGAAGGAGCATCTCCACCCCCATCGTTCTGCCCGAACACTGAGGTCCAGCGCTGAGGGCCTTCTGGCGGCTCCCTCACTGCAAGAAGCGAAGTTACAGGGAACCAGGCAGAGGGCCTTCTCGGTAGTGGTGCCTGCCCTGTGGAATGCCCTCCCATCAGATGTCAAAGAAATAAACAACTATCTGACTTTTAGAAGACAGCTAAAAGGCAGCCCTATTTAGGCAAGCTTTTAATATTTGATGTTTTAGTGTATTTTTAATATCTTGTTGGAAGCTGCCCAGAGTGGCTGGGGAAACCCAGCCAGATGGGCGGGCTATAAATAATAAAATAATGTTGTTGTTGTTGTTGTTGTTGTTGTTGTTGTTGTTGTTGTTCTTCTTCTTCTTCTTCTTCTTCTTCTTCTTCTTCTTGATGGGGAATAAATGCAGCTCCGTCTGCATTTACACTCTACCACTCAATCTAATTTGCAGATGCCAAAACAATACACAAAGTGTATTGTTGTGGAGAGGTTGCCACCCGCCCCGGGTGTCATACCTGAAGGGGTGACAAAATGGCACAACGCAGGGGGTGGCACTTACCGCATGGCTTGGCCTGCAGCACACCTGAGCCACACGTCTCTCCTGGGAGAGATGCGGTGGCTCAGGGCCCCGCACAGCCCGAAACGGCAGCGTGGGGTGGACTCCGTGGGCAGCTCACCACAGCGCCTCTCTGTGTGGATTGCCCCACCCCCATAGGCAGCTCTGACTCCACCCAACACTTAGCATGTGGCCTCTGAAACATTGCCCAGAAAGGAATGTGGCCCTCAAGCTTAAAGGGGTTCTCCAACCCTGCCTTTGAGAGAAATATTTCTCTCTTTAAGAACCCCCCCCAAAAAAACCTGTCTGATTTCCCATTGCTAAACTTTCTTACATTGATTCCCTGAACTCCTGTAAGTGAAAACAAGAGAAAAGGCTGAAGTGATCCTTTGTATTCCTGCAAAAAACAAAAAAACAAAACAATGTGCAAAGGATTCTTCCCTCAAATTAACTAAATATGTTGCTTCCTTGTCTTTCTAAGCTGCTGCTTGTCCTTGGCCGATGTGACATTTCAGTGTACAAAAACAAATATTGCATGTGAGTCCCTCTCCCCCACCCCCCATGATGGGGCTTCAGGTATTCTTTGTTGCAGGCACTGACTAGGCTTGCAAGGTTGTTGAACCATATGATTTCAGACCATGCTTCACAACAGGGGTTCCCAACCTGTGGCCCTTCCAATGTTGTTGGACTACAACTCCCATCATCCTTGACCATTGTACATGCTTCCTGGAGGAGATGGAGGAGTTGGAAAATAAATATGGCACAATTGTTCCATTTATTTATATTTTACAGCCCAAGTTGCATGATGTGGCAAAACAGATATCCATACAGAGTGGCAACTATTCACGCTTCACACGCTCCTTGAGTATTTTTGCCTGGCTGGAATGTGGAGCAGGGCCAGACACCCATGGGGCAGGGCCAGCCGGGGCAGGACACTCCACAGGGCCTTTGAGGAGTCTGCCTGTCTCCTCCCACTCAGCCCCCCTACAGCTGAGAGGGAGACGGTGGACGGATTGTTTGGGGCAAAGCAGAGCCTGCGAGCGCCCAAGCCACTGCGTCACTCCCAGGAGAAACACATGGCTCGGGCACGCTGCAGGCCCTGTGGTGTGTGCTGCCTGGCATTTCGTCCCGTCCCCCCCAATGGTATACAAAAAAAGTATCAGGTGTTAACCGGTTATGATACACCAAGACCAAAATGTTTTGCCACATTTGCTGTGTACTTGCTGTGCCTGTGAAGATCTTATATTTTGATGTATCATGTTAAGTATATAGGTAAAACACAACATGAGATAGTTCATATGCATAGATTCTTTACTTTGTTGTTTATTGTGACTGCATGTTGTTTTGTATTATTTAGTATTGTGAACTGAAGAAGCTGTTGCGAAACCTGCTTATCATCCCGGAGTACAGGTCTTCTGATCTACTGTACTGCTTTTGTCAAGGGACGGTGAAGAGGTGTTCATCTGCGTCCGCTACTCACACATGACCCCTGCCTCTACACATGGCTATGTGAAGAATCCTTTCCTGTGACCGTTTGCTTTTACGCTTCTAATAGAGAACTATCTGCAGGAAAATTTGCATGTTTGCACTGCACTATGACATTATTATATACATTATTGGCAGAGTTGTGCCATTAGTTGACTGTTTGACTATAAGTATCTCCAGGCTTTGACATGCACGTTGCACTTTAGTGTGTTTAACCAAGTAAAATTGTTCTTTATATTTGCAAGCCATGTCGGTGTTTTGGTCTTGGCGTACCCCCCTCAGTGGTGACATCCGGGGCGGCCTGCCCCCACCGCACCCCCCTTCCTCTGCCCCTGGTTCAAGGACACATTCCAGCCAGGCAAAAATACTTGAGGAGTGTGTGAAGCGTGAATAGCGAGAAGCATGAGATGTGACCCAGGGAGAGTCCCAAGGCAACATCTGGAGGACAACATTTGGCCTCTGTCCTGAGATTCCCCAACCTTGCTCATAGGCATGCTGTGTTAAGCAGAGGTGAGGAACCAGTGTCTCTGCCAGTGTTGCAGGGCCCCTTTCCCCTAGCCATTGACTATGCTGGTTGGGCCAAATGAGTAGTTGGGTTTCACCTAGAGGATCCCCGGGTCCCACCTGTAGCAGAGCTTCAAAAACCAGCCTTTTCATTCTCCCTCGCCTTCTCCAAGATCATTATTCTAAATGAGTACAAAGGTTAAACTCATTGACACAAACTCTCCCAGCCATTTGATACAATCCACCTGGAAATGATTGTGGCAGGGTTATTCACTGGGAAAATTGGCTGCCTTCACATAAATCCGTATGAGGATAAAGGGGTGCTTAATCTATAAATTCTCAGTGGGTTCTTTTAGTCACACAATTCAGGGGCTGCCTCCAAACACAAGTTGCTAGAGTGCTAGGAGAAAGTAGAGGAAGTGGGCAAAGGAAAGCTTTTTCTCCCTCTCATAATGCTAGAACTCAGGGTCAAACGTACTGAACCTTCAATTCCAATTAAATGTTGGAAAATTCAGGGCAGACAAAAGAAAAGCCTTATTTGTGCAGCACACAGTTAAACTATGGAACTCACTCCCACAGGAGGTTGTGATGGCCACCAACTTGGATGGCTTTAAAACAGGGTTAGACATATTCTTAGAGGATACTGTTATGGATGACTACTAGATAGTTTTTCACATCAAGGCACCAAGAAAACACTCTGACCTGGCATTCTCCAAACATTCCAAGGGGATTCACACAGATCACTGGTTCGTAAAGGGACATCAAAATGGCATTCGTCTGGCTCTCCTTGGAGACGCTGGTTGTCAGTGAAATGGCAAAAAACAAGGCAGGCAGGCATCTATGGCATCTGGGACCTGTCACAAAGTCATGCTGCTTCTCTCTGTGCAACAGGGGCAGCTAACTAGATGTTACTGCTGCCATCAGCCCCAGCCAGCATGGCCAAAGGTCATAGATGATGGGAGCTGGAGTCCCCTCACTTCTATCTACACCTGTCTGCTCCCCAATGCATTCATCTCTCTCCATAGCTGTCAACTTTTCCCGTTTTTTAAGGGAAATTCCCTTATTCCGAATAGGATTCCTCGCAAGAAAAGGGAAAAGTTGACAGCTATGTCTCTCTCACTGCTCTGGTCATGTGATGTCCCTTCTTAAATCCTTACACTGAGCAATCCATTCAACATCCATTCCTGGATGATATTTCCCTTATTTTGGTGTAAAAGACTTCTCTGATTGGCTGGGACAGGAGAGCCAATTGTTTTATTAAGGCACAGATAAAACTGGGCTATACCTCCTCTAACGATTGTTCATTCCAGCTTGGGAACCCCAAATGTGGTTTCTGATAAGTGAAGCGTTAGATTGACCTGAAATTTTAAACAAAGTAAAATAAGGAGGGGGAGAGATGGTAGAGAGTATTCCAGATGGGGGAAAGGTGTTTGATCTAATCTCTTCAGATTTCTGTCAAGGATTTCATATAGCATCACATGAGAAATGGCAGAACAAATTGAAGATGCTACAGATTAATCCAGAGGATTAAAAATGGATTAAGAAATGGACAAACTGCAAGAAATTGCTGCATCAAGCCAAACTTTCAAGTTTGCAAGAAGGTGTTGTGTTTGGGTTTTTTTTGGGGGGGGGGTTAGTTCTGAAAGGCTGTCCAGGTGCCTCAATTTTGTTTCAGTGGCGTAAGTTTGGAAGAAAGTTGACAACTGCTGACACAGAAGGTGGGATATGGACTACCTTTAAAGTGACGCCAAAACTCTTTTCCATTTTAGAGAACATTGAGTGAAGAAAGTGAAGCCTAGTAGTCAAGATGAGTGCCTTGGAGTTTATAAGATACCATTTCTCTTGAACAGCTTAATAGGCGTCTTGAATCACGAGAGAGAAGCCCTTTGGAGGCTGCTTCAAGGGATGCACTTAGCTTTATTGCTCACTTCTTGCATTCTAGATGTGGACAAACACTCAGGCTGATGGGGAAGATGCAAAGGATGCAAGGAAGAACACCAGAAGATCCTGGCTGCTGGACCAGGCCAATGGCCCATCTAGCCCAGCATCCTTTTCTCACAGTGAACAACCAGATGCTTCTTCTGGGAATCCCTCAAGCAGGTCCTGAGTGCAGCAGCGCTCTCCCCACCTGAGGTTTCCAGCGACTGATGTTCAGAGGCACACCGCCTCCAACAATGGATGTTGAAAATAGCCATCAGAGTTATTACCATTGATAGCCGTATCCCTCCACGAATTTGTCTAATCCTCATAAGGAAACTGGCTGGCACAAAAAGTGGATCCCCACCTCAAAGCATCGTTTGTCTGTTGGCTGGCAATTTCTCCCCTGACCCAATTTTTTGAATGCCACCAGCATTAAGTCCTCTGCTTCAATGCTCGGTGTGGAACTGCCCTTTTAAGATTGTTTGGGCCCTCCAGCTATGGGTGCGGAAGAAATTTGTTCATTTCACATTTTCATGCAGACCTTTGAATTTCACCCGTGCAACATGCATAGCTCTGTTCTCCAACAGAGGGGAATGGTCGGGGCAGGAGAAAGGTTTAGGAAGAATGGCACCTAAGAAAGTTCCTCTAATGTTAGGGCCGGGCCTTACCAAATCTGTCAAGTAGTTTCCATTCAACTAGGGATGGAACAGCTTCCATAACATGTGACAGTCAAGGAGTCCCCACACATACACACCCAGGGATCTGATTCTGGAAATTAAGCACCACATTCCAACACTGGAGACATCTGCTTACATTAAACATCTAAATTAAAAGCCGTATGTTCCCCACTGGAGGTTGTCCCATTATGGTGAATGGAGCACTGTTCCGCCAACCTCAGTCAATCCCAGGCTGCCTGCCTTTTTGCCACTAGCCCAATGGGTGGCGCTGGCTGTCAGCTTCCTCCTCCTTGGTCTCTGCATTGCCCTAGTGCAGGGTTGAGCAACCTTTTTCAGCTGTGGGCCGATCCACCATCCCTCAGACCATGTGGTGGTAGGCCGGACTATATTTTGAAAAAAAATATATGAACGAATTCCCATGCCCCACAAATAACCCAGAGATGCATTTTAAATACCTTGACATATGAATTACTCGACATACGAATTTTTCGACTAACGAATGAAAAAAGTGCCCTCATGCCTACGAATTTTTTGACATCCGAAGGACATCCGTTGGCGGTTTTAGATGGGGTTTACTCGACTTACAAATTTTACATGCGGTTTACTCGACTTATGAATTTTTCTGAATTTTTTGTTTCCAATGCATTCCTATGGGGAAATCACTTTTTCCGACTTACGAATTTTTCGACCAACAAATGTGCATTTGGAATGGATTAAATTAATAAGTCGAGGTACCACTGTAAAAGGATACATTCTACTCATGTAAAAACATGCTGATTCCCGGACCGTCCGTGGGCCGGATTGAGAAGGTGATTGGGCCGCATCTGGCCCATGGGCCTTAGGTTTCCTACCCCTGCCCTAGTGAATCTGAGCAGGGAGGACGATGGGGCAAAATTAGAATCAGGCGTCCCTGCCAGCCAATCACTCCAGTTCCCCCTGTCATTGGCTCTGGCGCCACCTACTGCTGGCCTCCCCCCCCCCTTCTGCACTAACAGTTCCAGTAAGAGTCTGCATTTGCATTCATCCCAGAGTTAAAGGAGCTCTTGGACATTCATTCTTCTCATCTCATCTCAGCTGCTGCTTCTTTTTTTCCAGAAACGGTAGGCTATGAAGCTTCAGATATATATGTGTGTGATGCTTTGTCACCTCCTGTTATATATTCTCTTGCCAGCTCTAATCATCTCCTTTTGTTCTTGCTGATGAGGTCTTACTGCCCCACTTGCTGACCTCCTTGGGTTTGTCAGCCAATCAAGCCTGACCAGTTTCAGCAGTGTTAAGCTTAGCAACTATTTCAGTTGCTCCAAGGTCTGTCCCCATCGATCCCTTCCTCCTCTGTGCTCTTCTCTTCTCTCTTCCTCTCTCCCTCCAAAGTCAGCATGCCAGGAATTCATGTCAGATGTCGGCAGACTTCAGAGTCACCACTGATAACCTGCTGTCTCAGCACAACGTGGTAGAAGAGGGAGCAGCTGCCTGCTTCTCTCTCTCTCTCTCTCCCTTTCTCTGATTGTCTGGTGAATTGGGAAAACATCATGCAAAAGGCAACAATTCTGCTGGTAGGGAAAATTGCTGAATGGCACCTGCATAGGAAAACAATACCATCTGGTTTCTCAGTCTCCTGTTTCATTCATCTTTCTCCCCTCCTTTTTTTGTAATCCCTTTTACAAAGCCGCAGAATCTTTGCCATGAATATACTATGAAAGAAATATGGGGGGGGGACTAATACAAATCTGCAGGGCTCTCGGGGAACCTAGGCCTCTGGAACTCCTTGACACATGACAGCACAAAGAAAGTACCCTAAGAAGATGGCCAGGTCTGTCTGCACCATGCATTTAAAACACAGTTTCTGTCACAAAGTTTCCATTCCAAGAATGGTTTAATAGCCAATCCCTCTTTTCCAGGGAACTCTGGGAATTGTAGCTCTTGGAAGGAAGTAGGGATCTCCTGACAAGTCTCAGTCACCAGGATTCTTTTGGGGAAGCCATGCCTGTTTAAAGTGGTATGATTCTGCTGTGTATGTATGGTGGGGATGTGGCTAAAGTGTATAAAACCTGTCTAATAGCACAATCCTAACCATTTCTACACAGAAACAACTTGTATTTAATTCAATGGGACTTGCTCCCAGGTAAGAGGGTTTGCATCAGCTTTCAAATTTTCAAATCTGCATGGAAATGTGCAGTGCTTTTTTCAGGGGGGGGGGGCACAGGGGTACGCATACCCCTGAACATTTTGTGAATCTTTGTACCTTTGTCCATTTACTGTACTTATTTTTCTAAACATTTTTTAAGAAATAAAGCAATATAAATGTGTATTCTTGGTCCCCTGGAAAAGACTGTGTTATGTATTGAAGTTCTCACCCTAGGCCACTAGGGGTGTTGTGTATATAGTTTCACTCTGCCTACTGTGGCTGCAGTTCTCACTCAGGTCCACACATGCAAATGAAGGATTGAGATTGCCGCTCACGGCTTGGGTAGCTAGAGAGAGAGAGTCATTACTGTTGCATGTTACTGAATACTATGTAAGCAGTCTGGCTCAGCCCTTCAGTTCAGTTCTGTTCCAGCCTGGGAATAAAGAGAGCTGCTTGGAGAATCACTGTGTCATCTGCTATGTCCACCCACTATTTAATAGACTGGTTGTACACTCCCCCAATTTCACTTCCTGTAAATGAGGTGGCGTCTTTTGGGGAGGGACTTTTCACTCGTCCTTATTTACAAAGCACAACAGCAAACTTGTTTCACCCAGTTTTCACCAGTGAGTGAAGCTGTTGTAAGAGTCTGCATCTTGGAGAGTCAGGCTGTAGGATTCATCTGCCAACCCTGAGCAATTTCTGCTGGTCCTTGGTGGCATTGCCATAAATTTTTCCTTTCTATAGTAGGCCAGTACCATCACACACTCACACTCCCCTGTCTGCCCCCCATCTAGACAACCATGAGGCATTATCCAAGCTCAAGGACACAAGGAGAGTATAAAACAAGTCAGAGGTGTGGCCTTAGGCGAGTCCTGGGGGCCAGATAGGGAGCCTGGGAGGTCCATGTTCGGCCCCTAGCCTGAGATTCCCCATCCCTGACATAATGATTTGTAAAGTGCTTACAAAACTTGGGCTTAAAAAGGCACAACAGAATAAAGCTACTATCACTGTTTTCTATGAAAAGGGTAAGGCGGGGAGGGAGGGAGGGAGAGAAGAAAGAATATTGAAAGTGTTTTAATTGCAGGAGGATGCCATTGCCTCCAGCAAAAATTCTGCTTCTATCATAAATTTTTCATATGACCCCACGAGAATGCAAAACTGAAAACTTTACCCTCTAAGTAAAAGTCAATGAACCTCGTACCAGCTTCATATCCCGGAAGCCTTGCACTCAGGAATATTAATTTAATTAAGATCACTGTAATAAATTCTGTTGGGAAGCTTTCCTGAAACACAATATAGCTTACGAGTTGGCTTTTGATGAAACTTACTTACAGATTTTCACTAACATTTTTTGGCAATGTTGAAAAACAAACAAACCAACCTTCATTTTTTTTTTTTAACCCAAAGTTCAACAGCCCCGGCAAAAAATAAAATAATAATAATTGTATGTTTCTGTGTAATTGTGGGGTTCCTCCAAGTTTTCAGACATTACCCCTCATCATCAAATAAATAGCTACATCACCCTCACACATTTCTTTCTGAAGGCAGGAGTTCCGGGTCAGAAAATGTGGGGGTGCAGAAGATCTTGGCCACCTCAACCTTTCAAAACAAACAAAATGAAACTTTTGGGGGAGAAGTCATTAGGGATTGGGAGTACAGTAACATCAGTATGCTGACAACACATCAATCTCCTTTTCTGTTACGTATGAGTCAGCAGTGGACTACTGTTTGGATGTGGATGAAGGTGTTGAAACTGAATCCAGTGAGCAGTTCCTGGTTTGGGGAATTAGGAAAGTTGCCTGTTATGGATGGACTTACACCCCTCTGAAGGAACAGGCCCATATTCTGTTGGTGCTGCTTGACGTTTACAAAAACATTGTAAATTAAACAGTGTTTTTTAAAAAAAATGATCAAAACAAATCAACATCTATGTGTCCAGATAGACTCGCTTAAACAAAAAGAGTTTAAGCAGGTGCTAAAAAGGCTACAGTGAAGTTGTCTGCCTGATGCCAATAGGCAAAGATTTCCTAAGTGCAACATTAGAAGATCAATTTCTTACAACTGAGAAGGCCGCTCCACTTCCTAGTAGGGTGGTGTTGTGGGCAGGCCACGTGGTCTCTCGCTCACCACAAGGGCGGGGCTAAGCCCCCGTGTCATGAAGGAGCCCCAGCCACATCACAGTGCCCGGCCAGCCAATCTGGTTGGCCAGAGGGCATGGCTTAGCACATTTAAACAGCCGTGTGACTGGGAGTGTGGTGTCGTGGTTAAGAGCGGTAGACTCGTAATCTGGGGAACCGAGTTCGCTTCCCCGCTCCTCCGCATGCAGCTGCTGGGTAACCTTGGGCTAGTCACACTTCTTTGAAGTCTACTCGCCTCACAGAGTGTTTGTTGTGGGGGAGGAAGGGAAAGGAGAATGTTAGCCGCTTTGAGCCTCCTTTGGGTAGTGATAAAGCGGGATATCAAATCCAAACTCCTCCTCCTCCTCCTCCTCCTCCTTCTTCCTGCTTCTGTGGATTTCACTTCTGTTTACCTGTTTGGGCTGTGGATCTGCTTTAGCTACCGCTGCTTCCCACTTTTTGGCCCTGCACTGCGGTCACTGCCTTTGTCCTGCTGCATTGAGAGTTGGAGTCCTCTACTCCATAGCGCAGCTTGGAACAGCTGACTGATGGCTCATAGACCACTCCTTTCCAGCTAGGGAAGTCAGTAATGTTGTGTGTGGTTGGAGTGTGTATTTTCCCCCATTTGTTCATTATCGTTCTGGCCAAAGCATTATATACCAATAGTAACACCTTGAACTTGGCCCCATAATAAATTGACAACCCTTGCAGAACTTGGAGCAGAGGTCTCACTCCTGTCAGCACTTGTGCTGCAGCTTTCCGCACTAACTGCAGTTTGCAGGTCAAGCGCGAGACAAGCCCCACATACAACATTTTTCTAGCAATCCAAACTCTGAACTGCTGTGGCCAAGCTCCAAGAATGATTGAAGTTGTCATACCAACTGGTAAAAAAGGGTGCTTCAGTGACAAAACTGAATCCAAACCATTTTTTCCCAAACTGCCCCCCAGACTATTTCTTCCTTTCAAGCCCCCCATCCTCAGAATGTTTCCATCCAATGAACCTAAGAACAGAAGAAGAGTCTGCTGAATCAGGACAATGACCCGTCATGTCCAGCATCTTGTCCTCACAGTGACCACTCAGATGTCTGTGGGTAGCCTGCAAGCGGAAGCCAAGCACAAGGGCACACTCTGTTCTCTTGTACTTTCCAGCAGCTGGTATTCAGAAGCATTCTTGCCTCTGGCCATTGAAGCTGAACATAGCCATCGTAGTTTGTAGCCATTGGCTAGCATATATGGCTTCGGTTTAGTGTGCGGGAGAATTGACATTGCAGATGGAGCCAAACCAGCATAGGGTTCAGAGCTCACATCTTTGGTATAAAAAGCAAATTTGCCATGTGGTCTTCCAGGTCACTGCCACCTGTTATAGAACTTAGTAATCACGGATGATTCCTCAAAACAAAAAAGATTTTTTATTTTATTCATGAGAATATTTTTTAAAATGTGGATCATCAGAATGGGAGGCTATGTGGCGGAAGGCGTTAAAAAGATATCTTACACAGGCAGAAAACAGCCAATTATATTTTACACTGAGTAAGATTGGATATGGCCCTTTTCTTTATTTCTCTCCCCTCCTTCCCCTAGCCTATCTTTCCATCTGCCCTTTACTAAATGGCACAGTTCACTAAGATGCATAGACTGGCGCTGGTTGGTAGCAATGCTAAGCCCTTAACTACAGTATCTGTTCCCTCAAATTCCTCCAGGACTTATTTGCAAAAGGGCAAGAGAGCCAAATGTGGTATTTAGGTTCCAGTTCCCATTAAAGCAAAACAAACCCAGCAGTATACATAATAATCATGCAAGGCAACCTGTAGCTATTTCTGATCGGCCTAATGAAAAGAGATTTGCTTCCTGTTGATGGTGTGGGTAACAGTTGTGTGCATGCTACAATCCCACAGAAGCCAAAGAAAGCCCGCAAGAGAAGATTCTGGCCACATAATTCAACTTTTGGAGATTATTATTATTTTAAACAAAATAAACCAAGTTTGCAGTCCTTATGTTATTAAAGATACTTGTTAAAGCAGAAGCAGGGAACCTCGATGTGGATAATGATGCATCTAGTAGTGAAAATATGCAAATATAAAAAGATGTATTGTATTAGGGGAAACTGCTTTGCAAAAAAAATGCATATATTAGAATTGCACTAAAATGCAGGTGAATTTTCACGATGATTTATTTTTTTTTGTAATGAAATCTGATGTGGAAATGTGGAGAACTGAATTTCTGACTGAGAAGATGAGAAACTCAGAGAAAACAAAACTGGTAGATCTCCAGCCCCTAACCTCCCCCAGTACCATTTGTTGTTGTTGTTGTTCAGTCGTTCAGTCGTGACCGACTCTTCGTGACCCCATGGATCAGAGCACACCAGGCACGCCTATCTTTCACTACCACAAAACCCCTTAAAGGCAGCATAGTCAGGCAGTTTCCCCCTCTGCAAGGGCCAAGGGTGGTTTTTCCTGATGAAGGAGGGAATGAAAGAGGATGAAGTTCTACCAAAACAATTTTTTTTCAAGCCTTCCTTTCAAATGCTCAAAAGGGAACCAAACCCCCTGTAAAGGTATGGTTCAAAAGTGCGACACTAGTTTTGTCACTTATTTAGTGGTTAAATTTTATTCTATGTATATACACTCCAGCACTCCGGGGGGGGGGGGGGGAATCACAGATATCCCCATAGCCATAGCAGTACAAAGCAGCTGCCACAGACACCCAGAACCTTGTGTTTGGACTGTGATCCATCACTCATAGGAGCTGTAAAGAAGAGAGCTGATCTCATCCATGCATTATTTATTTATTTATTTATTTATTTATTTATTTATTTATTTATTTTATTGAAATTTTGCCACTGGCCTTTTGGAGTCATCAGCTATGAATTCCAACCCAAACCTTTTCATTCCTCATCCTCCCCACTCCACTCATTAAAGCCCTCCCTCCCTCCCATCCACAATGAGGCCAGCTTGTAAAAACGATGTTCCACTATGTTCCCTATGGCTTCAAAAGCTTTTAGCTGCTTAAATTTTCATTTGTTGTCTTGTCTGTTAGCCAAGGTTTAAACTTGGCTTTATTGTGCTGAACTGCAGAAGTTCAACCAGAAGGTACATATTCTTTGAGACCTTTGACACGGTCAGGAAAAGAAATATTGTCGCCCGTCTCCCAATTCTCTAAGCAATACGCGCTCCAGGGGTTCCCAGTGTGCCCAGGTTCTGATCCCATTGAAATTAGGTCACTGGAGTCTTATTGGTGTTTTGGGATATGTAGTTTATTTGCAGCAGGTGATGGGGAACTTGCGAACCTCCAGATGTGCTGGACTCTATCATCCCTAGCCAGCATTGCTAATGGAGTTGGGGTCCAGCAACATTACCCACATATGCAGTTTATGTATAGGTAGGCATCTACAACATTAGACACCCACAAGACATAATTAAATCTTCTGTAGTTCAGTTTAGCTCTCTCCTGTGTTGGCTGAAGTCTAATCCTTGTTTGACTGTGTGACTCCAAGCTTGACAGTTTCACAGGGGTCAGCAAACTTTTTCAGCAGGGGGGTGGTCCACTGTCCCTCAGACCTTGGGGGGGCAGAATACACACACACACACACACACACACACACACACACACACACACACACACATATATATATATATATATATATATATATATATATATATATATATATATATATATATATATATATGTATCACAAATTCCTATGCCCCACAAATAACCCAGAGATGCATTTTAAATAAAAGGACACATTCTACTCATTTAAAAACACACTGATTCTCAGACTGTCTATGGGCCAGATTTAGAAGGCGATTGGGCCAGATCCAGCCCCCGGGCCTTAGTTTGCCTACCCATGGTTTAGGGCTCCCCCCCTCTCTCTCTCACACACACACCCTCTCTCACACACACTTGGATGGCATCACTTTCAGCTATGGAAAATGGAAGGGGGGGGAAATGACCTCATTTTTACACTGGGTCTCATTTTCCAGAAGTAACTTCAGCTATTGGATTTCTGTAGCAACATATTTTCCCTCACATACATAACAAATGGGATCCAACCAGGGTTATTTACTTAACAAAAGAAAATGGTCTGGCCATCATACCAGATAGCAATCTCACTTCTACAGAATTACTGGGCTGTGGGGAACTATCCAGTCCAACCCCAACCCTCAATAAATAGAAGATAGCACATCAGTGGAATGAACTTGAGACTTTTTGCATGCAGAGTGTAGGCTCTCTTGCTGAGCCTACACCTTGGTAGTCTGTTGTTCTTTTCCCTCTTACTGATGGAAGGAGAGAGAGAGAGAGAAAAACAGTGGAATGCTCATAGGAGACACATAATATGTTTGCTTCACCTTTTAACAGGACATAAAACAATTTAAGGAAAGATATGAGAGAGTCCTCCTCAAGGTCTCGAAGCTCATACCAGCTAATAGATTGATTTTGGTCGGAGGAACCAATCTTATTATAGTTGCTCGCTTGAACCGTGTGCATGTGGGTTTCAGAGTCTTGATGATTCAGCACACTTGGAGACAAATAAATATTACACTTTCTCCACACTCATCATAGATTTGAGGTGGTTGACAGATATTCTGTGTGTGTCTCCCCCCCCCCTTCCAAACCTCTATTTTATCTCTCCTCTTTTTCAGATTGCATGCACAGAGAGGAAAGGAGTAACAGATTTTACACCAGACAGCACACATGGCAAGGGCAGTGAATCCGAACCCAGGCAACATATCTGGCAGTCCCAAGGGTGACTTGCAGCCAGAGAAGAAGAGGGGGTAGGTAGCGGGGCTGTGGTCCTGTCTGTGGCCCTCAGATCAGGCCCATTTGCCTGGTGCCACTACGATGACAACCCACCCCAGATCTGTCCCTGAATTAATTGAGGGGACAGAACTACGGGTTTTTAAAGGAGGAATTAAACCCTATTTTAACATACAGCTAAAATGGGGGTTTAAATATGACCAGGGGAGGTAGTCTGGCACTGTGCAGGATTGGATCCCCTTACTTGACGGCTGTTAAGTGGGAGGATCTGATCCTGCATGCCTCGCCTGCACTCAGGAGATGGGGCTCACAAAGGAGCCACTCACAGGGAGGATCCAATTAAGCAGATCCAATTAAGTGGCAAGATCCAATCCTGCATGGTGCTGCTTCACGGGGCAGAAAGGAAGTGAGACCTGGCAATATATCAAGCAGTATAGAAATTAAATTGATAGATAGATAGATAGATAGATAGATAGATAGATAGATAGATAGATAGATAGATAGATGTAATAAATACCAGGGATTGGTGGGCCAAATAACAAGGGGAACTGGGGTGATTTAGAGGTTATCCCTCAATCTCCTGGTTCAATGTGAATACCTTCCTTAAATCAGTACAGAGCCCCCCACCCCCCAAGGCTTGTGACACTCTTTCACTCTGCTGTTTCCTAATTTAATATTAGCACTGCCCCTGCTCCAATAAGTGAATTGGGGCCAGGTCTAGGTTAGGTTTTTTCCCCCAAGTGAGCCCATGTCAGTAGGAGCAGGGCTGTGCAAAGTCCTGGTTTTTAGCCACTAAAACAGGATGAGACAGACTTATAACTGCAGACGTGCGAAAATGACATGGAATAAAAGCAGGCCGATCTGCTCATCCCTCATCAAGTTCGCAGCTCTTGTTTTGAACTTAGCAACAAGAGTTCTCATTCCACAGTGTATTTTGAGTCGGTGGGGGGGGGAGCACAACTTGGGGTATGAGCTTTTCAAACCTCCACTGCCCTATTTAAGTGATACCTTGTCATACAGCATTATGTAATTTGAAGGTTAACACAGGGCACCAGTCCAGCTCCTTTGTGGGTGGAATACACTGTCACGTACTGCTTGGAAATAAAATGTTTAAGAACCAAAGGAATGCTGAATTATGAAGCTAAAATTGAATTATGCCTAACCTCCTGAACAGCCAGTGCACTTAAGAAATTATTTCCCCATCAATGGGATTCCCTTTTTCTCATGCCCCCACCCTTACACCTTTTTTGTGTCTCTTTTTCCTTAAGTGTCTTGCTTTTGTCCAGGCAATCTATGAAAAGCAGATGCTTCCAAGTGCAACACAGTCAGCCAGAGAGAGCAACACACACCATCTTGGTTCATACGATAAAATATTTACTCTTTCAAAAATTTCTTTAAAAATCAGCACAGCAGTTAAGGGTTCTTTCCCTGCCTTCTTTTTTTAAGTTAAGTGGGTAAATTGCTTAAGGCACCATTTCACCTCATGGTAACATTCGGGAGTAAAAAAAAAAAAACTAACAAAAAACAACAACCAATACATAAGATTTACAAAGTCCCATGCACTACTAAAATTAGTGTGTGTATGTGGAGAGAGTGAATGAGAGAATTGTAGTTATGGTTTTTAGGACACGGGTGGTCTAGACAGTGAAAACAAAGAAGGTGGATATATCCCCAGTTCATGACTATCAGGGACCAGGAGTCAGAGTCCTTTTCATCAGGTGATGGAGGGTAGAACTCAACATCTGAAGGGGAAGGGCATGAAGAGCCAACTCTAGAGATGCTGCTACCAAGTGAACCGGGGGGACAGTGCTCTCCTTTCTTGGCCAGAGGATGTAGCACTCCCATCTTCTCTGTGTGGGAATGTTCAGGGAGGCAGGAGAGGATATATTGTTTGTTAATATCCTTCCTAACTTGCACTAGCAAGTTCTATAACTTAGCAGAGTTTTACATTCTCCTTTTAAACACACAGCGGTTAGCTGCTTGCAGGCTTGTTTAAGCCTCTCAATATTAGATTCCTGGTAAGTTCCCTTATATCCCTCTTAAAAGAATAAACACGCCACAATCTTGTGTAAAGCATATAAAATTAGTTTACTCACATTATCAGTTCACAGTTGGATCCCTGAAGGCAGACTTGGTTACAAAGTGTTTACATGTGGAGCTATCCCATATGGAGATAGTCCCAGTGAGCATCTCTAGCTAAAAGTTGCTCCAATGGAGGAGGAAGTCAAAGAGAGAGAGTGCTGTGTGCCTTGTCCTTTTTGGTACCTGGGCAGGTAAGGTCACGCCCACCTCTAGTCATACACAAAGGAAGTGTGTTCCAGTCAGGAGGAAACAGGAAGTTTTTGGCTGGCTGGACCAAACATTCCCCCACATGTCCGCTCTAGGAAAACAAGGAATGCTGTACTGGACTGCTACTTATTTATCACATCCCACACTTTGTACTTCACTGTAGAAGACCACAGGAGAACTGGGCCTCCTTTGCTCCTTTGCAGTAGGAGTCTACTGCAGAAGGCTGGGCCCCTTTAAGTAGAGCAGCATCTTTATTTTAATTTTTATTACTTATTGAATTTATATACCGCCCTATACCCAGAGGTCTCAGAGCAGTTCACAAATCAAAATATAAAACTGCAAAATATATAATTGAAATAAAAACAACAACCCAATAACCCACCCCCCAAAGAAACCCCAGATTTTAAAAGGGCATGGGATGTCAATCAAATCAACCCAGGTCCTGGTTAAAAAGGAATGTTTTTGCCTGGTGCCTAAAGGTGTATAATGAAGGTGTAATAAAAAGCCTCAAAATGCTTTGCAAACAAGTCACAGCGAGCTACCGTTGGTTCGATCACCTCCTTTGGGCAAGCCTGTAAAAGGCCCCATACAACCTGGAAAAGCTCTGTTGAACGACATAAGGAGGATGCAATGGAGGCATTCTTTGCTGCCTTTACTGCCACTAGATAGGCTTGATAATAAGCCCTTACCAGTGTTCGGTTGCATTCATTCGGATCTTTCCTCCACTTGTGTTCAAGCCGACTCCCAGATAGTTTCCTTACCCTAAGCTCTGGAGTATACCGGGGGGGGGGGGGGGAAATGGGCTCCACGAAGTGGGAGAGGGCGCTCAGGGGCAATTGTGTCATCTTGTAGCAGGGGCGCTGCTAACAAATAATCTGCCCCTGGTGCTGCTATAAAAGGGTTCCGTTTTCTCCTTTCTTGAGCACCTTCAGAGCTTTGTGTTTCCCACAGCACATCCTGTATCCAGCCATATGTCCAGTCTGAGCCTCAACTTGTGCTACATCCCAGTTGAGCCTTGCCACACTGCAGAGCAGGACAACAGCATCCAGTGATTCCACCCATTATCCCTTGCTGCAATGCTGCCTCATACCTGACACTTCTTGCAAGGAAGCTCACATCAGGGAGGCCTTTTCCATTTCTTCCTTAGTAGCCTTTCAGGTGCCACATGCCACACCTGGTGCCACATGCCAATGATGGGTGGAGGCCAGAGGCTTTAAATGCATGGCGTGGATGCAGCCACCCTGCTTTGAAAATATGACTATTCTAGGATTTCCCTGTCAGGTGGCAAAATGTGTTGTTCTCCAAAGCAGACTCCACTTGCCAGTCCTCCACCTGACCAACCTGAAATTTTTGTTTCTACCTATGCAATTCTAATGGACAACAGTGTCACTGATGTCTGCACAGATGTGTTTAGAATTTCTCCCTTTTATGTGAAAAAAAATATGCATGCCATTATTTTCCTGTTTGAAGTTGGAGGGCTGAAATCGGTGCATTCTGATAAAACAGAGTTGTTACTCTCTCCAGAGCAGGGAAACGGGGATAGGAGGCCCAAACGGCTTTTGCTATAATTAGAACTTGGCCTCCCCCCCTTTTTTTGAGATGGAATTTGGAACTGACCCCAAGCTTGTGAAATAATTAGTCCAATAGTGCAAAACCAGCCATTTTTGAAAAGACTAATCTACTCCATATGCAGCATCTCAGCAGGCGCCCTCATTAATCAAAGAAGGCCATGTACATCAAAGTGTTCTGTGCCCGCTGCAACAGCATCCATCATGCCGCTATTAAATGTGTTATGGCAGTGCTTGATAAATATAATGTCTTTGATCTGCTGATAATTTTGGGCATGGATGGGTTGGCTGCTAGGAATTCCCTGGGTATACATAGAAATCTGAGGGAGATGTTGTTTCTTTTCCAAAATTTGATGTAAACACACCCTTTGCTGTCTTGAGAAGCCAGTGAGCTGTGAAAAGGGAATGAGCCAGGCATGGCACACAATCTCTACCAGCCCAGACTTTGTGAAAAGATATTTCCTGGGAAGCAGCAACAGCCGGTGCCCATTAGTGGCTGGTGGGGCAGAAAGCAGGGAGACCCACAGTCAGTGGAGCCAGAACCAGTGAGAGGCAGAGCCAACTAATTCTCCTTTTGTCTCTTTCCTGATGTATCCCTAATGCCATCCAGAGGTGACTGCAGGCTTTGGCAGACCTTGATAGACCTCCGCCCTCCTAAAAGAGATTTCTCAGCAGGCAGCTGAAGCCAGCTCAGATAAACCACACAGAAAAGCAGGGAGAGCTTTGTTTTGTTGCCATCATTGTCATCCATACATCCTCAGCCCCTTCCCATTATCCAAGGGTAGCATTTTCTGAGAGAGGGATGTTGTCACCATACCACGTGTTGCGGGTTTCCCAGAGTGCCTGGCTGGCTACAGATGAAACAGGATGCTGGAATAGATGGTGTATTGTGTCATGACTCCTAACTTCAGGAGCATGTGATGGAGGACTCTGAGGTGGGCAAGGTTTAGTCCTGTTCCTTTGCAGGGAGAAATCTGCAGTTACTGTATTTGGGGCCCTCCTAGACAAGGACATAGAGTTGCCACCATCATCAAACTGAGAGGATGACTCCCTTGCAGTTTATCCATCTCCCCTGCCTCGTTTGACAACCAAGACTGCTCCTCCAGGAAGGTGCAACAAACACTACATGTACTGTCAGCCTACATAAGACTTGACAACATCTTCCTATGGGTACTTTAGCCAGAGATCGCTTCAGCTACCAAGGTTACACTGGAGCTATCCATGGTCCTGATTTCGTCTGTTGCCTACGTAAGAAAGTTTTTGTCTTGATCTGACCTTGCCTCTTGTATCTTGACTGGATTTGACCTTCTTGAGCTGACCTTGCCTCCTGCGACTTAACTTTGCCTATCTTGACCAGTCTGCACCTGCTGTGACTTCACCAGACACGGTCTACTTCCCAACAAGTCTCCGGTGCCCATGGAACAGGATGCATTGCTCTGGTGGGAGAGGGCTTCTCTTAGGTCCTTAACAAAGAAGAATTTGAACCTTTGAGTCCTGGATTATATATTTGCAATTTTCTGATCCAAGAGCACATTAAATTGCTTCCTTTTTCTGCTTCTGCAGGTGAAGAAGATGAAGCAAGCTTACTCTGAAGCTCTTTATCTTTTGATATTTGCAGTGTCTGATGCGGCATTCCCATTCCTTCTTTTGTCCTTCCACATAAAGATAGCAAGTCATTTATCAACTGCCTTCAAAAGTGTAATTGGTACATTAAAAAGGTATCGTTTAGAAATTGCATAACTCCCTGGGCAAGGTACATGGATTAATAGAGTTAATTCTCCCAGACTGACTTTCAGCCTACTTCTTCCTTTCTAATGCATTCAAAAGGTGTAGGGACTTTTAATCTTCAATCTGTCAATCACTCGATTTAGACCAAATCCCAAGTCCCATGCTTTTCCATATCCTGTAGTATCATCTTTCAGTCTATTCCCCCCCCATCCCAGGATGTGCTCCACATGCTTAGATAACCCTCCATAATGAGAGGGTGTGACTGCTTTGATAAGCTTCATAAGAACATAAGAAGGGCCTGAGTGCTGGATCATGCCAAAGGCCCATCTAGTCCAGGATCCTGTTCCCATGGTGGCCAACAGTCTATAGGAATCCCACAAGCAGGACATGAGTGCAACAGAATTCTCTCCACTTGTGATTCCCAGATAGTAGTACTCAGGGGTGTACTGCCTCTCACTGGAGGTGGTACATAGGAAGTAATCCAGTTGATAAATGTGTGTCAAGCATACAGAAGGACAAATCTTGCTGAAGCAGAACCAGCATGGATCAGGTTCTCCAAACTACAAGGGTTCAATTCTGAGCCAGTTTTGGGTGAATACTTCTGTCATCCCTGGCCCTAATACATAAACACACATAGGCATTAAGCAGTCTTAAACCCATTGAATTCAATGGATCTAGGCACACCTGATTTGGGTGCAGCTTTGGACTCTGTGCAGGGAAATCAGCTCCAGCTTAGGAACTGGAGCTATTCATTTCATGTTCCAAGCAAAAATTGTCAAACTTCCCACTAATAATCTGATTACAGCCTCGGGACTGCAGTAACTTATCCCTTGACACATTCTATGAATTTCATGGGCCAACACTATAAAAAGCACACATTTCTCTAGCAATTATGGAACTTATGTGACATAAGATTTTGCAGCGGTCTGTCATGTGCTGTAATGTGGAGTTCCGAGCACCCCTCCACCCCCACTCAAAACCCATTTGGACATTTTTAGACATCATAACACCCTGACTCCTTTTATCAATAATTCAGCCCAGATATTTATCACGGTGACAGGCTTCTCTCTATGTTAGCTTTTCAAGTGTTAATTATCCAAGCCAGCAATCTTACGAGGATAAGCCTTCGGACTGCAAAGTTAGAATGCAATCCATGAAGCTATAGTCTGGAAAAACAAGGAAGTTTCGTGTCTTGAGGCCCTCATTCAGGGGCTCAAGTGCACTCCAGTACACAGGTTGCGCAAGCAAATGCAAGCGAATGAGTCTATTTTACATCTGCCACAATCCGCAATCTACAACCCATATCATTCTAGGGCTTTGAGGGTGGCGGGGTGAGGGGGGGAAATCTCATTAATTTTATCATAAAACGTCTTCTGAGTAATTTCCATTCAGCTCTAGCTGAGGTCACTTTTACCTCTCTTTGCCCATAAATCTCTTCCATCCTGTTTTTTCACTAATTTGTAATACAAAACAATAAGAAAAATCTTCATGGGGAAAAAAATCGCACTTGAATATATATTTAAAGGCATAAGTTAAATATCTTTGTCACTCAAAATTCACGCATGTTTTGATACTCCTTTGAGCTATGAACAGCACCAGAACATTCAGGAAGTCTGTAATTAGTAGGTAACTTTCTGATTGGAGAAAGGGGGAAATTTTATTTTATTTTATTTTAATATAAATTTAAATTTCACTTTGTGAAATAACACGTGAATCAGAAGACAGACATCTTCTGAAATTTTCGCTACTCCAAATTTTGTAATGCAGTCCTCCAACCAACAAATATATTGAGAAAAGTGTATATTGAAAGTGTGTGGAATAATACATATATATTAGAACAAATTACATGCAGACATGCAATTTATTTGTCATGGACTGGTTGGACTCAGGAATGGTGGGAGGAACTGGCGAAAGGTTGGCTGTCCACAGGCACTGTCTCCAATTGCTTGGGGAAAGCCCTGGAGAGGAGAGGACTTAAGACAGCTGTGAGGAGATGGGGACTTTCAGTCTCAGCAACTGACTTTCATGGAGTACGATCACTGGGAATGAATGAACTGCTTTGCTCATTAGGTATGACATCCAACCAAGTCTGTGGAAATCATGTTTTTGCTAAGAGTTAACTCCATCTTCAAACTGTGTGATTACTTACCGGCACATTCCTCATATTATTAGGGGAAAATATTGCATGCAAAGCAGCATGCATGATTTATTTCATTATCTGAAATATTAAAAACCCACTTATTATTTAATATTTTCAGTCCCAGTGTTTAGCACAGAGAAGAGAAGACTGAGAGGTGATATGGTAGCCGTCTTCAAATATCTGAAGGGCTGTCACATGGAAGATGGCGCAAGCTTGTTTTCTGCTGCTCCAGGGAGTAGGAATTGCAAGAAATGACTGAACATTCAGAATAACTTTCTGGTGGCAAGAGCTGTTCAACAGTGGAACAGACTAGCTCAGAAGGTGGTGGACTCTCCTCCACTGGAGGTTCTTAAATAGAGATCAGATGGCCATCTGTCAGGGATGTTTTGGCAGTGATTCCCGCACTGCAGGTGGTTGGACTCGATGACCCTTGGGGCCCCTTCAACCTGTACACAATTCCACGATTCTATAAAATGCAGTGCACCAGAGGCTTCTGGTTTGAGTTCTGACTTTTATAACAGCACTCCTGTTTCCAGAAAGCTCTGAATGACTGCTGAAACTCCACAGAAGGAGGAGATGATTTGGCTGGAGTTAAGACATTTTGAAGAGATGGCAGTAGTTTGTAGTGGCACGAAGCATATAGTTTGTAGCGGCACAGTTGTATAGGGATACTGCTTCCTCTCACTTCTCAGCAACTGGATCAACAGTATCTGAAAGAGGAATTATTCCACAATGCACTGTATATAAATCCTTTAAAAAACCAACCCCATGGACATTAAAGAGGAAGACACGGACTTGCATAATGATTTAACTATTCAATGTCATATGCATTATTAGACTTCACACCTCACATGGGTGGTGCATCGATTCGCAGGTGTGAAGCATTTAAAGACCAGGTGTTTTCCTAGTGAGGTTTTATTGAAAATGCATTTATTACTTGCAAGGCTAGTTTTCGGTTTATGTTGATTTTAATGTACCAAATGTGATTGGTCTTTATAATATGCACTAGATAATATTGGCTTAAATTCTCCTGTACGATTAAATCATTGATTTTTCATCTCCAGTGGATCGTTTTACTGCTAATTGCATTGCTATTTATGAGAGGTTTGTGGTGGGAGAATAGGGAGGAAATATTATAATTATAACTATAATTATAATTATTTATTAAATTTGTATACTGCCCCTCTTTGAAACCCACAAGAGAACTATTGGTGGTGGGCTTTTAATGATGCATAAAGAAAAGCTGGACCAAGCAAAACATGAGCCACAACTAGTCCTGACTTGGTCAGACTTCCTAATGAAGAAAACTGATAGGGGAGAAAAAGTACAACTATGTGTGAAAAGCCCACTTAAATTTTTTATATACTTTGTTAAAATTTTATACTGTTATGTACACCCCAAACTCTGAGGAGCGAGAGACTTCAGGGGATAATTTTCATTGGGGTAATTTTCATTGGAATGAAAATTAATGAAGACTGTGGTGTCTTTTTGATATATGGATTTATCAACACGCATATGGAACCTGAGCATAAAATGCAAGGACTCACAGCATTAATGCTCTAAGAGATCTTACTTCCCCGTAAAGTATCCAGGGAGGATACCAAAGTCATAGCTTTGAACTCAGCAGAAAAAAGCAAGTCCGGTATCTGTATTTTCCCAGCTCTCAGTTCCGTCTGAGACTAAACCAGACTGGCCCCTGGCCTATTGTTCTCCAACCCCTAGGGCGACATGACTTCCAGCTGAGGGAGGGGAGATCTTGCCCTCTCCTTCTGGAAACATCACCGGCTAGCTGTTCCCTTCTGTACATGACCGACTATTTAGACATGGAAATCAGAAGCTTAACAGGCTTGGCTCAGGCCATTAATTTAACTTAACTGTGTTGGCCACTTCAGCAGTTCCTTATACTACATACTCCCATCTTACCGATACAAAACCACAGGCTTGGAGAGGACCTGAAGGTATAATCTAAACCAACGCCACAATCTTATAACAGCCCTTTTCATCACAACTCCTACGGATGGCTCATGGCATGAGATACAGTGTGCTGGGGTACCAGCCAAGCTGAAATGTACCTTGATACTGTTTTTATTTCTGTATTTTTGTGGTATTGTGACTCACTGAGGACTGAGCTCTACAGCTGCAAATTTAACGTTTCAAGTGCATTTCAAGTGCATTATACAAATGTGACACTAGATGGCGATGGTGAGCTAATGGCAAATTCAGTGTGTGTGTGTATATATATATATATATATATATATATATATATATATATATATATATATATATATATATATATAAAAGCCTTTTCACAGCGTTTTTAATATATATGTGTAGATTCACCCTGAATCTAACCACATCACCACCCAGGAGCAGCCAAGCACTGCCTCAAGCGGCCACCACACCTTTGCTGCTGTTGTTAAAGGAAGGGTAAAAAGAAAAGGAAGACCCTTTCAGCCACCTCTTTCTTCAGGTTAAGAGCAAAAAATGGCCTTACCTTCCCCTCCAAGTCAGCAAATAACAGCCCCCTCCACACACTTCATGGGGAATACAAAGGCAGTAACACTATCCTGTTCAGGTTGACCCTGAATTGTAGCCAGAAACAAACCTGTATATATTTTATTTCTGTCCTATAAAGCCCTGCGCACAGCCCACCACATCTTCATGAAGAAATTGTCCATGAAACACTCTGTTTCCTTGACAAAACAATGTATTTGGTAGAGAAAACCATCTGTAATGCTAACGAGGTGTTTAAAAATTTCAGTTCATGTGGTTCACCTTACTTTTTATTCCTTCTCGCCCCCCCCCTTTTTTTTTGAATGAATACAGTCACTAAATTAAAAGTGAAATGAGGCAGTAAATCATTGCTGGTCCCCCATGTGAAGTTTTTCAGCTGCACTATTATCTTGGGGAGGGGGGGGGGAGTTTGTGAATGGATTTTGGTTTAATCTCCTGGGAATGATGAATTATATTTTCATTTTCTCATCCCGAAAAAAAACTGGTATTTTCCAGGGAGGCAACTTCTTAAAGTGTGACTTTATGCAACCAAACCTCTTCAACTCCATAACTCAACAATGCAAATGTGCTCCTTTCCCCGAACGTTATGATAGGAATGGCGGAGAAATTCATTTGCTCTGCATTTTAAAGCAAACAGGCTTTAATTGCACCATGGATCAAAATACAATTATCCTTCAAATTTTGCACTTTTCTGGATCTTACATGGAATGGACATAGGCTGAAGTGGTAGAAAACCCACTTTGGGGGTCATTTGGTGGTGTGATCAGTGCTTTTCTTCTACTATTAAGAAAAGGTGCCAGTACTAACCATGACGTTATTGCAACAAGTGCCATATTTTAAACCAAGTTCCTTTTCCCCTCAATGAACTACAATTCCCAGAGCTTCCCATGAAGATATACAGGTATTGGTTGTTAAACCACTCTGGAAATTGTAGCTCTTTGAGGGGAACAGGAGCCACCTGACAGCTCTCAGCACCCTTAACAAGCCTTGGGGGAAGCCATGCCTCTTTAAAATGGTATCATAGTGCTTTAAATGTGTGGCGTAGATGTGGCCTAATAAACTTAGCTTGAGATTTCTTTTCTTTTCCCTCCTGCCTTGAGTAAAAATTGTTACAGAAGTGAAGAAAAGAAATCAATTGCAATTCTCGAGAAATTTTCTCAAGAATCTCCACAGATCTGCAGGATGGAGTCAACAGCAGGTGTACGGGAAAGCTGGGGATGGATGTCACTTCCATTAATTCCATTTCTGCATTAATATGTATTAAATAGTGGGTGGACATAGCAGACGACACGGTGATTCTCCAAGCAGCTCTGTTTATTCTCAGGCTTGAACAGAACTTAGGTGAAGGGCTCAGCAGCCTGCTTATACAGAACTCAGCTACAAGCAACAGTAACAACTTTCTGTAGTTACCCAATCCCTGAACGTCACTTTCAATCCCTCATTTGCATGTGCGGACCTGAGTGAGAACTGCAGCAGAATAAACTATATACACACAATCCCTAGTGGCCTAGGGTGAGAACTTCAATACATAACAATATGCATTTTAAAAGAAAGTACACACAGACAGGCCCAAACGGGGGGGGGGGGGGGGCATATGAACCACTTGGCCAGGGCCTCTGATTCCAAATTCAGTCAGCATATTCACAATCGCTCACCATTATTTAACTGTAAATACTTAAAATAATCCTTTTCCCTGTGTATTTTAAAAAAGCACTATTGTATATCTATATTTTCCATTTTGTCTTTATATGCAGATACGGTTCAAGCCTTGAAATCCCCAGGGTAAAAAAGGGGGGGCACATTATCTACCTGGCCCGGGCTTCTGCCTGGCTCTGCAAGGGCCTGCACACAGATGCATATTTAAATATATATGCATTTAAAACAATTTTTCAAGCAAAAGTATTTCTAAACCTATTTCCTCCCAAATACAATTTTTAAAAAATAAGTACACAGCATTCACTAAAGGGTGAAATCCAGTGTGTAACTGTGTCCTTATCAGTGCATTAGACCAGGATATATAGATCAGGTCAGTTTGTAGTGGAATCAAGAAAGAGCACAGCCCCCTCTGTGATGGCATCCAGCTAAGTCACACTCATCAAAATCATTGGAAGCCCATTGATTTCAATCCTGAATATGAGTTAGTTGGATTTCATACGTTATATTGATATTACATTTCATTCATTTTTTTCCATGCGTTTATGAAGAACTTTGTCCTCATTTCAGCTGAATAATGTTCTGTAGGGTGGGGTTTTTTTAATAACATCTATCAAGAAATTAAGTAGCCCTGTCCCCTTTGGTATTTAAATACAACTGCAGCACTAGTTTAAAAGGGGGTGGGCTGGCAAGTGTTCTACTGAATATATAAAAAACGTCCTTCACTGAAAATGTAATTAAATTATCTACCTTCATTGTAATGCAATAAAAGCTGATAGAACTGGGAAGCATTTTAATTTCCAACCAAGCTTTTGTTCCTTTGTACTATGGTTAAGGACATCCCTCAAATGGATGGCACATGAGACAAATGACCCCAAAGATAATGAGGGTCATGCTGGCATACATTAATGCCATGCTTAGTTCTGCTTCTTGCCCTAAAAAAGCAGTGGTGGTTCAGATGTCCCTCAAAGGTGAGAGTGTCACAAGTCCACTAGCTTCCCAAGCCCCCCCCCCGCACATCTCATGGGTAAGAGGGTGGATCCCAGTGTCTCAAGGGGCAGAACCCACAGAAAATGTGCAGCACATATGCTTGAAATAAACATGGAGACGCCTGTCCCCTGTGGGTTACTTTCAAAGCAGGAGTACTGCTTTCTCTATGTATGTTATGGGTAAGTAATGTAAGTTGAGTGCATAACAACAGGCCTGCTCGCCTGCTCCCTAAAATATCACTGGTTTGCTCATTTCTATATATAGGGTGCCTACATTCTGCATGGACTGGTTGCATGGCAATGTGTGCAAATGGCTTTAGATATCTATTAGGTCCATAAATTACCATATAGCATATATTCAACATATATGTGAATATGTGAAGGATAGGCGTGCCTGGCGTACTCTGGTCCATGGGGTCACGAAGAGTCGGACACGACTGAACGACTGAACAACAACAACATATATTCAACACAAATATCTGGCTAAGCTGCTTTCTGTTGAGAGGGAGGTTAAGATCAGTTGAAACTATTCCTCGTTCAAGGACCACCAAGGGAACCAATGAAATCTTGCATAGTTGAGGGGAAAGCATTGTATGTTTTTGTCTTTCATTTGTTCAATCCACCAGCAAGAGGAAATGCAACGTGGTGTCCTGCACTTAGGAACCTTCTTCATCTCATAGCAAACAAATGAAGCCTTGGGCATGTGTATCAATAACTAACTCTCTGGATTCGAGTGTATTGGCCATCGCACCTGAAGCACTGATTTTTACAATCTAAGGATGAGCATCATGTGGATATTAAATC